>NC_067398.1:57844006-58159006 GCF_016432865.1 Antechinus flavipes | reverse complement strand
GGGATCAGAGGGAAGGAAGAAGAGTAAATGAGGATGTCAAGAAACTTGAAGAAATGGAGAAGTGGCTCGCCTTAAACAGGTGATACAGGGAACAGATAAGGATAGAACAGAACTAGTAAATAGTCATAAGTCCTCAGCAGAGGCTTTATAAGAATGCATATAGTAAATCTGACAGAATGTCTTCAATGAATGGCCATCTAGTTTGTTGCTGAACTCTTCAATGACAAAGAGACATAACTGGCTCACCTCCCCAGGCTGCAATCCCGGATCTTCAAGCATTCCCCACCAGGCCACAGAAACTTCTTCACCCTTAAAATTTACTCCTGCTTGAGATTTTTCACTCTCAAAGTCCTATCTGCTCCTGAAACCTCTCCCTCTCACTAGCAGTTTTCATTCCTCTCAGGCTTCCTCTGCCATGACTGTCAAGAGCACCCTCTTCTCTCCCATCCCTCCCTTTCAGTTTCTTTTTAGGTGCTGGTTTCCCTCATTAGAATGTAAACTCTTTGAGAGCAAAGACTATTTTTCTGATGACAAATGTTGGAGGGGATGTGGGAAAATTGGGACACTAATACACTGCTGGTGGAGTTGTGAACTTTATGGAGAGCAATTTGGAATGATATCCAAAGGGCTATCAAACTGTGTATACCTTTTGATCCACTAGTGTTTCTACTAGGTTCATATCCCAAAGAAATACTAAAGGAAGGAAAGGGACCCACATGTGCAAAGAGAATTTGTGGCAACCCTTTTTGTAGTGGCAAGAAACTGGAAACTGAGTGGGTGCCCACCAGTTGGAGAATAGCTGAATAAGTTGTGGTATATGAATGTTATGGAATATTATTATCCTGTAAGAAACGATCAGGAGGATGATTTCAGAGAGGCCTGGAGAGACTTACATGAATTGATGCTAAGTGAAATGAGCAGAACCAGGAGATCATTGTACATGGCAGCAACAAGACTATGTGATAATCAATTCTGATTGACGTGGCTCTTTTCAACAATGAGTGATGCCAGTTCCAATGATCCTATGATGGAGAGCCATCTGCACCCAGAGAGAGGATTGTGGGAACTGAGTGTGGATCACAATATAACATTCTAACTCTTTGTTGTTTTCTTTCTCATTTTGTTCCCCTTTTTGATATGATTTTTCTTGTGCAGCAAGATAACTGTATAAATATTTATACATATATTGGATTTAACATATATTTTAACATGTTTAACATATATTGCATTACTTGCCATCTAGGGGAGGGGTGGAGGGAAAAGAGGAATATTTGGAACACAAGATTTTGCAGGGGTCAATGTTGAAAAGTTATCCATGCATATATTTTGAAAATAAAAAGCTCTAATTAAAAAAAAATAAGAGACTATCTTTCTTCTTGTGTTTGTATTTGTATTAGCACTTTGCCCAGTGCCTTGCACACAACAAGCAATTAGTAAATGCTTGTTGCCTTGACTTGACAAATTCGTATTTCTCTCTTATGGAAGCAGTTCTAGATTTCTAACTCCCACAGAGTGCTTTGCCTATAGTTTTGGTCCGTATTAAATTTTCACTGAGTGAATGGTCTGATTCATCTTACTAGCAATCTATGACTGGGAGAAGGGGAGAGACCACCAATCATTCTTAGAACTTAGAAAACAGAAATGTAGAAAAGGTTTTTACTACATATCAATACATTTTAAAGGTGTGAGTTAAGAGAAAAGCTATTCCATTCCAAACTGCTTCTGCTTCTCTGTTCCATTCAGGAGCTTGAATGTTGCCTAGTCCAATTTTTTATAGGATAAATCTACTCAATGATCATTTTGTCTAATCCCCACACTACAATACTATGTCACCGCAAGATTACTAGGGTTGTTTTCCTTCATTACAGTGACTTCTAAAATCCCGCCATTTCCTTAAGAAACCTTCCTGAATAAGAAGAGAAATGGAAAATTCCTTATGACTCCTCCTTGTCCAGAACATCCAATAGTTATTATGATAGCCACACTAAAAATGCAATAGTGATTCATCATTTACTCATTTAATATACCAAGAAAACCTCTGGTTCTTAATGCCAAACCTAGTAATGCTGTCTGGATGCTTCAGTCAAAAGCTTAAAGGAAGAGGCTTTCCCATGCAAATTAGAAGCTTATTAAGACAGAGGATTCTGGGAAGATGGTGGAGTAAATTGGAAAATTCCATGCTCTTCAGATAATTTTTCTGACCCTGAGATACACTGAACTGCCTCTGATCCATGATTCCCAAACTCTGTCTTTCTATTATCCTTTACTCCTCTTTCTGATCTTCTCTACATGCTTAAGAGAGTCTAAGAGAAGTTTGGTAGATGCCTGAATAGGAAGCAGTTTTGATTGGTGATCTCTCCTCTTCTCCTAAACATGGACTGCTAGTAAGTTGGATTAAATCGGTCACTCAGTGAACATTTGGTATGGACCAAAAGTATAGACAAAGCATTCTGTGGAGTTAGAAATTTAGAAGACAGCCACTGTTCTAAAAGGATATATGTTATCTAGTAGGGGAAGAAATGCATCAGTCTCCACCAGTACATGTCCTTTACAACTGTCTATAGTCAGCAAAAACTATGTAATATTTGCATTTCTACTCATTTTTGTGCCTCTTGTCTCTCCCGGCTCCCTAAATCTAGTCCACTCTGTTACTTTTGTTGCTTCATTCTCTACAGCCCTATTACTATTGGCTTAAAATCATTCTTATTTAATATAAATAAATCTTGTCTGCCCAACTAGAAAATAAGTATAGTCAGATCTCCCATTTCTTTAGTAACTGATGCTTAGATAGTGTCCTTCCCTTCATCATTAAACATTTCCAATGGTTCCCTTTCATCTCCCAATAATGAACTCTCACCATCATTCAAAGTTCTCTACAATCTCATTCCAACAAAGTTTTTCAGCTTCGTCTTCCACTATTCTCTTCTCTTGCCAAGCCTCTGTTTGGCTGACCACTCAATTCGATAAAGGCTTGCAATAGACTAAAACAGCCCAAGACTCTAACCCAAGGATACCAGGAACAGCAATGCTCCCCAGACGACAGGCTCTGCTTTCAGCCTAGCCCAGAAGCCATCATCCGAGTATCTGGGATCTTTGGGATGGTATGACTTGAGAACTACATCTGTGGCTGTGACGTCTGCCTGAGCTCTTCAGTAGAAAAGTAAGCTCTCACTTGGCACTGCCAAGTGGCTCAGCACCTTAGATGGACACAGTTTTATTAGTGGAGCTAAGATGTTTTCCCTGCTTTATAAAGCCCAGTGAAGAAGCATAGAGTAGGGCCCATGGCACCTTTCTTTTTCACTGCAGCTGTTCTCTCCTCTCTGAGTGTGAGCCCCTTGAGAGCAGGGGCTGTGTTCCATTTCTGCTCCCAACCTCAGAGGTAGGGTGGACATGCTAAGTCTTCATGCCATTTGTCATGGCTAGTGTTTCGTCCCTGGACAGAGGCAGTGTAGCATAAGGAGAGAGTGGGGGATTGGGAGCTAGTCCTGGTTTTGCCAAGGACATAATGTATTACTTTAAACCAGGGGTTCTTAAACTTTTTTCTACTCACAACCCCTTTTTGACCAAGAACATTTTATATGACCTCAGATTTATAGATACACAAAATAGGAATACAAATCAAGCATTTGCTGATAATAAATCATAACTCTGTGACCTCCACACTCAATTACAAGGTTCCATATGGGGTTGCAAACCAGTTTAAGAAGTCGGGCCTTAGCCAGGTCCCTCCAGTTTTTAGGGTCTCAGCTTCCCCATATGCAAAAAAAGGGGGTTGGACTGGAGGATGTCTAAGGTCCCTGCCAGCAACATGATGCATGAAGAATATTGTGTGAATCAATGGAAAAAAAAGCTTGGGGTCTGCCAAATGATCATGGCACATCATAGTCTTTTCTGAAAGAATGAGGCAGAGCAGTAAGACCACTAGGGGCCAACCCTCTGACTGACTACTATACTTTTTGCCGCCTTGGAGATATTTGCCATAAAAGGAACTGAAACTTGGGTTTCCTCAAGTTTAATCACTGATCTCTTATAGCCATAGAGCTGACAAATGCTACTAGTCATGTGTTTTAAGATGTCACCATGAGAATGCACACTATAATCCAAAAGCCACCATGCCATTGGTGTGTTAAACTCCAAATGAGAAGAAACCCTATGTATTGATCTTTAATTTCAAGGTCTGTAGCTGGATGGAAGGATCCAGTTCAAGTGTGGATTCTTAATTAAGCAATCAAGATGAATGCAAAGGGCATGTCGAGATAACAGCTTCCCCGCTCCATATTCCAGTCATCAGAAAGCGGAAGATATTACCAAGTGAAAATAAGCTCTGAGGGTGGCAATATCGTAGGACATGGGTGGCTCCCCAAGTCACTATTCCTTGAAGCCATAATAGCTGCCTTTACTTATTTATGGGGCAGAAAAAAATACAAAAGGCTTTGATTTCTTTCTCTATAGCACTGGAACTGACTGCTCCACAAGTGGAGTGCTGCCCATAGGCAAAACTGACAGGTGCTGTTTAGAGAATGATAACTTTATGTCACCTCAAAAAACATTTGTTAGAATCCTAGAATCAAGGGACCTCAGACATTAGCTAGTTCAACCCTGTGAGACGGGTGGTACAAGAATTATTGTTTCTATTTTAGAGAGGAGGAAATTGAGGCTCAGGAAGGTTAACTAACCCTTCCAAATGTTCAGCCCAAGTAAGAGTTGGGAATAAAATCCAGACTCTGAAGCTGGGCACCGGTCCTGACTTTAGATGACTTTACAGGCTGGCTATTTCAAGTCCTCCCAGATGAGTGTAATCTTGGACAGGCCAGAGGATCCCAGATGTAGAATTTGGAAGGGGCTGCAGACGTCACTATTATTTGACAGATGAGGGAACTGTGGTCCAGAGAAGTAAGATGACTTGTCCCTGGTAACAGAGAAAGTGGCTAAGGGAGAATTTGAACCCAAAACTCTTTTCTATTTTGTCTAGTGGTCTTTATTCCATGTCCTATCATGCAGGGATTGGGCTATGTAATTGATAGGTACATTCTAGTTCTGACATTTGATGCTCTCTATGATCATTTCCATACTAAGCAGCCACTCAGCCTCTGGTTGAAGATTTCCAGTGATGATGAATTCACTAGGTTCCTGAAGCAGCCCATTCCTCTTTGGGACAGCTCCAATTGTTCAGAAAGCTTTCCTTATGTCAAATTAAAATGGGACTTTTGGTAACATCTATCCACTGCTCTTGATTTGTTTCTTTCTCCCTCCCCAGCTACCACTTCTTCCCCCATCTAGGACTAATAAGGACAAATATAATCCTTTCTTTCATAAGAAAATCTTTCCAAATACTGAAGCAAGTATCATTTCCTTCTTTCTCAGTAAAATGTTGGCAGTTTTTCCAAATGACTTCACAAAGCATGGTTTGGAGTTTTCTCAACATTCTGATTACCTTTTATCTTGTCAACATGCTTTCTAGAACTGAACATAAAATTTTAAATATGGTCTGATCAGGGTAGTAATAGCCCTCATTTGGACACTTTAAGCAAGGCATTGTTCTAGGCACTAGGGATATAGAAATAAAAATCACAGTGTTCCTACTCCAAAGAAACCTACAATCTAGAAAATACCAACTGCAATTTATTCATATTCTACTTCTCTTCAAGGAAAACAAAGGGCTTCACCATAGATCAATCATTATTGGCTGCTAGCTATAGCAGAGGAGAATTGAGAGGGAGTAGTCTTCTGCTGCAATGGAGGGGTCCTGATACTTGGATGGCTGTTAGACAGGCTACACAAAGTCAGGGTAACAGAACTGAAGTGCTTTTCCTCTCCACATGAGTAACCCATAAATTTTGTCTTCTGACCCTCTTTCTCACAGGTCTCTAATTACAATGAAATGCAATTTTTACTCTCAAGATTAACATTGCTGGGTAAAAATGAATTTTTCAGAAAAAAAGATAATTTACCCTAAAAATTTTACTGAAAAAAATAGTTTATGGCAGGATATTTCTTAGTTAATAAGTTAAAATGAAAAATTTTAAATCCACATGCGAATCATTTATTCTACATTTATTAAGTACCTTCTCCTTGAAACGTACAGTGCTTAATTCTGAGGGAGATAAAAGATGAATGAGCTACAGTCCTGAGGGCTTAAAGTACAACAGAAGGATACAATCACTTTTGGCAACGGTTGGTTTTTTGACTTTGTTAAAGCAGCAAATTTTATTTTATAAAATTACCATTTATAATGTGGTAAAACTGAATTCTGCAAAACCTCAAAATATACCTTGAAATTCAAATTCTTTCCAAATAAAATTCAGCTAAATCCATAATGACTTATAAAATTTAGCCAACTGCCATACATTATTCATAGTTTGGAGCTAGAAGATGCCATTAAACCAAACCACCAGGTGTATTCATTTCTTGGAATGGTGACCTCCCATTGACTTGGAATTCCAAATTATAAAATGAATCTTAATGTTCCTTAGCTTCATATGCACCTGTCATTAAAAGCGTTGCCGAATCTTTGGATTCTGTTTCCGACACTTTAAATGTGGTTGATATTATCTCCTATTTACTTGTCTTTAGGCTGATAAACCATCCATAATCCAGGGGTAGAACTAGGGAAGAACTATGCCCAGAATGCTCATTTGGTTGAAATTCTTTGGACTGTTTTAAAACTACCCATAGATGCAACCTTATGGAGCTTTAGGAGGAATATTACTTCCATTTCCTTTTTATTGAAAGCCAGCTGACTTTGTGAGGGCTTGAAGACAAGCAAGAGTATTGCTTGTCTCAGAACTGAGCTTAGACCACACCAGGCTTCACAGCAAGAGAGGGAAGACTTTTATCTCCATTAAGACATAAGACCTGGTGACTCTCTGGGGTGAGGTCCTACCTATAAGGTCACACAACATAATGGTTGCACAACTACAGCTCACAGGCTTACATATACATGTGAGTAGGCTGGATAGTACAAAACTGTCTCACAGAACGAAGAGCTGAGGCTCTTTCAGTAATTTGGGTATTAGAGCCAATAACACAGAATATCAATGAACAAACATCAGCAACTTAGAGACTGAGAAAGTTGCTTGGGCCCCAAGAGACGAAATGTTTTGTCCAGGATCACAGGGCCACGTGTGTCACAGACAGGTCTGAGACTCAGGTCTTCCTGATTCCAAGCTCAGCTGTTTACTTTTACTATTACTGCATATAAGATAATTTAATAAAAAATTAAACATAAACCTAAGAGCAAGATGAGTTACAATCAATTAAGTCCAATACCAATATCAAGTATTTACTGTCTGTCTAAGATACATAAAGCATTGTTCTAGGCTTGATGGGGGGAGGCAATGATCTAGAAAGCAGTGCCAGTCCCAAAGGAACTCATCGTCTCATTGCAGAGAGAAGCTATAGAAAAGAGAATCATGCAAAACAGTGCCTAAGGAATGCTAAATAAGCAGCCCAAGACAAGTGCTACATAGCTCATGCTTGTATAAATCTTCCAATGGACTCACTCTTGGATGAGATAGCACTCATGGGGTACCATGTGCACCTGAGGAGAAGTAGCTATATCTGTGCTTGAGGAGGAGCATTCAAGCTCTACATGCCTCAGCTTTCTTTCTTTCTTTTTTAATAACAGCTTTTTATTTTCAAAATACATGCAAAGATTTTCAACATTCACTCTTGTGTTCAAAATTTTTCTCCTTCTCTCTCCATTTTTCCCCTCCCCTAGGTAGCAAGTAATCCAATATAGGTTAAACATGTGCAGTTCTTTTAAACATATTTCCATATTTATCATGCTGCACAAGGAAAATCAGATGAAAAAGAAAAAAATGAGAGAAAAAAACAAGTGAGCAAACAACAAAAAAGGTGAAAATACTGTAATTGAGATCCATATTCAGTCTTTCAAGTTCACTCTGGATGCAGATGTTCTCTCCATCACAAGTTTATTGGAATTGACCTGAATGACCTCAATGTTGAAAAAAGCCATGTCTGTCAGAATTGATCATCATATAGTCTTGTTGTTGCCATCTACAATAATCTCCTGGTTCTGCCTACTTCCCTCAGCATTAGTTCATATAAGTCTCTCCAGGCCTCTCTGAAATCATCCTCCTGATCGTTTCTTACAGAACAATAATATTCCATGACATTCCTATACCATAATGTACTCAACCATTCTCCAATTGATGGGCATCCACTCAGTTTCCAGTTCTTGGCCCCTACGAAACGGGTTGCCACAAACATTTTTGCACATGTGGGTCCCTTTCCTTCCTTTAAGATCTCTTTGGAATATAAGTCCAATAGAAACACTGCTGGGTCAAAGGGCATGCATAATTTGATATTTTGGGCACAGTTCCAAATTGCTTTTCAGAATGGCTGAAACAGTTCACAACTTCACCAACAATGTACTAGTGTCCCAGTTTTCCCACATCCTTCCATCATTCAACATTATCTTTTCCTGCCATTTTAGCCAATCTAAGAGGGGTGTAAGAGTATCTCAGAGTTGTCTTAATTTGCATTTCTCTGATCAATAGTGATTTAGAGCATTTTTTCATATGACTAGAGATGGTTTTGATGTCTTAGTTTGCAAATTGTTTGTATTCTTTGACCATTTATCAATTGGAGAATGGCTTGTATTCTTCTAAATTTGAATCAGTCCTCTCTATGTTTGAGAAATGATGCCTCAGTTTTCTAATCTGTAAAATTGACATGCCAATCCATGAACAACTTGCCTCAGAGGATATTGTGACTCAAGTACTTTGTCAATTTTAAAAACAACATAGAAATGTCAATTATTATTATTATTTTAATCTGTAAAAAGATCTTACATAATGAGTAGAATTTGGATATAGATTTAGGAACAGACAAATCTGAAAGGCTGTTTACATCTTTGGACAAAGAAGGGTTATCAAAAAAAAGCAAATGGTTTGGATGGTACCTTTGGATTCCTTCTGGCTAATATTCTGATTGCATACCCTGATGCTCTTATGCTCTGTCTCTGGGACCATTCCTTTCATATGTCTTCACATGAATATCTTCACATTTATATGTTTTCACATGATAACAAAAAAGAAATTAAAAAGAAAGTTTAGATGCCCCTTGTTTTTTCTCACACTGAGACTCGCCAAGACTTCAGTTACTTTGATTCAATTTAGCTGATATCACTGAATTTCCACATGAATCCTTCCCGAGTTTTCATAACGTTGGGGAAGGCAGTCCTTGCTGCCTCCTAACAGAATGGTCTTTCGGGAGCCTTCTCTGCCTCTCTCTTTTCTGTTATAAAATATTATTAACTTAAAAAGCTGAATGCCGCAAAGACAGTGCAGGATCCAGTCTCCTCTGAGGCAGGGGCCTTGCGATGAGGGCAGACTAATTTTATTAACTTCAGGGGAACTTCAAAAAGCTTTAGGGCTTTCATGCCAGACAGAGACGACCCCAAAAGTCAGTTTAAGTGCTGCATAAACAAAGGATTAGGGCAAGCGAGAGCTAAAGGCTTCTTCCATGTCTTGTTTACACTGTCCTTCGCCCCAGCAGGCAGGGAAGGCTCCTTCTCTGCCTATGATCCCTGTGGTGTACAGTGGCGCTCCAGTTCACTGACCTACATTATAATAATATTTTTTTTAAATTTATGAGCCAAGGTGCAGAATCAAACTCACTTAAGGGCTTTTGAGAAAGGAGGGAGAAAGGCAACAGAGAGAAGGAGGGCATTCAGCCTGCTCTCCTCTCATTTCTCCCTTGGTTTAGGGCAGTAGTTTAGAAAGAATTTCAAGTTCAAAGAGAACATCTCTGTGACTCGTTTTATGGCTCAGTCCCGAAGACACAATAGGACTGATGTGATGAAATATCCCCTCCTGCTCAGCTTTTTGTCTTTAATTTCATTTATAAAGGGGAAAAAAAGTGCTTTATGACTCTGGAATGAAGGGAACACTTGCTGGATCTTTTCTATTGAGTTCCACCCAAAAACCCTCTATTCTCAGGCTCCTTTTCCCTGTGATTTTATGGTGACATAAGCTGATCACTCGGTTTTTGCACTGGTCTCACATGCCAGCTCAAGACCTTTTGTCTTCTGTTAAGGACACAAGTTCTCTCCAAGGACACTTGTTTTGTTGTTAGATATTCCATTTCGAAGTTGGTACAAAATAAGAGCTATCATGATATAACAGCTTACATTTCTATAGCTTTTCAAGGTTTATAGAATGTTTACTTATAACAATCCTTTCAGGAAGAAAATAAGTACTTAATTGAGTAATCTATTTCATAAAGTAGAAAAATAAAATTCCTACAGATCTTTTCTCGTCCATGATCATACAGCACCAGAATTCAGACTAGCATTCTCTTCTCAATAAGGGCTACATTTATGTGTTTTTTAAAGGTTTTTCTAAATTTTGAGTACAGAGATCACACCATTATTCCCATTTACATTTGAGCAAACTGAAGCTTAGACAATTAAGTAACTTTCAGAGGATCACAGAGCTAAATGACAGAGAGAAGTCTTAAATTCTCATCTTCCAACTGTCCAAACCCAGAGCCTTTTTTTCTGCTCTGTCAGACTCCCTTCCACAACAACTCCTGTGGAAGTAGGACTTCAAATTTTAAGAACTTCCTGAAAATAAATAAGATCGGGTTATCTAGGTAAGCTAGAAAATGGGCTAGATGCCAAGACTTGGTTCTTTTAACGGGCACTGACCTTGTATATAACTTTGGGCTAGTTAACTAACTGCTGGGGCACCCAAGTAAAAAGAAAGAAATAAGGTACTTTCTAAATTAGTACATTTAAAACAGAAAATGGAAAATGAAGCAGTGAGCTGATATGAAATGTTGTGCTATGGAAATACATTCCTCTTGCTATGATTCTGTGACACATTAAAAAGTTATCAGACAAATTTCTTGGTCTCTATGGGTCTTGGTTTCCCCATCTGTAAAGTAAAAGGGTTGTCATGGCACAAAAAAAGATTTCTGGGTGAAGAGTAAAGAAATCTTAGTTTCTTCTTGTTCTTCTCCTTTTTTTTTTTTTAAATAATAACTTTTTATTTTCAAAATACATGCAAATATAGTTTTCAACATTCATCCATCCAAAACCTTGTTTTCTGAATTTGTCTTCCTCCTTCCTCCATCTCCCTTCTCTAGATAGCAAGCAATCCAATATACTAAACACATGCAATTCTACTATACACATTTCTACATTTTTCATGCTGCACAAGAAAAATCAGATCAAAAAGGAAAAAAAATTGAGAAAAAAAGCAAGTAAACAACAACAATAAAGGTGAAAATAATGGTGAAAATACTATGTTGTGTTGTGATCTACATTCAGGTCCCACAATCCTTTCTCTGGATGTAGATGGCTCTCTCCATCACAATAGACCTCAGTTTCAATTCTAGTTCCTTTATTGTGGGCCTGGAGAACTTAGGATAAGCCAATTCCCCTCTGGGGGCCTCCTCTTCCTCACCAAAGGACATTGAATTGGAGTGTCTCTAAGGCCCCTTTGGCTCTTCTATAATTCCATGGGCCAGGAAGTAAATTTTCCCTTTTGTTAAATATCTTCTATGGGTCAGACATTAGGCTAGCTGCTAAAAAATAAAAAGACAAA
Source organism: Antechinus flavipes (assembly GCF_016432865.1). Classification (NCBI taxonomy): domain Eukaryota; kingdom Metazoa; phylum Chordata; class Mammalia; order Dasyuromorphia; family Dasyuridae; genus Antechinus; species Antechinus flavipes. The sequence goes on along the minus strand of NC_067398.1, from coordinate 58,147,430 downwards.
ACAGTCTTCATAATTTAAAATGATGCAAGTAAGTTGGAAAGATTTAAAATGTTGACAGTTGACCAAAAAGAAAACTAGTTTCATGAATGAATATAAGATATGGTGGTGTGTACAGAGAGAAAAAGATTAAAGCTAAGGGAAAAATCACAACCCAAAGTAGTGCTTGGTTCTTAGGAGATGCTCCATGATTAACTGTTGAAGTAAGTTAACTGTCCTTAGCAACTCAATCTCTGAAGCCTGAGATGAGACAGCTGTTCAGTCAGGTCATCCTAATTCTATAAAGATCAGAAAAAGGGACTGAGCAAGTATTTTAGTGGGACATACAGGATAATATAAAACAACAAGAAACAGGACAGGAAGAACTTCCTGAAAGCTTAGCATTTGGCTTTCTGAAGGCAGGGGACTGGATCAAATGACCTTTTAAAATCCCTTCATGATTCAATATATTTCCCCTTATTTTCAATAGGATTGTGTGAGACTGCTTGAGATTCAAGCAGAGAAATCACCACTGAGGTGTAATTTCAGACTCTCTCAAAGCACACAACCTCTCTTGCATCCAATCATGTCTTTGTAAAGAAGAATTTGATTTAATAAATGTCTTTTTTTCATGAGTCCAGAGCTAATCAAATTCTTTATATCTTTCTACTTTTTGTTATTTTGCAAATCTCATAATGTTTCCTTCCTTCTTCTGCCACCTTAAAAAAAGGTAATTTAACTCTCCTGTCTATCAAATTCTTAAACTGAATAAGATGAAGCTCTTCAGTGTCACAAGTGAAGTTGGACTCCTTGTGTGATCTTGAGCAAATCATTTAAGCTCTCTGAATCTGAGTTTCTTCATCTACAAACTAAAATAATATTTTTTGTCCTCTTTAACTCCCTGGACTGCTGTGAGACGAAAGCACTGTATAAGGTGTCATCCTATATGAAAGTACCAAGTGGGCTTATTCCCATTAGTTCAGAGCTTCAACCCAGGTCTTCAAGTCTATTTTGGCAAAACTAGAATGCCACCATAGGAAGGAAAAAGTCTAGTCTGGTGGTGGCAGTAGAGGAAGAGGAGGAGGAGGAGAAGGAAGAGAAGGAGGAGGAAGAGGAGGAGGAAGAAGAGGAGGAGGAGGAGGAGGAGGAGGAGGAGGAGGAGGAGGAGGAGGAGGAAGAGGAAGAGGAAGAGGAAGAGGAAGAAGAAGAAGAAGAAGAAGAAGAAGAAGAAGAAGAGAAGAAGAAGAAGAAGAAGAAGAAGAAGAAGAAGAAGAAGAAGAAGAAAGAAGAAAGAAGAAGAGGAGGAGATCACGGTGGACAAAATAAAGGATCTGCTAGATCAAGAATGAAGAAACACACTGCTAAAAGATACTGCAACTAAGATCATGTACAATGTCCAATCTTTGTTCCAGAGACTTGATCATGAAAATCTACCTCCTTCTTCTGGAAAAAGAGGAGTTAAGCCATGTGTAGGAATTTCTTACTACTGCCATATGCACTTTGTTTTACTTAACCATATTTTTCATTACAGATTGTGACTTGGAGGTGAGAATATTACTAATAAAAAGGTCAGTGGTATAAAAGTAAAAAGAATCAAACATTTTTTTTAAAAGGCTGTGAGGTTAATGGGTTTGTGACCAAAGAGATCATAAAAGAGGGAAAAGGATCCAAACGTGCAAAAACGTCTGTGGCAGCTCTTTTTGTAATGGCAAGAAACTGGAAACTGACTGGATGCCCATCAATTGGAGAATGGCTGAATAAGTTATAGCATATGAATGTTATGGAATACTATTGTTCTATATGAAATGATCAGCAGGATGGTTTCAGAGAGGCCTGGAGAGACATGAACTGATGTTGATTGAAATGAGCAGAACCAGGAGATCATTGCACACAGCAACAATAAGATTATATGATGATCAATCCTGATTGACATGCCACTTCTCAACAATGCAGTGATTCAAGGCAATTCCAATAGACTTGGGATGGAAAATGCCACCCACATTCAGAGACAGAACTCTGGAGAATGAATGAGTATCAAAGCATAGTATTTTCACCTTTTTGTTTTTGTTTTTGGTTTGTTTTTGTTCTTAGTTTTCTTTTTCTTTCTCAGGGTTTTTTCCCTTTTGGTCTGATTTTTCTTTCACAACATGTCAAATACAGGAATAAATTTCAGAGGATTGCACCTTTAAAACCTATATCATATTGCTTATTTTCTTGGGGAGGGGAAAGATGAGGAAGAGAGAAAAAATTTGGAACAAAATCTTTTAAAAATGAATGCTGAGAACTATCTTTACATGTATTTGGAAAAATAAAATACTATTAAGAAAAAACTTTTTAAAAAAGGCTGTGAGGGCAGTTTAGTTTCTCTGTACATAAAAAATGCTGTGTGGTATAAATGCCTATACCCCTCCCTACTTTTCAGAATTTTTTTTTGAAGAAAGAAAATAAAAATTTTAATTTAAAATCAAAGGAAGTGGCTGCTGAATGTGAAATTTCTGTTTTTAATCATTCCTAATGAAAAATATTACATCAGAGTCCACAACTTTCACTGTGGATGAGAAATTTTACTGTTTTATGAACAATTTATCATATCTATTAAGCTATAATTGTGAGAACTCAAGTTTCCAATATGGCTGTGGCGAATGGAAATAATAAAAGAGTAAAGCCTCTATCCTGACCATAGATAAGGCACTACTATCAGAAATCCTGCCTTGGATGGCACTAAGATATTGTCAGATTTCCCATATTATAGCTTAAAGGTTTGTGGATTTTTACCAATTCACTGTGTTAACTTATAAGATAAAGATAATGTAAGCCGAGAGGCTACATGAATGGTAGAAAGAGAACTAGGCCCAAAATCAGACAATCTGACTTCAGGCAGTTGCATTTTGTGCTTTTCAAAAACATAAGCTGGTTTCAGGTAAGTGGAAGGGGGTGCCTTCAGGAAAGTGGTTGATCTTCACTGGAAGTCTTTAGGAAGAAGCTGGGTATGCTATGATGGGTGGGCACAGGCTACACCAGATCACCACCAAGGTATCTTCCAACTCTAAAAATCTATGGTTCAAAGTCCTGGTTCTACCACCTACAGAAGCTTTTCTCACTCCCTCTTAATTCTAGAGACTTCTTTCCACAGATTATTTCCTATTTATCCTACACATAGTTGCTTGTTGTTTTCCCCATTAGACTGTAAACTACTAGAGGACAAGGATTATCTTTTGACTTTATTTGTATCCCTTTAACTTAGCATAGTGTCTGATACAACATAGTAGATATTTCTTGACTGGCTGGTCCATGGTCACAGCTACTCGGTAGCTACTAAGCTACTGAGGCTAGATTTGAACTCAAGCCTTCCAACTCTTGGCCCAGAACTCCATCTATTATCACATCTTCTGAAACTTTCAATTTCATCTCTATCCAATCAAAAAGTATCTGTCCTGCATCCCATCCTCTCAGGATCCTATTCTTTGTTTTCCGAAGTGATATTCATCTAACAAACTAAAGTATTAATAACAAATAAGGTATTTAGGACATAATTCCATTATAACAGAATTTTTTCAGAGACAAAATGACTTAATCAAAAGGCCTATTTATCTTGAGAAGTGGACACCAACAAATGGGGCAGAAGAGATATTTGGGACCAAGGCCCTTTTATCACAAGTTAGTAGCTACTTATATGTAATATTCTCTATGCCCTAAGTTATGGCCTTACACAGATTGAATTCAATCTTGGGGGTATCCCCTCCCCCAAAAACCTTTTTTGTGCCTAGGGTCCCCATAGATAAGAGTAAACGGGTTCTCAACTCTTGTATGAATCTAAAACATAAGAAAACAATCTCAATGCTAGGAAGGGCAACAATTGTTAGGGGGCATGGACTGGGCTGGGAATCAGGAGCCCTGGATGCCAGTTTGGGCCCTGATGCTAAACACATGTGTAATTTTGGCCAAAGTGAAGCTTCCTCTCTAGGCTTTAACTTTATCACTTGTGCCGCAAGATCCTATATATGTGTGTGTGTGTATGTGTGTGTGTGTGTGTGTGTGTGTGTGTGTTTGTGTGTGTGTGTGTAAGGTAAGGGAAGTGAGGCTCAGAGAAATTACATTGAAGGTCCAGATTCTGTGATTCTCCACATCAATAATGGGCTGGCAAGAAAATCCATCTTCCATCTTTTTATTTTTAACTGGTACATGCAAAGACACTGATTGCGATTCACCTGATTGCCTTTACCTCTGTGCTATTACTGTATTGAGCGTGCCATCAGCAGTCGAGCAGGACCAAACAAACTTACATTCAGACTTCAAAGCAAGTGCAGTGTTCCCAGTGGCGTCTGTGTGTTTACAGTTGGTTGGGTGATGTCCTCCAGCTTCCCTGCCCAAGTCATAAGGAGCTCTGCAAACGGCGCCAGTGGCTGCCTGTGCCTGTGTACAGCACACATGGACTGATCCCCATCGTATAATGCTCTATATTTTCTTATTATTTACCAAATCTTGGTGGGTTATACACGGCCATTCTTTTTTCTTCCTTCAGCCAATAAGAAGAAATAATTTATTATACATATGCTTCATTAAAAATGGGAGGGGGACAAAAGTTGGGAGGAAAAGGGGGGTGTGAGAATGACTTTAGAATGTCAAGAGAGTCCATGCAACAACTGTTTTTGAACAGAGTCCTGGTTTCAGCCTCTCTTGTATAAGGGAATTCCTGGATCAAGTCAGGGAGATGATACCATGCTGAATCGGCTGCCAGATATGAGGAGGTCTGACATCCGACATCTTTCCCCTTATAATCCAGGTATTAATAATGAGTCTACTTTTTTCTCCTCTTATATTTCAATCTATATATTCACTTCTTCTTCCACTTGCCTCTCATGGGGAGGAGAAAGCTAGCAAGATGATGCCAAAACCAAATACTACTCTCATAAATATTTATACAAAACAGAAAACTCCAAATAAAGATACCCATGTTTGCAATGTCCTCCGCAACAGCCTGCCGGTGGGTTGGTCTGCCTCAAGTCTCTGCCCACTCCAACCCACCCTCCACTGAAGCACTGAAATGATTTTCCTCGAATACAGATCTAACCATACTTTCCCTTCTACTCAATAAAATCCAGTGGCTCCCTGTCACTTCCAGGACCAAAATGTTCTTTTTGGCATTCAAAACTTCAAAATCCAGCCCCCCTCCTACCTTTCCAGTCTCATTACACCTTAATCCCCAATCCTTACTTTGCTATCCAGGGATTGATTCAATCTGGCCTCCTGGTTGTTCCATTAACAAGATAGTCCATCTCCTGGCTCCAGACACTTTTCTCTCTGTCTGTCCCCGATTTCAGGATCATTCTTTCTTCTTAACCCTGGCTACTGACCTCCTTAGCTTTTTTTCAGTTCCAACTAAAATCCTAATTTCACCAACTTCCATCTGTTAATTATCTGCTATATATAAAGCTTACTATATATATACATATATATATATGTATATGTATATAAATACACACACACATATACACATTTATTTGCACAATCTCTCCCCCACTATATTGTAAGCCCTTTGAGGACAGGAACTATCTTTTTGTATCCCTGGCATTTAGTACTGGTCCACTGTGCCTGGTCCATAGAAGGCACTCGGTACATTTTTATAGATCTTCATTTTTGAATATACTCTCATATCCACTTTTCCTATACAGTGAGCCATCTTGCAACAAAGAATTTTTAAAAAAAGGAAAAAAGCAGTTTGGCAATCCTAACCAACACATCAACAGTCTGACAGTGTCATATTCTTAATCCCTTACCTCTTCAGTAGGGAAGGCAGTGCATTTTACCATCTCTTGTCAATGCTAAGACTTCTTAAGCACTATAATTACAGAGATCACTTTCTTTTTCTCTTTGTTCTTTCCATTTATATTGTTGTTATCATATGTATTGTTTTCCTGATTCTGTTGACTACACTCTGAATCAACATCCAATTCATAAAAGTCTACATATTTATTGTTTCTTGTGGCAGAGTAATAGTGCATTATCTTCATGTACCATGATATGTTCAGTCATTCTCCTGGTAATGAGCATCTATTCTGTTTCCATTTCTTTGCTACCACAAAAAGAGTGAGTATATGCAGTATGTATATTTGTAGGTATATGTGTATGTAAATACATACCGGCCTGGCTCCCAGGTTCTTGTTTCATTCCTCAGAGCTTACAGCACTGTCTTATTTCTATCTTGGTTCATGAACAGCTAACTGGGTCACACAATAATTATTGTTCAGCCTTTTAGTACGTGCTGGTCCTACTACACAGTGCTCTCCTGGGGCTGGGGAACTTCTTTTGGACACGGTACCATGATTAATCTAAGCAGTCTGTCTACAGGTGCAGTGAGCAAAAAAATCTAAGAAATTGGAATGGACACCAGAAATACCAGCACAAAGAAAAGTGGAATAGTGGGGAAGGAAAGCAGAAACAAGAGTCATGGGAGAAAAAGTTCCAGCTGGCCTTATATGTAGAGGATACAGTGTCACCATGAATGGCTTCAGAAACCATTGGATTTCATATCCCAGGGCAGCTATTCCTGATCCTAAAATACTAATCTCTGTGAGGGAGAAATTACAAATTTCTTCTCATGTTTACCTAAGAGTTTTTAAGATGAAGTTTAACTCAAACATTAAGTGAGAGCTATTTTCTAAAGGGAAATACAAAGCAAGCCAAAGTGTGTAATTATTATCACTGAACTGACTCAAAAAAGTCCAGAAGCTCAACTAGAAGCTTTGAGTGACTGGCTTTCTCCTCTCTCCCATCCCTGTTTGTGACTCTCAGTTATTATTTCAGAATGCTGTACTGTGTCACTCTCCCAAACACAATGTCCCTACCCTGAGAAAGCTAGAGCATTTATGCAAACAATGACCATTTAGGTGGAAGGTGAATCAAGGGAAGCAGCAGCATGGATAGACTCCTCAGACTCTGACTTAGTCCCTCTATATCAGCTATGGAAAATTCAGGGGAAGAACACAAGACCAGGCAGCACATCCATCTCCCTCAGGAGCAGAGCAGCTGCTTGTCCCTCTGTCAAAGGGAGCAATGTGCTTAACTCTCACAATGAAAGGGAAGATCCCAATGGGAAGACAAAATTCCAGAACTGAGTAGGCACTCTTCACAGATCAGCTACATTGGTAGCTTTTCAACATTTTGATCTAATAGAATCCCACAAAGTAAGAGAAAGTCACAGAGATAACTGGTCAATGTCAAGTCCCCTCTTCTTCTGGCCCATCAGGCTCAGCCAGCACTTTGCTCTCCTTGAAAAAGCTTCCTCTTCCCACCCTCCCTCCCCCGCAAAAAAGAGAAGGGGAAAAAAACCCTAATGCATTGTTGGTGGAGTTGTGAACTGATCCAATCAGTCTGGAGAGCAATTTGGAACTATGCCCAAAGAGCTACAAAACTGCATACACTTTGATCCAGCAGTGTCTTTACTGGGTCTCTATCCCGTTGGAAAATGAATGGATGCCCATCAATTGGGAAATGGCTAAATAAGTTATAGTCTATGAAAGTAATGAATATTTTTGTTCTAAAGAAAAATGGTGAAGTGGCAGATTTTAAAAAGGCCTGGAAAGATTTACATGAACTGATGCTGAGTGAAGCAAGCAGAACAAGCAAAACATTGTACACACTAATAGCTGGATTGTGCGATGATCAACTATGATAGACATTGTTCTTCTCAATGATTCAGTGATCCAAGGCAATCCCAATAAACTTTGGATGGAAAATGCCATCTGCATCCAGACACAGAACTATGAATACTGAATGTAGATCAACTCATACTATTTTCACTTTTTTTTCTTGTTTTTTTCCTTTTGTTGTGATTTTTTTTCTCTCGCAACTGCCATAGAAATATATAGAAAATGAAAATACGTGTGTAACCTGAATAAATACAAACATTTTTGCATGTGTGGGTCCCTTTCCCTCCTTAAAGATCTCTCTGGGATACAACAGAGACACTGCTGCATCAAAGGGCATACACAGTTTGATAGCCCTTTGGGTATAATTCTAAAGTGCTCTCCAGAATGGTTGGATTAGTTCACAACTCTACCAACAATATATGAGTGTCCCAGTTTTCCCACATTCCCTCCAATATTTATCATTATTTTTTCCTGTCATTTTAGCCAATCTGAGAGGAGCGAAGTGGTACTTCAGAGTTGTCTTAATTTGCATTTTTCTAATCAATAGTGATTAAGAACATTTTTTATATGACTAGAAATAGTTTTAACTTCTTCATCTGAAAATTGTCTTTTGAAAATGAACAACAATTTAAGAATGCTGGGTACCCCTCAGGTAAAGGTCAAAATTGGAAAAGATTTAAATGCCTAACTTGGTAAGTGACTTCTTATTTCAGGCAAGGGCATTCCTACTCTTCTGCCTCACTGGCTAACCATGGAAATTTCACACATTACAAAGAGTAGTAGCCCCTATCTTTCAGCACCAAAATCCTTTCTGTAACTTTGGCAATCTCACTCTTTGGACTGCCAACAGATGAAGAAGGAAAGTATCTTCTAGCAGCACAACCAGGTGAAAGTTCCTAAGAATAGCAACAGGGCTTGGTACTTGGGCTCTTGTCTTGCTAAAGGTGGGCCCTGACTTGATCTTGGTGCTAGAAAGGTCTGGGTAGATCATTTCCAGACCCCTCATTTTGCACAGAGGAAATGGTGCCCAGAGTGGAATAGTAACTAGACTAAGATCACAGTAAAATCAGGTCTAGAACCCAGATCTCCTGAGTTGTAATCCAAAGTTTCTTCCACTGGGCTGTGATGATGGCTTCACAACCCCCTAGCCTATCTTCAGCTCAGCTCGTCCATCTCAAGCCGCCAATGGTTAGGATATAATGTTGGAACACGCTGTTCTGTACATTCTGCTGCCCACACTGGGGTTGTGACAGGCCTGAGAATTCCTGGTGGCACTCAAGCACAGCTGGTATGAAAATACAGGAAGTGCTAGAACAGGTTTGGTACAGAGCATTTTTTCACACACTTCTGAAACAATGTAAAGAGAGCAGTTTCTAGCTTCTTAACCACACCTCCCAAAACATGCTGTTCTCTCAATTTGATTAGTGACTCCTGATAGGTGCGCCATGTCAGGTTTTGGATAATACGTGAAGTGTCACTCTGCTTCAAAGAAAGGAAATAGAAGTGATATTTAAAACAAAACAAAATATATTGTCCATAGTTCCAAGACTAGAGAAATTTATTATTCTGATTCTAAGTACTCTGAAATGAATCACAATGGGAACAAGTGGCAACGACCTCCTCTCCAATCTGACCTTTAAATTGCTAGGAGATTCATAGAATACTCACCACAAGGAACATGTGTTCCATTTAATGATCCCAGGTCTTCAAACCAGATGTCTCCAGTAATCTGTGTCTGGGACAGTGGAGAGCATGATCTTTTGGGGATCTCTCCATTTACTCCTAGCTTCCAACAAACAACTTAATTTCAGCAAGATTCCTATCTTCCATAAAAGTGAAAATCCTTTATAATATTTAATTATAATTAAGTGAAAAAGAAAGGGGAAGTTGAAGTAGGCAAAAAAGGATACAGACTCATCTCCTTATTTAACACTAGGAACATTTTAAATTCCAAAACAATAAAGATTACATCAATTTACTTATTCTTAACTCTAGTCATCCTTCAGCAATACAGTGATTCATTGTTTTTATTAACTGGAGAAAGAAATGCTTAAAGAAAAAAAAGAAGTAAAAACAAAAACAAATATTTCAATTCCTGCACCACACAAACATTTTCACTTCACTGATGCTTACAGATGTGGAAAACAAAGCATCTACATCTTAGTCTCTTGAGGGAGGTCTCTGGTATGTCTCAAGTAGTTGTACAGACAACACCCACACCCACACCCACTCACACACTGCAATACTGACCCCACTAACCTCCCCTGTTTGCTTCTCTGCCTATGCTAAAGTGAGGTCAGAGTGTGGGGAGGTTCTAGAATGAGCCAAAAGAAGTGAAACTCTTTGGGATATTTCCTGTGTCAGTGTTCCTCTACAAGTGCATTCATTCAGCAAATCCTTGAGCAGCCATGAGGCACACACAGCATCCTTTGCACAGCAGACAAAGGGGACATGGTCCTTCGTGGCCCAGTGCTTACAAAAGAGTTGAAGAATCACCACAAGTATGTGACCAGAGAGTGAATGAGTGTTTGGAAATAAGAACTCTACAAATACAAAGGAGGGAGACAGGGAGGTCACTGGGAGATTTAGTAGCCAAGGAAAGCTTCTGAGAGAACATGGACCTTGAGCTCATTCTTACCATTTGAATAAAATTTAGATAGAAATTATGTTAATAGTTCTGTTATTACCAGACTTATTGTGGTGAATATTGAATCACCAGTACATTAAAGACATATTTTTTCACCTTCTGTGATTTTTTTTTTTTGTTGGCCCTTTCTTCCTCCCCAGGTTTCTATCTACTCTTCCTGAGATCTTCACAAATGTATACATAAACAGGCCAGTGAAGTGAATAGGTTAATTTAGTTATTAGAATAACTTGTCTTGCACAAAATATATATTGAATATGATCATAGTTACTTAAAACAACAACAAAAACAACCATAACTAATATTCATCTCGTGGCTTAGAGTTTGCAAAACATTTGATGCTTTCCAATGATTTCCATTTCTATGACCTACAAATCACTGGTAACCATCATTGTGGCCACATATTCATCATAAATAACAGATAGGAAAGAGGTTCACATCTAGACAGGGGTAGAGGCATAATTGGAATATGAAAAGTCCCTGACTCCAGATTCTTACTGTGCTAGAATGAATAAGTTGCCTAGTTGATCAGGCTATTCACTATCCCACTCTAATCACATTCTCTATAGCCTCTGCTCTGCAACTGAATTGCTCACAGATACAACCTGCAAATGACCAGAATGATCAGCAGGATATCCAAACATAAACTGAGTCAGCAACAGTACCTAAGAGACTTAGAACAGACCTTGATTTGTTGAATCAGCACCAAGTATATCACTGATATAAGATTGACCCTGGTTAAAAGAAAAATTCTAGAATTAGCTCAGAATGGTACAATACTCTGCTTCCTTATTAACAGATTGTTCCTGAGTGGCAGTGCTAGTGGCCAATGAAGACAAGCTGTCTTTAAGAATGGCATTCAAGAAGATGGAATTTTCACCTAAAATCTAAAAAGTGATTTAAAGAGTGAGGCTATTATCAGAGTGGGTACCTAACACTAAAAAAATCCTGTCTGGATTGCGTGAAATTCGGCTTGTGTGAAAAGTCAAGAGTACCTTCTCTGATCCCAAATGGTCACTACCTCCAACCAAAGAGACAACATCACAAAATATTTGCAAGGAACTTTCACTAAACCCATATTCCTCAAATATAAATCTAAGAACCAGACAATCAAAAAAGAAATAAAAAAAGATACTGCTTACCCTCTCCACATATCCCTCCTTGTGTTTCAGTTTATACACCTTCAACTTTGGCAGGAAAGTCTCAGTATAGTTCCTATCTTCCAGACCTTGAAGCATCATCCCATGGAAAGCCAGTCGGCAAGTGTTGGCATGTATGTCAGTATCGAGTTTGGAGCCAATCACAAGGCACAATTTTGGGCAGGTAACAGGCTTCTCGAATTCTAGGAGAGCCCACTGTTGCTTTGGCCACTTCTCTACAGGTTGGTCACTCTTCTTGTCCTCCTCTGCAGGGGGGGATTCCTTGGACAAATATTGCTCTTGATAGAGATACTCCTTTTCAAAGTCGAAGGTCTCCTCCAGGGGCTCACAATCAAACTGATCAGGAGCTGGGCTAAAAAACATCACCCTTCCCATCACTGTCTCGTGACCAACAGTTATATGAAACTTTGCCTTTGTCTGAAGAGCACCTCGAAAATAAGGAATCTTCTTAACAGAAACAATCGCAGCATGGATGGTATAAGAGAATCTGGTGTGCATACTAGCCCCCGTTCTAGCAACTTGGGGTCAAACTGGGTCACACAGATGCCCAATCTGTCTCCTTGCATGGCAGAGGTGACCGGAGTGTGGAACATCTGCATGGACTTCACTTTCTTCACTACCTGATTGTGAGGGAAGCAAGGGGAAAAAAAAAAAGAATGAATTAAGTAAATCAAAACCAGCTCCAAACTGCTAAGATTTCTTTTGCAGAGTCTCTATCTTCCCTTCTTTCCCTTACATTTCATTAGATTTTGAGCTCCCTGAGGGCAGGGAGATTCTTCTTTAGTCTCTTTTAAAAAATCCCCTGTACTGCCTGATACTTACCAGGTAGGGGCTTAATGTTTACTAACACCATTAGCAAGTTCCATGTAAATTAAAAAGACAAAACAAACTACATCTTGCAGTCATGGGGAGAATAGAAACATAAAACCCTAATGTTTCAGTGATTGTGGCCACATTTTTATTTCATGTTATACACAGCACAGAGACAATGCCACGGGGCAGGGGAAAGTTAAAAGGGACTTTGGATTTCATATTTTCTAATTTTCTCATTCTAGAAAGGAGATTGGAACAGTGGGCCCTGAACTGACAATTGCAAAACCTTTTGTTCCAACTTTTTCCCTCCTTCCTGCCACCCCTTCCCCCAGATGGCAAGTTGACCAATACATGTTAAATATGTTAAAATATATGTTAAATACAATATATGTATACATGTCCATACGGTCATTTTGCTGTACAAAAAGAATCGGACTTTGAAATAGTGTACAATTAGCCTGTGAAGGAAATCAAAAATGCAGGCGGACAAAAATAGAGGGATTGGGAATTCTATGTAGTGGTTCATACTCATTTCCCAGAGTTCTTTCACTGGGTGTACTGGTTCAATTCATTACTGCTCTATTAGAGCAGTTTGGTTTATCTCATTGTTGAAGAGGGTTTGGTTTATCTCATTGCTGGAGATGGCCATGTCCATCAGAATTGATCATCACATAGTATTGTTATTGAAGTATATAATGATCTCCTGGTCCTGCTCATTTCACTTAGCATCAGTTCATGCAAGTCTCTCCAAGCCTCTCCGTATTCATCCTGCTGGTCATTCCTTACAGAGCAATAATATTCCATAACGTTCATATACCACAATTTATTTAGCCATTCTCCAATTGATGGGCATCCACACAATAAGGGCTTTTCAACACTGGAACAGGATGCTTCCTGAAGTAACCCAAATAGGAGTCTGGCATTGCTGTAGATGAGATTCCAGAGAGGGAAAAGTTTAAACCACTAAGATACCTTCCTTCTCAAATATGTGATTCAACTGAATGAACATATGATGAATGCCTATTATGTACAAAACACAGTGTAGACACCAAAAGAAATGTAAAAACATGGCCTTAGCTTCCAAGAGCCTGAGCCACTGGGGAAAGGGAAAGGCAGAATGTCTGAAGAACTGAATAAGAGATATCCATTATTGTAGAGCCTCAGAGGTGGCCAATCCAAGCCCCTTTGGGGAGGCCGGCACAGGCATTTCACAAAGTAGCATTTGAGTGTTGTGTCCCATTATGGCCAAAAGTACGTGGAGGTGGCTTTTAGGCTACAGCCAACATTCCCAAGGACGTGGCTCTCCCAACCCTTACAAAGATGCAAGATCCTAGAATCAAAACTGACTTACTAGAATATTACTATTATAACAAAAATACATGAAGAATTAAAAGAGAGATGGTAAGACTTGTATGATATGATATGAAGTGAACAAAATGGAACCAAAAGAACAAATATACAATTAATAAAATTATGTTAATGACATCTCTAAAAGGCAATAAAGATTAGGTTAAAACATTGATATTAACTCATAAATTATACCCTCATTCTTTATTTTAAAAATCTGTTAATCAACAAGCATTTATTAAGTAAGTATTATGTGCCAGGCATGATGCTACATCCTGGAAACACCTATATAAAAGGAAATACTTTATAAGGCTGGAAAGCTTAATTATATTTTGCAAATGGAAAATTATTAAAGCATAAGATTATATATGCTATTATTTATATTTATTTATTTATTATTTATAAATATTATATACATATATTTATTTATTTATTATTTATATTTATTATTTATGAATATTATATACATATATTATATTTATATGTATTGCAAGGGATTCAATTGGGAGTATACTGGGAGCTCAGATGATAAGCTAAACAAATTTTATCAAGTATTTATTTAAAAATCTTCCTGTAATTGAATGGATGCCCATCAATTGGAGAATGGCTGAGTAAATTGTGGTATATGAATGTTATGGAATATTATTATTCTATAAGAAATGACCAGCAGGATGAATACGGAGAGGCTTGGAGAGACTTACATGAACTGATGCTGAGTGAAATGAACAGAACCAGGGGATCATTATATACCTCAACAACAATATTGTATGAGGATGTATTCTGATGGAAGTGGATTTCTTTGACAAAGAGACCTAACTCAGTTTCAATTGATAAATGATGGACAGAAGCAGCTACACCCAAAGAAAGAACACTGGGAAATGAATGTAAACTATTTGCATTTTTGTTTTTCTTCCCGGGTTATTTCTACCTTCTGAATCCAATTCTCCCTGTGCAACAAGAGAACTGTTCATTTCTGCAAACATATATTGTATCTAGGATATACCGCAACATCTTTAACATATATAGGACTGCTTGCCATCTGGGGGAGGGGGTGGAGGGAGGGAGGGGAAAAATCGGAACAGAAGCGAGTGCAAGGGATAATGTTGTAAAAAAATTACCCTGGCATGGGTTCTGTCAATAAAAAGTTATTATAAAATAAAATTAAATAAAAAAATAATAAAAAGCTTCCTATGTTAAGTTCCATAGAGAAGTATCAAGAAGGTATGTTTAGGGTAACAGCATCATAGATTTAGAGTAGAAAGAGACTCAGAGGCCAATGAGCTAAATCCCTCATTTTACAGATCAAGAAACTGAGGCTAAAAGAGGTCAGGTGATATTCCCAAGATCACACAGCGAGTAATTTATGGCCACATTTGAACTCAGGTTTTCCTGTCTCTAAGCCCCATCTTCATTTTACAATATAGATAGAGTATACATATTCATATGTGTATATATAGTATTATATTATATATTTACTTATTAAGTAATATCATCACAATCACATTAATTTTAATTATACAGCAGCTGCATCTATTGAAAGCACAGTTTCAGAAGGGAGGTAAAAGGGTTTCTGAATAGCCAAAAGAGAAGGTCCAGAGTTCACACAACCTGGCTTCCTATAGGACCTGATTCTTTTTTCTTGAGCTATTGTCAAGTTTGCCATCAAACCTATCATTTTGAAATAGGTTATTTTGAAATTCTAAAATTTGGGGACAGTTGAGAAAAACAGCAGAAGCATTGAGAGAAGCAAGAAATGCTAACTGCCAGTGAGGAAAGACAAGAAAAACAGACAAAGGAGGCAGAAGAATCCAAAGGGCATTTATAGCATGAGGCCATTTGCCTCAGAAGGCCAAACTCCTCCATATCTTCATAGCCCGTGATCATCACTATCCCATATTCTGGCCCATAACTTGAATCATCAAAATGACCCTCAGCCACCAAGACAAAATTTAATTGTTTCTATTTGACATCCCACATTTAAGAAGGCAGACTGGCATGTAATACATTTGAGAAAGACTTCTATTAAAAATGCTTAAAATCAAAAGAGTTTTGATGCTTTAAGGGTATATGTATGTTATCAGAAAAAGTGACTGATGGTTTTGGGATGAGAGGTCCTACCTTGAAGGCCTAGCTCTGTCCCTAGACCTGAAGCCTTTGGGTAAAGCACTTCCTTTCCCTGGGCATCTAGATATTTTTAAAGATTTGTGGTCTGAGGAAACATCTCCCTCTCCATTGTGGGCCAAATAGAACATGCTTCTTACAGAAGCCCAGCACTCTTTCTGAAGCTCTTCAGTATTTAAGTGTTTGTTTACAGATCATTAACTTCCCGACAAGAGCCTGAAGGGCAGGGAAACTGATAACTAAATACTAGACACAGCTACAATCAATCAGATAAGATGAAGCACCTCTAAAAGGGTAATGGAAGTCAATGGAAAATAAGATTTCATTTATATCCAACTTTTCAACGATGTATCTGAGAGCAGATACAATACAGTATCCTACAGGAGTTTTTTTGTTTCTTTTTCAATAAAGTGGAAACCAAACCACAACTCTACCCATACTTAGATTGACAAATGATTTAGCTAAACTTCAAACCTCTATAGAAATCTGAATGACAACAGGTTTCTCTCCACTACACTTAGTAGTGTCTACTAAGAAGACACTTAGTAAACTGCCCGTGCTGTGACTCATAAAGTGAAATTTCAGGTTTATGAACCCTCCAGAGAAGTCACTGAGGACATTTATTTGAGTTACAATTCCCATCTGGGGAAACTGCCTTCACTGAAATAACTACCGACTTCCTAGACAACACCCAATTCCTCCTTTCAGATCTCAAATTTAAATTCCTAGATTATATGTATGTAGATAGGAAATGCTTACAAAAAATTTACATACATACATAAATTTTAATTTTCAATGTGGATGATATTCAGACTAAAATAATAAAAAGTTCCTGAAGAAGATAGTATGAAAAGAAAAGTGATAAAATAACTGTGCAAAGCAAGATTTTAAGGACCTGAAAAGGAAACTTTAAAAAGTGAAAGATACTTTCAGAATGATTTAAGAGTTTTCACAGGGCTGGGGGGTGGGGGTGGGGGGAGGAGGGGATTTAAACACAAAATAATATTACTATTCATTATGCAGATACAGGTTCCCTCCATTTAAAATAACTTCTACAGAATTTCAAATTCAAAAAATTGATGAATGTAGTGCTCTTGAAACTCTGATTACTATTTAGGTTCAATGGGAGGTGTCTGGCAGTGATCACAATTAGTGAATTAAGGGGAGCCCCCATTCCTATGTCTATTCTGTTATGATCAAAGTAAAAACAGCTGTACAATATCAAAACATTTAATGAAGATGACTTAGTTAAGCTCGGAAGGGAGCTAGGAATTCTAAGAGGCTGAAAGGAGCTTCTCTGAGACTTAATTTCTTAATTTGTAAAATGTATCAATTATTTCACAGGTTCTTATGAAGAAATCACTTTGTAAAACCACATTGGACTTCTTCAATATAAACTACTACTATCATCATCATCATTTTTTATCACTATCATATTATTAGCAAGTAACAAGAGCAAATAATCACTAACAGAACTATTCTTAATACTCCTTCTTCCCCTCCTCTCCATATAGAAGTGGGAGCAATTCCTTATAAAATCAGGAGGGATTTCAATCTAATCCTACTTTAATCCCCACTAATCCACCAGTGTATCTGGAGAGGGACACAGTTGATTTTGAATTTACATGCCCAGTGGTAAAAGGTTTAGGTTTCAGGGTTATCAGTCTCCTGGAGATCTGTGGAAGCCTTTCCAGGAAGAAAAGAGATCCAATAAAGCCTCATGAAAGAGGTTAGAGATCTGCTGGTTTCTTGCCTTGGTTCCAGGAAATAATGATTCTTCTAGGATGCCTAGATTCAAGGACAGCATGGCATTAAACCGTCCTATATTCTTTCATCTTCCTGTTCCAGCTGTAGCCCCTAGCTTGAATCTCTGTAAGTAAGTACACCCATCTCTCTTTTTAAACTTTTGCCTCCCATAACACAGACTCAATCATCAGGGTTCTCACCTTATGACAAAACACCTTGAATTCAGATTTAATAATTTTCTGGGAAATGGAATCTTGGGAATTTTTCTCAAGGAATAATGTTCCCTGAGCTTAGGCATTTTAGGATACAGTAGCTAGACAGGAAATTCATTCCAACATACACATCCCAATCACATCCGAATGGGAAACCAGGAATAGGATTCATTTTGGATGGTGTAGTGGAAAAAGTTTTGATCTCAGGGGTCAAAAGCCTGGCATTAAGCACCAACTGCAAAGCTTTCTCTCTGCTTAACCCTGAGCCTATTACTTAAGCTCTTTAAGCCTCAGTTTCCTCATAAATAATATGGGATGATGAAAAATATTTGTACTATCAATATTTTACAGGGCTGTTAAGGGGAAGGCATTTTATAAACTTTAAAAATTTAGAGAAATATGGGCTTCTGTTGGTACTACTATTCCTAAGATAGCAGCTCTCCCTTGTATCCAATTTTCTTAGAATGCATCTATTTTAAACATTAGGGCTAATTATTTTAATATTATATCCTTTGAAAAGATGACAAAAGCACTTTGACCAAAATCTTGCCAATAATCAAAGTAAAATCAGAAGAGAAGAATTCCGAAGATGAAGGCTCTCCCTCTTGGAACCATTTTCAGCATAACAGAGTAGCAAAAATAGTCAAATGCTGGCTCTAAATGGTACCCAGGTAAAATATAATGGTGCATTAGTACAAACTAAGATACTTCTAGGAAAGTTTTCAGAAACAAAAGTACAGTTCCAAGGTAAATAAGAAAACAAAAAAAGACAAGACTATTTGGAAACAAAAAGAGGAGTTACAACTGACAAACACATTTGGGAGGAAAGACTAGTCTTGTTCTGGTGACGATGATTACATTATACTCAAACTGGTTAATGCCGGTTTTTCGGACTCAATTCCCAATATCAAATAGTAGCTAAACATCCCTTTTCTTGTGATAGTTTTAATTTTTGTTTTTAAAATAAATCAAAGGATTTGAACAAGCACAGTTCTTAAGGAAAGAAATTTAAACTAACTCTACTCATAATAAAAGAATGTTTCAAATAAGTTTAATAAAAGAAATACAAATTAAAACATGCCAAAAGTTCTATCTCACTATCAGACTGGCAACGTTTGACTCAAAAGAGAGGTGACAGACATTGGAGGGAATGTAAGAAAAGGAGCATACTGATGTGAATTGGTCTATCCATTCTGCAAAGAAATTTGGAACTCTATCTCAAAAGTTATTAAACTCTGCATACTCTTTCATTCAGATATATCATTCCAAGGCCTACCCTCTAAAAGAGATTAAAGAAGGAGAAAAAGTTCTATGTGCAAAAATATTTCTAGCAGGTCAATGCCAAAGAATGAGAAACCAAGGCAATAATCCCTTAGCTGGGGAATAGTTGAATAAATAATAGTATAGGATTGGAATAGAATGTGCTATAAAAAAGATGAAAGAAGTGGTTTTGGAGAAAACTGGGAAAGTTGTATGAACTGATGTAGAATAAGAATAGCAGGGAATCAAGAGAACAGTTTATAATTTAATAGCAAGACTGTCAAAATTAATAACTTGGAAAGACTTAAATACTCTGCTCAATGCAATGATAAATGATTCCTTAGGACCAATGGTAAAGAACACTTCCCACCTCCCAACAGAGATGTGATGGACTGTGACACATTTTGAGGGTATGGCTGAGAAGGTGTTTTGCGTGACTATTGCTGCAAAGGTTTTGTTTTTCTCTCTCTCCTCTCCTCCCTGTGGATGAATTAGCAGGGAGAAACAAATCTGAATAATTGATAATTGAAAAAAAATTAAAATACAAAATGGAATTAAATGAGTCATGTTCCAAACTGGATAAAGGCTATATTTTATGGGTAATGCCACTCACAGGGCTGAGACCTGAGTATGTTTTCAAGAAGGAATGCTTTTCTTCCTATGTTACCTTCATTAAGCTGGCAGTTCCCTTTCACACCAAGGATGAAAAATCTTAACCATGGATCTCTTAGACTCCTGTTAACCACTACTCTAGTGAATCAGTGGTATGCCCACAATCACAGAGAATATAAGGATTGTCACAATTTATCACACAGCTAAATACATTCTTGTTTTTCCAACTCTAAAATTTAGTATGCACAATCATGTACTTTTAAAATCTTCTATTAGCAAATTGCTTTGGAATGATTTCATTCAGTTATTATAAATAATACTGTACAACAGTATTTTTAAATCCACTTTCTTAGATGAACTAAGAGATACAATAGTGTTGTAATTCTTCCAAAATCAAAGCACAAATGAGGCAGAGATTAAATTATTATAACTCTTAATTTTTACATTACTAATCTTACTGAGTCAAATTGTTTATGTATAAAAATTTCCTGCATAAAGAATTGATCATTAAAAATATAAAACAATGTGAATATTAGTAATAACAAAATTTACTAAGTAAAATATGGGAGAACTATAGCCTTTCCCATCAGTAGGGACAGATTTATTCTGAGGTATGTACATATTCTTCTTGCTGGACTCTCCTTGTGACCAGTAGCAATTATATACACAATGGCTGGTCATAGTTGGAGATACAGTCTCTAGTCATGGAAGACAGTAATTCTAACAGGACTACATGAAGGTCAAATCCATGATTCTGTTCTCAACTATGTAGACTGATCTGAAGAAAGAGATAATATATTTTAGGGACTGAAAAACGTAAACAGAAAGAAAAATTGCAGATGACCCAACATGTTAATCCTAATAGTGGCTAGAAGCACATGCTTCTCTCTGATCAGTGCTTGAAACATGAATATATAATGCAACAAAGTCTATAAACTGTACATCAGTAAAAGAGAAATATCTATTAGTTGAACTTTCAGGGAAGGATTTATTATGTCTTCACAGAAACACAAATTATCTATACTGTTTCTTGTTAAAAGGCAACCCAAGATATGGAACTTAATGAAATCAATTTTGAAATGAAATAAATCAAATACAATATTTATTAAATATTTACTGTGTATAATTTCCTATGCATGGCAATTGGCGATAAAAAGACAATAGATGCCTGCTTTCACGGAGCTTATATTCTACAGTATTCAATACATGTCATATTTAAATTTGCTTTAACAATTTAAATTTGCTTCTCCATCAGTTTCCTATATTTAGCCAGAGAAAAATGTAGTTCAATGGAAGGCAGTCTTTATAGAGCTCTAGAACTAATTTCCTAATTCAATATTTATTTTATTTATATTCTAAATTTTCTCTCCTCTTTTTCTATAAGAAACAATTTGCAGGATGATTTCAGAAAGGTCCGTAGAGATTTATATGAACTGATGTGAAGAGACTTAAATGAACTGATGCTAAGTGAAGTGAGAAAAACCAAGAGATCATTGAACACAGCAACAAGAAGATTATGGGATGATCAACTCTGATAGAAATGGCTCTTTTCAACATTGAGGTAATTCAAGGTAATTCCAATAGACTTGTGATTATAGAGAGCCATCTACATTCAGAAAGAATCATGGGAACTGAATGTGAATCACAACATAGTATTTTCACTTTGTTGTTGCTGTTTGCTTGCTTGTTTTTTTCCTTTCTTATTTCCCCTTCTTTTTGATCTATTGTGGATATATGATTAGAATTGAACATGGTTTAACCTATATTGGATTACGTGCTATCTAGGGGAAAAAAGTAAGAGGGAGGGAAGAAGAAAAATTTACATCATAAGCTTTTGCAAGGGTGAATGCTGAAAACTATCTTTGCATGTATTTTGAAAAAACAAAAAAGTTATTATTATTATTTTTAAAAGCAAGCTCCAAATTGCTTGGAGAATGGTCAGGCTAGATTACAATTCCACCAACAGTATCTAAATATATTTCCTGAAAGTCCCTGTCAGCATTTGTCATCTTTGTCATTTTTTTTTTTTGTCATCTCAAGTGATGAATATGGGATGGTACCTTCCAGTTACTTTAATTTTCTCCAGTTAATGATTTAGAGTATTTTTTATATGGCAATTAGTAATTTGGCAGTTAGTAAGTTTTGAGATCTAGTATTGTTGTGCCCACTTCCTTCACATTTTTCCACTGATCTTATTGATATTGTTTGATCTTTTGTTCCTCAAAATGAATTTTGTCATGATTTTTCTAGCTCTATAAAGTAATTCTTGAGTTTAATTAAGATGGTGCTGAATAACTCAATTAATTTAGATAGTATTGTCATTCTTATTATACTGGTTCAGTCTACTCATGAGCAGCTAATATTTCTCCAGTTATATAGATCTATTTATTTTTGTGAAGTCTTTTGTAATTGTGTTCATATAGTGCCTGTGGGTGTCTTGGCAAGTAGATTCACAAATATTTTATGCCAATTTGTAGTCATTTTAACTGAAATTTATCTTTCTAGTTCTTCCTGCTGGATTTTACTGGTAATATTCAGAAACACAGGTGATTTGTGTGTTTGTTTTTCCTGCATCTGACTTTTGTTGGCTTTGTTAATAATAGGGCTAATTAAGCTTATAATTTTCCTAATACTATCTTAAAATTCCTACACAGTTAATATATGTTTAGCCTGGTCATAGTGTAAGGCCTTTGTACAGAAACTTCTTTGCTAATAATTTATCAATATTTATTAGCGATATTGATTGTGATCTATAGTTTTTTCTTTCTGGTTTAGATATTAAGATCATATTTGTATCATAGAAGGAATTTGGTAGGTTCTCTCCTTTACCTATTTTTCAAATAGTTTATTTATTATTGGAATTGTTCTTAAAATACGTGGTAGAATTATATTGGAAATTCTTCTGGTCCTGAGATGTTTTTCTTTGGGAACACATTTATGGTTTATTTAATTTTCTTTACCAAAATGATAAGGTTATTTAAGTATTATATTTCCTAGTCTGTTAATCTAGGAAAATTATATTTATATAAATATTCATCCATTTAATTTGGACTGTCAATTTTATCAATATATGGTTGAGCAACATATTTCTAAATAATTGCTTTTGTTTTTTTCATAGCCTGTGTATTCACCTTTTTTAGTTTTTATAATGGTAATTTAGTTTTCATCTTTCTTTTTATTTTGTGAGGCAGATAGAGTTGAGTGATTTGTCCAGGGTCTGCTAGTAAGTTTCAAATGTCTGAAGGCAAATTTGAATTCAGGCACTCCTGACTCCAGGGCTGCTGCTCTATATACTGTGTCACATAACTGTGCCCCTCCCCCATTTCTTTTTCTCAATCCTATTTTATTGTTTGTCTTCCCTTTTCTCCTCTCATATTTTAAGATCTTAATTTTATTTATTAATACAATGGAGTTTTTTTTTTTTTTACTTTTAAATTTGGTTGATCTTTTCTTTGATTTTTGAGGATGTCTAATTTGGTGTTCAAATGAGGGTTTTTACTTTATTGGTTTTCTACTTTGTTTTGTTTGTTTTAGTTGCATTTCCAATTCATTGATCTACTCTTTCTCTTTTCTTGTGATGAAAAAATTAAAGATAGTAATTTCTCCTCAGTATTGCTTTGGTTGATTCTTCAAATTTTTAGTGCACTCTTGTGTTTTTGTCATTATCTTTAATGAAATTGCTGATCATTTCTATGATTTGTCTTTTGATCCATTCATTTTTAAAGACCATTAGTTCAAATTAGTTTCCAATTAATTTTAATTAATGCTTCTAAGAAGTTTTATGCTAAGGACCATGGCTAGGTAAAGGAGCAGGTCAATTCTCTGAGAGCCTCCACAACTGTGAATCTAACTCTTGAAGGAGTTGTAAAGCAGCCTTTACTAATGCAGATGTTCCTTGTGGATTGGGAATGAAATAAATTGGAGGCAAAAGGCAAGAGGGAAGAGGAGAGAGGTCAGAGAACACAACTGCCTCTCAGTCTCCTTGTATCAATATCATCCTCTTACATGAAGAGATCCATTCTACAGGTCTGATTTAGACCTCCAGCAGCCACTGGCAGGTGGCTCCCATATCACAACAATTTTATTGAATGTAATTTTTATTATGTTTTAATCAACATTTCTATCTTTTGTATTTGTGAGATTTTTATGCCCTAATCCATGGTCAATTTTTGAGAATGTACTGTACATTAGAAAAATAGATATACTCCTTCCTATTTCAATATTTTATATATTTGTACACATATACACATGTGTGTATATATGTGTATATATATATATAATATTTCCATTTCAATATTCTCTAGAAGTCTATCATATTTGTTTCCTAAAATTGTATTCATCTCTTTAACTTCATTCTTATTTATTATTGAATTTTTCTACTAGATTTATGAACCAATGTATGGATGTAGTTGAATAGGAGAGAAAAAAATTAAATATTGTCATCTTGGGTATTAGTAAACTTAAATGGATGTGAATTCACTTAAATGAGTGAATTTAATTCAGATGATCACTACATATATTACTGTGGGTAAGAATTTCTTAGACGAAATGAATTAACACATAGTTAATAAGAGGACAAGAAAAGCAATACTGAAAGGGCAATGCCAAAGAATGATCAAATTACTGCATAATTATGCACATTTCACACACTAGTAAAGTTATATTTAAGATTCTGCAAACCAGGCTTCAATAATATGTGAACCAAGAATTATCGGAAGAGCAAGCTGGTTTTCAAAGAGGCAAAGGAACTAGAGACCAAATTGCCAACATTCATTGGCTTATGGAGAAAGCAAAGAAAGTGTCTACTTCTATTTCACTGTGAAGCCCTTGACGGTGAGGATCACACAAAATGTAACAAGTCCTCAGAGTTGAGAAATACCAAATCATCTTACTAGTCTCCCAAGGAATCTGTATGGAGGTCAAGACACAACAGTAAGAACTGAACATAGACGAACTGATTGTTTTAAAATGGGAAAAGGAAAAAAAGCTGTATATTGTCAATGTATTTAACTAACATATGCAGAGTACCTCATGAAAAATGTCAGGCTAGACAAAACAAACACTGGAATAAAGGTTGTCAGGAAGAATATTAACAGTTTCGATATGCAGAGAAGACAGCACTCTGATGGAACAAAGTGTACAGGAATGGAGAAACTTCTTGATGAAAATAAAAGAAGAGAGTGAAAAAGCTGGCTTGAAGTTTAACAATAAAAAAAAAAAAAACACACAATAACAATGAACAAACCTAAGATCTTGGCAACTGGTCCTATCACATCCTGGCAAATAAAAGAAGAAATGGAAGCAGTGTCAAGATTTTATATTCTTAAGTTCAAAGATCATTATAAAAGGCAACTGTGTTCATGGAATCAAAAAATACTTTCTCCTTGCAATAGCAAATCTGAACACCTTGCTAAAAAGAAGACATATCACCATGCTGATAAAGGTCCATATGGTCAAAGCTATAGTTTTTTCAGTAGTAGTATATGATTATAAGAGTTAAGACTAAGAAAAGCTGAGAAATACAGAATCCATGGTATTAATGAAGACTTTGGGAAGCCCCCTGAATAGCAAGCAGATCAAATTAGTAATACAAAAAAAAATTCATACTGTTCACTGGAAGGTCAATTACTTAGCTGAATCTTAAATAATCAGGCCATTTAGTGAAAAGATGGAACTCATTGGAAAAACTCTTGATTTTGAGAAAGATTGAAGGCAAAAGGAAAAGGGGGCAGCAGATGATGAGATGGATAGATGGTGTCATGAAAATAATGAAGACGGGCCTGGCCAGATTTGAAGAGAAAGTATAGGATAGAAGGGACTGGCATGCTTTGGTCTATGAAGTCATGGAGAGCTGGACATGATTGTATAATACAGCAACAACAAATATAGTTCTATTATTTCCTGCTGTAAATCATTTAACTTTTCCTTTAAGAATTTAGATGCTATGCCATTCATTGGATATATGTTCAATGTTAATATTAATTTATTATCTATGGTACCTTTTAGCAAAATGTAGTTTTCTTATTTATCTTTATTTAAGTCTATCTTTGCTTTGGCTTTCAGCTAAAAGCTTAATAGATTCTGTTGTTTATTTTTAATTACTGTTATATATTTTTCTGTTTCAAGTATTTTTTAAGTAAACAACATATAGAATTTTTGTTTCTAATCCATTTAACTTTTTTTCTCTTTTATGGGTGAGTTAATCTCATTCACATTAACATGTCATC
This sequence comes from Antechinus flavipes, assembly GCF_016432865.1. Classification (NCBI taxonomy): domain Eukaryota; kingdom Metazoa; phylum Chordata; class Mammalia; order Dasyuromorphia; family Dasyuridae; genus Antechinus; species Antechinus flavipes. The sequence goes on along the minus strand of NC_067398.1, from coordinate 58,121,662 downwards.
ATCATAATATGATTACTGTGTATTCCCCTCCATTCTATTCCCTTATACTTTTCCTTCTCTTTTTTATCTCTGACCACTCTTTAAGAGTCCATTTGGAGCTCCTCTCCCAAGCTCGCTGCCAGGATCCGCTGCTTTGGTAACATCCCTGAGACAAGATGGTGAAGGTCGGAGTCAATGGATTTGGCCGTATCGGACGCCTGGTGACCCGTGCTGCGTTCAACTCAGGCGGAGTAGACATTGTAGCCATCAATGACCCCTTCATTGACCTTAACTACATGGTTTATATGTTTCAATATGATTCCACCCATGGCAAGTTCAAGGGCACTGTCAAGGCTGAGAACGGAAAGCTGGTGATCAATGGGAAGGCCATTACCATCTTCCAGAAGCGGGATCCCACCAACATTAAATGGGGAGATGCTGGAGCTGAATATGTCGTCGAGTCCACTGGCGTGTTTACCACCATGGAGAAAGCCGGGGCTCACTTGAAGGGTGGAGCTAAGCGAGTCATCATCTCTGCGCCTTCAGCTGATGCTCCGATGTTCGTGATAGGAGTGAACCATGAGAAATATGACAATTCCCTTAAGATTGTCAGCAATGCCTCCTGCACTACCAACTGCTTGGCCCCCTTGGCCAAGGTCATTCATGACAACTTTGGCATTGTGGAAGGACTCATGACCACAGTTCATGCTATCACTGCTACTCAGAAGACAGTCGATGGCCCATCCGGCAAGCTGTGGCGTGATGGGCGTGGTGCTGCCCAGAACATCATCCCGGCTTCCACCGGTGCTGCTAAGGCGGTAGGCAAGGTCATACCTGAGCTGAACGGAAAGCTCACAGGCATGGCTTTCCGCGTTCCTACTCCCAACGTGTCCGTTGTAGATCTGACCTGCCGCCTGGAGAAACCCGCCAAATATGATGACATCAAGAAAGTGGTGAAGCAAGCAGCAGAGGGACCCATGAAGGGCATCTTGGGCTACACAGAGGACCAGGTTGTATCCTGTGACTTCAACAGCAACACTCACTCTTCCACCTTTGATGCTGGAGCTGGCATTGCCTTCAATGACCATTTTGTCAAGCTCATTTCCTGGTATGACAACGAGTATGGTTACAGCAACCGCATAGTGGACCTCATGGTCTACATGGCCTCCAAGGAGTAAAGTGGGAAGCCATGGATCTTCATCCCCAGCCAAAATAAGTGTTCCACCATTGGGGAGCCCACATCCCTAACCTATGTTCCTATACTGGGGATCTCATGCCCCATTCACATCATTGTCCAAAGCTATCCCTGTAGTAGGGGAGAGAAGCCTAGAGTGTCCTATATTGTGTACCATCAATAAAGTCACCGTATTCAGTGAAAAAAAAAAAAAAAAAAAAAAGAGTCCATTTGGCTTCTGACTACTGCTTACCTTAATCTACTCTTTTTTTATATGTCTCATCCTTTTCCTCCTTTGTAGCTTTTTCTCCTACCTCCTTGTGGAGTAAAATGATTTTTTTCACACAACTATATATGTATGTATATTCCTTCATTGAAGCAGTTCAGATAACAATGAGATTCAAGCGAAATCTGCCCCTTTCCCCTTCCTTTATTGTATAAACATTTTTTGTGTAATCCATTTATGTTGAATAATTTTCTCCTTTCTTCTCATCCCTTCCTCCACTTAGTGCCTCTCTTATCTATCTTTACATTCCTTTTTTTTTTTTTTTTTTTTAGATCAGCCAAATATAAAAGAATCATACTCAAGACTTCCTCGAAAATACCTGATGATAATGTTCTGAGGCATCTCATGTATTGTCTCTTCACATGAGTATAAACCCAATTTAACCTTGTTTAGTTCCTTATGATTTCTCATTCACATTTCTTTTTATGCTTCTTTTGAATCTCATGAACATATGCCAAATATTCTACTCAGCTCTGATCTTTTCATCAGGAACATTTGAAAATTCTCAATTTCATTAAGGCCTTTTTCCTACTGTTAGCATAATATTCATTTTGTTGAATAAGTTATTGGTTGTAAGCCTATATTTCTTGATTTCTGATGGCTGTTAAATATTTTGTAATCCTGACTCTGATGGTACCTGAACTCTTTTTTTCTTCCCTTGATCCTAGGAGCTCTGATTTTAGCTATAATATTTCTGAAAGCTTTCATTTTAGGGTTTCTATCAGTGAAATCTGTCAATTCTCCTTTTGCCCACTGGCTTTTAATATCTGGCCAATTCTTTTTGTGATTTCTTAAAATCACTTAAGACTCTTTGTTATTGTTGTGTCTTTCAGGTAGCACAGTGATTCTTAAATTCTCTCTCCTTGATATGTTTTTTCAGATCAATTGTTTTCTAAGATGTTTCATATTTTTTCAGTCTTTTCACTTTTTTTTTTATTATTTCTTGATGTCACGTGGAGTCATTAGCTTCTATTTTATTAATTCTAATTTTCAAGGAGTTATTTTCTTCAGTAAACTGTTCGTTTTCTTTCATATCTTTCTTTTATAGCTCATATTTGTTTCTTAAAATCTTTAAAGAGCTCTTTAACTCCTAGGACTTATGTTCAAACTATATATTTTTTTGAGGCTTTGCTTATATGGCTATGGTTGAGTTCTTTTTTTGTTTGTTCATTCTTCTAGCCTAGTTCTTGATTCTGGACTTTATGTTTGATGCTTAGTTCTGTGCGCTTCAAAGGGTAAAGAATGTCTGGCCTGAATTTTATTCCTTTTATTTTTAAATCTTAATTTAATATTTTATTTCCCCCCCAAATTTGTAAAAACAAATTTTAACATTCTTTTTTTTTTTAATTGAGTTCCAAATTCTCTATATCCTTCCCTACCCACCTTCCCTCACTGGAAAGAAAAGCAATTTGATATGTTATATATGTGCAGTCATGTAAAATATATTTCCCTATTAATCATGTTATGAAAAAAAAACAAAAATAAGACCATGGGGAAGAACAAGAAAAAGAATTGCTAAGAATATCCAAGTCATTCACAATTGAACATCATACAGTAGTGCTGTTATTGTATATGATGTTTTTCTGGTTCTACTCATATCACTTCATATCAGCTCATATAAATCTTTCCAGATTTTTCCTGAGAGCTTCCTGTTCATCATTTTTTACAGCACAATAGTATTCCGTCATAATCATATACAACAACTTGATCAGCCATTCCCCAATTGAGAACATTCCCATAATTTCCAATTCTTTACCACAACTAAAAAAGCTGCTGTAAATATCTTTGTACATATTGATCCTTCTTTCCCCCTCCCTCTCCCCCCCCCCCCCTTTAAAATCCCTTTGGGATACAGACCTAGTAATGATATTGCTTGGTCGAAGGGTATGCATGGTTTTACAATCCTTTGTACATAATTTCACATTGTTCTACAGAATAGCTGAATCAGTATACAACTTCACCAATTATGTATTAGTGTCTCAATTTTCTCACATTCCCTCCAACATTTGTCATTTTCTTTTTCTGTCATATTAACCAATGTAAAAGATATGATATGGTAGCTCAGAGAATGTTTTAATTTGCATTTCTCTAATCGATAATGATTTAAAGGATTTCTATATAACTACCAATAGTTTTGCTTACTTCATCTGAAAATTTCCTATTTATATCCTTTGACCATTTATCAATTGAGGAATGGCTCTTATTTCCATAAATTTAACTAGTTTCTCCACATATTTGAGAAATGAAATCTTTTTATCAGAGAAACTTGCTAAAAATTTTTTTCACACTTATGAAAACCAACTATATATTTTCCTTCCACCTATTTCCATCTATCCTTCTCTCTGTTTCTCTTCCCTCCCTCATGCTGCCCATTCTCAAAAGTGTTTTGATTCTGATTTTTCTTCCCCCAATTCACCCTCCCTTCTGTCAGCACCCCACATCCCCAACCCCATATCTCCTTGTCCTCTTCCTTTTCTTATCCTACTTTCCTGTTGGGTAAGATAGATTTTCATAACCAACTGCCTGTGTAAGTCATTTCCTCTTTGTGCCACTTCCAATGAGTGTAAGGTTTATATGCTCTCCCTTGCCCCATTTTCCTTGTCTTTCCCTCCAGTATGAAAGCTCTTTTGCATCTCTTTAACATCAGATACTATACCCTATTCTACCTCTTCTTTCCCCCTTCTGCCCAATCCAGGCATCTCCTTTCTCACCTCTTAACTTTATTTTTCAAAATATCATTTCTTCATATTCAATCACACCTATACTCTCTATGTAGACTCCTTCTAACTCCCCTAATAATGAAAAAAGTTTTAGAACTTCAGTTTCATCTTTCCATGTAGGAATATTAACAGTTTAATCTTATTGAATCCCTTTTTATCTTTCCTATTTACCTTTTTATTTTTGCATTTGAAAGTCAAATTTTTTATTCAGCTCTGCCCTTTTCAACAAGAATGCTTGAAAGTCCTCTATTTTGTTGAATATCCATTTTTTTTACTTGAACAATTATACAGCATTTTGCTGGGTAGAGGATTCTTGATTCTAATCCTAGCTTTTTTGTTCTCTGGAATATCATATTCCAAGCCCTCTGATCATTTAATGTAGAAAGTGCTAAATTTTGTATTATCCTGACTGTGGCTCCATTATATTCAAATTGTCTCTTTCTGGCTGCTTGTAATACTTTCTGCTTGACTTGGGAGTTCTGGAATGTGACTACAAAATTCTTGGTAGATTCTGTCCATTTTTATTTCATGCACTGGTTCCGAACACTACTGCCATTTTCCTGGACAATTTCTTGAAAGACGGTATGCAGGCTCTTTTTTTTTTTTTTCGATGATAGCTTTCAGATAGTTCTATAATTTTAAAATTATCTCTCCTGAATCTATTATCTAGAGCAATGAAATATTTCATATTTCCATTTTTTTCATTCTTTTGATTTTGCTTTATTATTTCTTGATATCTCATAAAGTTTCTAGTTTCCACTTGCTCAATTCTAATTTTTTTTTGGAAATAATTATTATTTTTATTAGTTTCTTTTATTGGACCAATGCCAATTCACATTTAAATAGTACTATTCATGGTTATAAAGTATATATTAAAAGGGCTTCTATAATGTTTTATAATTTTTCAAGTCATTCCTAATTTGGAATTCTCAGGAGGATTTTTTCCCTCAAACCCTGTTAAGTGTTTAGAATATATTTTGAAAAAGCAAAAATACTAAATAAGTGGAATCTGGGCCTACCATCTATAAACTCAGAGAGTCAATAGTTGGAGATGGTGATTCAAATGTTAGTGTGATCTTGTATTGGAATAAGAGCTTTCTAAGAATTTGAGATTGCTTTTAGACGTGTGTGTGTGTGTGTGTGTGTGTGTGTGTGTGTGTGTACCTGTAAACTCACGTTTGATCACTGATAACCTTATGTTTACATTTATAATTCAGAATAGCCCCCTTTTTTTCCCCAAGACAACTCTTTATCTCTCTCTCTAAATCTATCTAAAATTAGATTTTAATAAGTACTTAGGAACTGTATAATTAAATTTAAAGCACTATCAATGTTGTATAAAAGATCATAGAATATAAGTGCAAATATAGTGATAGCTGTGATAAACTAATACTCTTTAGTAAGAGGAGGAATAGATTTCAGGGATAAAGAGGTGACAATTCCTACAGACTCAAACCACATCGACAATCTTGTATTCAGCTTGAGGCAACACAGTTTAGGAATAAAATTGATAAATTAGTAAATATCTAAAGGACATATTCAATTCTAATCTTAAGGAATTATTTGCTGCTGTGCACTTTTGTATTTCCTTTTCCAACTGATCAGTTCTATTTATTAAGGAGGTCTTTCAGTGAATTTTTGTGTATCTTTTTTCATTTAACCAATTCTGTTTTTCAAGGTATTCTTCTCTTCATCAGAATTTTGTGTCTCTCTTTTACTATTTGGCCTATTTGGTTTTTTAAATAATTCTGTTTTCTTCAGTAATTTGTGTGTGTGTGTGTGTGTGTGTGTGTGTGCGCACACGCACTACCTTTACCAAGCTGTTTTTTTCATGATTTTCTCTCTTACTTGATTTTTAAAATATTTTTTTGAGATCTTTAATGGCCTGAGACCAATTTATGTTTTTCATTGAGGCTTTGGATGTAGCAGTTTTGACTTTGTTGTTGTCTGAGTTTATGTTTTGATATTCCCTGTTACCATGGTAACTAGATAGCTAGACAGCCAGGATCTTTTTCTGCTGTTTGCTCATTTTTCCAGGCTATTTATTGACTTTAAACTCTGTGCTAACATAGGGCTCTGCTTCTAGAGTGGAGGAGGTACTGTTCCTGCTTAAGGTTTTTTGTGTAGCTGTTTTCAGAGATAATTCTGGGGATATGTAAGTTTTCAATTCTCCAAAGCTGGAATGATCTGGAAAGTTGGTTGTGCTCTCGTCTGTGAGCAATCACAAGCACTATTTCTACCTTGGGACTATGACCAGGGTCCTAGCTCCCCTGCTGCTCAAGCTCTGATGTGCTAGTGCTCCTCCTTACTGTGGGACTGAGGCCCGAGTACGAGCAACGCAACAGTCTTGCTTCTGGTACCAGCAGAGGGACTCCTGTGATCTCCTTCTGAGAAGCCGTCCAACGGGAGATCTGGAAGCTGCCACTGCCATCATTGGTTCAATTGACTCCAAAGCCAACTGCTGGTTTGATGGCGCATAGCCTGCAGGTGACTGCACTCTACTGTCACCCTGGCCTAACAGACCTTCTAAGTTGTCTTGCACTGGAAAATTGTTTCACCCCATACTTTTGTGGGTTTGGCCACTCTAGAATTTGTTCTGAGATATTATTTAAAGTTGTTTGAAAGATCTGAAAGAGAGTTCAGGCAAGTACCTGCCTTTTCTTCCCCAACAACTTTGTTGTTTTTTGAGTTTATGTTTTGATATTCCTGCTGTTTTCACAGCTATCTGGGGTCTACAAGTTTTCAGTAATCTTAAAAAGTGGTATGATCCAGGGGGGAAATCTGTTCACTGCCCTACTAATCCAAGAGTTGCAAGTTGCTAACTCAGTTTTGGGTCATTTGGCTTGTTTATTTTGATTTTCCATTCTCGGCAATTAAAGTCAGTCACTGTTAGGTTCTGTAGATTCAGAACAACTGACTAGCTGACTTCTCTCTGGTCTGGGCCTCCTACTCTAGTTATTCTGAGCTACAAGCTAGAACAAAGTCCTTGCTGCTTTGATCCTGAGATCCGAACTACCCCGCTACATTTCCAGAACTGGTTCACTGTGCAGTACAGAGCCAGGGCAGGTTCAGGTGTGCCATCACATCCATGAGCCAGAACTGGGCAACAGGTGACAGGGGCTAGGCGACACCTCTTCTTGAAGCAAGCCCTAGGTCATGGATCTGCTCCTGTACTTCCTGCCTTGGTCTCCTTCCCATTCTGGACCCCGGACTGCTTCCCTGCTGCTGTTCCGAGAGTCACAAAACTAGCAAGTGTTTAAAGCCATATTTGAACTCAGCTCTTCCGAACTCTAATACTCTATCCATGGAGCCATCTAACTACACGTTAGGTTGTTGTGGAGAAGGCAGGCAGGTGTCCCTACTGTCCTCATTTTAAGAGAAGGCTAAAACAGACAAAGACTAAATGAAGTGGCTGGGCTCCCACAGACAGTAAGGCTGTGGTTTGGATTTGAACTCAAGTTTTCCTGATTCCTATTCACTCCTGATTCCTATTCACTTTCTCTACTTACCCACCTAAGGAACATTTCTTGAAATCTACATAATGCAAGTTAAATTCCATAATTAAAAAAAAAAAGACTTTTTATCAAATAGGGATTTTGTTCTGTCAAGTAAGGCCTGAGGATTTTTTCAAAGTACTGCAGTTTTTGTTAAAATGAATATTAAAGGTCAAATCCCACTACAACAAATATACTATTTCTACTAATGACCCTAGATACTTACTTATGGCTATGTGAAGGCTGAAGTGCAAGATTTTGCAACTTCATCATTATTTAATAAAATGTAAATAGAAAGGAACAGAAACATATAAAGCTTGACACTAATAAGCTTATAGCAGGATCAGTTACTTCAATTCAAAGAGGTTTCAGTCCGGAGGGGGGGAAATGAAATAAGCTTTTAAAGATCAGTCTTGGTTTGGCTCCATCAGACCTAACCCATTTTGTTTAATAAGGTTTCAATTTGGCTGCTCTTCTTCAAGCTATCCTATGTACAGATAAGGCATTTTTTTCTAGTTAATGCATTAATCAAGTCACACACACAAAATGAAACCAGGGCTTGACACTCAAGAAGATCAGTTCAGTCTTTCTAAAGCCGTCTCCATTTTTGGCTGCAGATACCTAAGTTTCACTAACACCCCGACTTGAGGTGTCAGGAGATTTGGTTTCATATGGCTTTGTGGAATCATTTTTGATGGCTGAATTATCAGGCTAACCTCTCTGAAATCAGAGGTTATTTTAATTATTCCCCCTTCCCTCTACCCCACCCTCCTGATTCCTTCATGCCATTTCCTATCTCCTCTCCCCCTTCCCCGTGCTCCCTCAGACAGACCACTCTCCACATTCTCCTTGGCACAGTTTCCCTGGATTCATCATGTCTATCCCTGGCATCACTGGCTCTCCAGTCACTTCTGCCAGGAATGGGATTCCTGGCAGCATGAAAAGTTGCTTCTCCTTCCACCGGCCCTGGCTTCCTCTTATTTCCTGGCCTTGCTTCCTAAGATGTGAAATCTGTACCAGGTGACCCTACAGATGGATCTGGTTCTAGGCTAAAGAAATTCCTATCTCACCACAGACAAATGGCTTCAAACAGAGAACAAAGTATCCTTCTGTGAGGAGGAGAAGCTGTCCTCTTTAGTGAATGCACAATCTAACACAGAAAGATGCAAAATTTAGCTTGCTCCTCCATAAAATAAATTCCAACTCACTGCCCCTGGGATTATCTAATTTATCTAAGCAGCCCACCGAACCTAGGAAGGGAATAATCACACTACCTTCTGAATCCAATTCTTCCTGTGCAACAAGAGAACTGTTCAGTTCTGCACATATATTGTATCTAGGATACACTGTGATATATTTAACATGTATAGGACTACTTGCCATCTGGGGGAGGGGATGGAGGGAGGGAGGGGAAAAGTCGGAACAAAAGTGAGTGCAAGGGATAATAAAAAGTTATAAAAAAAAAGTTCACATGCTGAATGGGTATTTTATATGTTAATATGAAGAATGTTTTTCTCAAGGAGTTGAGTAAACATGGCTTTTAAGGTTTCCAGGTCTCATGTCTGGCAGGTGAAAAACTTACTCTAAACTGTAAAATATCTATAAGATCCTAGGGAAACCTATCTGATTTAGAAAAAAATCCCTGCTTTTCCATTTTGACCTTGGTCAATTCATTCCAATTAGCAACACAAAAAGGATTTTATCAATGATGTCTCTATACCACAATGGCCAAATATGGATTCTAAGTGACATAACATTGGGAAAGAACAATTCGACTTGTTTGATTCAAAAGTGTAAGTAACCAAATCCTAAAATGTGATTAAAAATTTATCCATGATTACTTTTCTAAACTATACTAATTCCCAGCGCTTGGTTTGGGTTTATTATGTAGGGTCAGAGAAGGCCAAGGTTTTCTATTACAGATATTACTCTCTAGCTAGAGGAATTGAATAAAGCACCATGAAAAATACAACAATTTTTTGACTCTGGTTATTATAGATATTTATTAATTTGTGCTTAACATTCTGTGGCACCTTTTAAAACCTTCCTTGCTATAACATTGGTATCAATATAGTATAAAGTAGGTAAAGTATTTGTTTGCCAGGCTGGGAAATAGAGGAATGGGTACCTATTATCTCCAGGTATTGTCCTAAGTCTCTCACAAATGTGATCTCCACTTGATCCTAATGACAACTGTATGAGGCAGATGCTATTTCCCTATTTTCCAGATGAGACAAATAGAGGTTAAGTCACTTGCTCACAGTAACATAGATGGCAAATGTCTGAGACCAGATTTGAACTTCAATCTTCCTAACTTCAGGCCCAGCCTTCTACCCACTGAGTCACCTAGCTACTTTTGCCAATGAATCCGTTCAGGATCTCTTATCTTTCTCAAGTGGCTACAGGAGAGAAGCTGGGGAAGGCTTTTCTAGAAAAGAAAGGTTTTTTTTAGTCTATGTACTTGACAATGAGCTCCTGCGACCTCCTACTATTCTAAAGTGGGTTATGTGAAGACCATGTCAGGTTTGAAGGCATCTAGCTCACTGCCAGTAGGCAAAGAAAGGATACTGAGATAAGATCTGGCCTTATTCATTTCTGCTACAGACCTATACTGGTACTGAAGGGTTAATTTTGGATGGCGACCTTACAGGCAAATTTCATTCATTAGCTTTCTTGTTGTTGCAAGGTAGAAAACTATTAAAATAACAAAGCTCTTTGCCAAGATGGTTTATCCTTCCATTCTAAGCCCACCCTCAATGGGATTTGTCACCCTATAAACCTTTATATTTCATACACAGATGTATTCTATTCTTCTCTTTTTCATACCATCTGAGCTTTATTTTTTTTTAATGATGTTCTTTGGTTGCTTCAATATATTGTCACATAATAACGCAAATCTATATGTTACAATTACACTCCTGACAGATCCAGAAAAGGTTTTCTGTTAGACTGAAAGGAACAATGAAAGTCAGAAATGTATATATTCACTGCAAGCAAAGTTCATCTTATGGATCCAGCTAGGATTACCCAAAAACTCATAGGTATGTGTCTTTGTGGGGTGTGTGTGTGTGTCCCATTTAGAAGACTATAGTTTCCAAAACTCTCTTTTCTGATATTTCTGTATTTTCTTATAGAGTTGTTAGGAGTCCTTTAGAGAAGTGAAATGGTTTATATTAATACAATGGAAGCCCATTAGATTGAATATAATTAGGATTACAGGAATGTTACTTCAGTCACAGTATAGTCAAGCCTATTCAAAAAAAGTAGTTTCATAATAGGATTCTACCACCCTGAAATTTAGATTCAAATAACAGAGAATCAAAGGTTTGTATATTGATTTCCTAAGTTCTCTTTATGCTATCTCTTCAGCTATAGAATAGATAGCGTCATCTGCATTCTATAGAAAAATATAATAGCTAGCATTTACATAGCACTTTTAAGGTTTACAAAGTGCTTTATGCATATTATTTCAGCCTCATTTCAGCCTCTAGGTGGTAGGTGCTATGATTATCTCCTATTTACAGATAAGGAAATTGAGGCAGATAAAAATTAAGTGACATGCCCAGAGTCACTGTGAAAGTGCGAGTGATTGATCTGGGATTTGAACTTAGGTGTTCCTGATTCCAGGTCCAGCTCTCTAACGACTGTGCCATCTAAAGACCTCTGAAAGGCTGAGCAATTTTTCTAAATTCACCAACAAATTACTGGTAAGCAAGAAGCACAATAGATATCCTAATCCTTAGCTACAGGACTCATCTAGTGTGCCACTATGTCTTAGAAAATAATTTCAGTCTCATTTTTATTAGAAAAAACCAATTCATTTACTTCTATGTGAGAAATTATGAATAATTACATAATATTTTTCACTCTGGTCCTCTATTTCAAAGGTGATGACTGAACTAAAATGATGAGCTGCTGAGTCATGTCCCCAGGGTCAAACACTGAATCCCTGACACACTCATAAAAAACACAAAACTCGGCACTGCCCGAGTCTCAGTCCATTGCCGATCGACTGAACTGCCTCTCATTAGATAGATTAATTCCCTATCTGACAGTCAGTCTTGAACCATTATAGTCATAACAGAAGCTTATAAAAAGAAGTAGTGACCCAGAAAATGGATTCTTTTACAAGTTTATACTCTTTAATTCATAATTCTTATTTACTGAAACTTACAGTCTCCTTCGAGAAACCTGAACAGCTTTCAAATATTAAGTTATTAATGCTTATAATCCTTCTGAGAAGGTACAAGGCAGAGAGTATTATGATGTTTGTAATTGTACTTTTTCAAGAAAAAATCTCACCCTTAGAAGAACATTGTTAGACAGAAATGAAGCTCCTGGGGACTGAGTAAAGGCAGGAGAAGCACAATCCCAGGGTCCTGAGTCAGGAGAGAGAAGATCTGAGGCCGAATCCAACTCCATTTACTCATTATCCATGTGACCTTACTCAATTCACTTAATTTTTTTAAGCTCCAGTTTGGGTACTTGTAACATGAGAGGCCTGGATTCCATGCTTACTTAAGGGTCCTTCCAACTTCATATTGTAATCCTCTGATAAGACAAGATTGAGAGAAATAGGAAAGGACAGCTACTCAAATTTCAGAGATTATCTGGGTGCAATTCCATCATATTACAGAAAAGGAAAGTAAAATTAGAAGTCCAAGGCCACAAACAAGCAAATGGCAGAACTTCAGAGACAACACTTTTCAATTCTGAGACTTGGGTCAAACTCATTTTGAGAAAGATAAACTAGCTTTATTCTTTAATGGTGGGAGATGTCTGCCCAATTCTGAAGGCTCTGAGGCTCTTCCTTCAGAAGAAAAAACATCAATATTAAAAGGGAACTTAAGAGATCATTCAATCTGACTCACCTCTTTTTAGAAATGTAGAAATTAAGGTCCTTCTAGTTTAAGAGACTTACCTCTCCATGCCTGGGACAGAACTACAGTGTAAGCATCCTCACACTCAATTCAGTGCTTTCTACTATTACTCTCATTCAGACATGACATTTTTGTCAAATAGATTCATTTAAAGCTGGGATGGTTTGGCTTAGGAATGCCAACAGAATGAATGAGTGAGCTGAGTGAATGAATGAAGAAAAAAAAATTTGTTAAGTGCTTACTCTGTGCCAAGCATTAAATGATAAGTATATAAATACTACAGTGTGACAATATATGCCTTCAAAACACTAACATGGAAGAGGTGGCCAGAGAAAGGCCCTTTGGTCCCAGAAGTCACAAGGATGGTGAGCAGAATAATACAGCAGTCTGTTAAATATCTTTTCCAGAAATGATAGCAATATGTATGGTGGTGAAAAAGTAAGTAGTGCAAGAACTGGCTCCAACGGTGATAAAGGCACATGGTTCCAAAAAAACACAAAAGTAAATGTGTGGTTTAGCTCTATTTAGATAGAACCTAGGTGCGCATGCACGCATGTAACTGCATACACCCATCCACACCCCATTAACTTTCAAGGCATATTCTGGGCCAGTAGATATTCAAACAACAAGTGACCCTGAAATCTTCAAGATTATTAATCTTCAAAAAAAGATTCAATTATGTTGATCAAACTATCAGCTAACAAATTCTGTAGGTAAATTAGCTCATCTCCCAGAGAATAGCTCCTATTGTAACATCAATCAATCAACATTCATTTAACATATGGATTCTAATAAGGAAGAATGATGGAATAAGAAAATGAGTAACTACTTCTGAAGAAAAGAGGATTCACAAAGCAGAAAGAAACCAGGACAACCTTTAGAATGCTCCTGAAATACCTGAGTTTTAGCACAGTCAGATGAATCAGAAACATGACTTCATGAAATAAATAAAACGGAACCTTCACCTGCCAGTTCTTTTTTCTCAGAAAATGAATTTAGATCATTTTCCAAGGAAGATGGCTTCTAATTAGCCATGGAACAAATAAGACCATAGGTGAGCTAAGGGTCAAAATTCTATTTCAATCAAAGCTCCCAGACAAAAATATAAACAAGGATCTAATTCAAATTTATGGCTATAAAGGGACATAACACCAATGTTTACAGTTTCACTGGTAAAACATGAATATTCATATTGTATGGAATTCCCTATACATAAAAGGGAAGAGAGAACCATAATAAGCATTTACATATCTTCTATTCTGTGCCAGACTCTTTGCTAAATGCTTTACAAATATTATCCTATTGGAATCTCAAAACAATCCTCTTATAAAGATGAAGAAATAAGCTGCTAAGTGTCTGAGGTTGGATTTGAACTCTGGTGTTCAATCAATTAATCAGCTTTTATTAAGCACATACTATGTGCCAGACACTGTGCTCAATGCTGGTCTTTCAGTCCAGGGCCAATATTCTTAATCTATTGAGCCATCAGCCTTTCTGAACAACCACAGATATGCTTATTTGTCAGCCTTCATTTTTATCACCTGGGAGAAAAAATCTATCAGTACTCTCACAAAGAAATGACACCGAATTTAGAAGTGATTCTCTAGGAAAGGGACTGATAAGATATTCTTGGAAAAGTTTCAGAGGGAAACTTCCAAGTTTCAATCTGAAATAAGACCACTCTCCCCTCCTCTTGTACCCCGTTAGCATATGCAAAGAGGGAACATGAAATCTACCAAGGAAAAATCCTATTTTGTCACATTATATTTCATCGCATCATGCTTGTCAGTTATAGGATTACTGGGAGTTTCTGTTTGCTTGTTTGTTTGTTTGATAAGCCAGTCCACATGCTTGAGTTTCTGAAATAATTCTGTTACTGAAAGGAAACTCATTCCATTTTCATCCAATTGTTTCTATATGCTTTAAACATGTGCAAGTCAACATTATCCATCTTATGCAAGTTCTGAAAACATGGTTCCCATCTATCTCTACTGCTCTATATAGGGTCTAATGTAGTCTCTTTTCCTGATAGATCCTGAATAAATGCCTTTTGATGATGAGATGCATGTTGCAATCTTTCTTTGCTTCCCATGAAAGGGATTTCATTATATTATATAGTTTACAATGTACACTGTGGTGGTATGTAGAAAAAGAGGGATTGATTAAAACCAATGCAACAAAATGTAAGGCCCAAAGAAATTAAAAGCACCCCAAACAACTCTGCCTTAAGATAAACAAATGTATTCAATATAAGAAAAGACTGGGAATGTGTTATTTGAAGGCCAAGGCAAAGTACTATGGAGATTTTTCAAAGCAGTGTATAACTGGAAAGACTAATAGGAAACAGGATGTCAAACCAAATGCCCCTAATGGCTTTTTCCCACTAATAATTAAACAGTCTTTTCACTTTATTTATCTACAGACTAATATAATGAGAAACTCAATCAGCTCTAGCTCAAGATGGTTATTTGTCAATATCAAAATCAGTCTACAAAACCAAAAGACATGGAAATTGTTTCAGGCACTCTGACAGAGGAAAGAGGAAGTACAACAAAACTGAATATCTTGAAATAAAAATGGTCTGCCCCCAGCAAAAATCAAGAAGTCAAATCAAAAGTATTTCCGGGGGTGGAGGTGGGGGTGTCTGCTCTAGGGGGTCTTTAGTTTTTCAGTGACCAAATGACTACTCTCCCTTGACTTTTCCATGACCATCTTTCTTTGTAAAGGTTCTCTCTCACATGGAGGATCTCTTTCTAGCCCATAACAAAGTCCCTTTTTCAGTTTACTATTTCTCTGTTGACAAATCATTCTTGAAACTCTTTCATGGTGGCTATGTTTTTTCATACTTCTGCTCTCCTGACCATCCATTCTTCATGCTCTCTGTCAGCATCTCTTAGGATGGCCAGGCCTTTCCATCCAATCTGCAGCTGAAATTTCTTTTATACGTTGTCTCTTTCTGTAAGAGCAGGATGGTCCTTGAGAACAGACACTGCCTTGTTTTGTTCTACTTGTGTCCCCAACACTCAATATAGTAAATAGTTAGTAGGCCACAGGAAGACACAAAGTCTATACTTAATACATTTTTAAAAAAATTTTTTATTATAGCTTTTTATTCACAAGTTATATGCATAGGTAATTTTACATTATTGACAATTGCCAAACCTTTTGTTCCAATTTTTCCCTTCCTTCCCCCCTTTCTCTCCCCCTGATGGCAGGTTGACCAATACATGTTAAGTATGTTAAAGCATATATGTCCTAACAGTTATTTTGCTGTACAAAAAGAATCAGAGTTTGAGATAGCATACTATTAGCCTGTGAAGGAAATAAAAAAATGCAGGCAGACAAAAATAAAGGGATTGGGCATTCTATGTAGTGGTTCATCGTCATCTCCCAGAGTTCTTTCCCTGGGTGTAGCTGGTTCAGTTCATTACTGCTCTATTGGAACTGATTTGGTTCTTCTCATTGTTGAAGAGGGCCACATCCATCAGAATTGATCATCATATAGTATTGTTGTTGAACGTACTTAATACATTTTAATTAATTAATTAATTAATTCATTCATTCATAGTCCAATCCTTGGCTTCCTTATAGTTTTTCTTTTAAATCACTATTCTGTGACAATTCACTAACTTTTAAGATTTCAATTACATCTTGAATCTATATTATTTCTAAGACATCTGTAATTGATAATTCATTATTAACTTATTATTAAAGAAATATGGAACTTGGGTTTTTCTCCTACTTATCTCCTTTGTAATATCAATAGCATCAAATTGTATCTGACTTTCCTCTTTACTTCTCCCATCTAATCTACTAGGTTCAATAGGTTTTTCCTTTGAGATCTCTCTCTATCTTCTTCCTATTCCAGAAGGGAAGTGATCTATTATTACTCTGGTTCTCATCACCCCAGACCTAGCTTACTACAATTCTTGGTCGGTCTAAGGCCAGGCTGCACTATATTTAGCTCCCATATAAGCCTAGCTCAAAAACAATTACACCATATTCTTCTTTGGCTCATAAAGCTAAAGAGGTTCCCCTGCTGCTTATAATATCACTTCCTATCAGAGCTGTATTGGGCCCCAACATGCCTTACTTGTCAATTGCTTATATTCAGTTACTTAAGCCTCACCTTCACAGCATAGTCCATGAATATTTAAGTGCCTGTTATGTATCAGGCAGATACATGCTCTTAGTTCTACTCACTTCAGTTAGGATCAGTTCATGTAATTCCCGGCCTCTCTAAAATCATCCTCCTGATGGTTTTTTAAAAACAATAATATTCAATAACATTCCTATACCATGCTTTATTCAACCATTCCCCAGCTGATGGGCATCCACTCAGTTTCCAATTTCTGGCTGCTACAAAGAGACTTGCCACAAACATTTTTGCACATGTGGGGTCCTCTCCCTTTAAGATCTCTTTGGGACACATGGCCAGTAGAAGCACTGTGGGGTATGCACAGTTTGATAACTTTTTGAGCATAGTTTCAAATTGCTCTCCAAAATTGTTGGATCAGTTCATAACTTCACCAACAATGTATTAGCATCCCAGTTTTCCCACATCTTTCCAACATTCATCAATATGTTTTCCTGTCATCTTAGCCAATCTAAGAGATGTGATATGGTACCTCAGGGTTGTCTTTGCATTTCTCTGATCAATAGTGATTTAGAAAATTTTTTCATATGCCTAGAAATGGCTTAAATTTCTTTATCTGAAAATTTTCTATTCGTATCCATTTGACCATGACTGGAGAATGGCTTATATTCTTATAAATTTGAGTTATCTATATATTTTAGAAATGAGGCCTTTATCAGAACCCTTGAATGTAAAGATTTTTTCCTAGTTTTCTCTTCACTTCTAATTTTGTTTGCATTGGTTTTGTTTGTACAAAACCTTTTTAATTTAATATAATCAAAATTATCCATATTGCATTTCATACTGCATTCTAGTTCTTCTTTGACCATAAATTCCTTCTTTCTCCACAGATCTCAGAGGTAGAATATCTTTTGTTCTTCTAATTTGCTTATAGTATCACTTTAGATCTAAATCATGAACCCATTTTGAACCCATATCTTGATATGGGATATTAGGTCTGAGTCAATGCTTAGTTTCTGCTATACTATTTTCAAATTTTTCCAACAATTTTTGTCAAAAAGTGAGTTCTTATCCCAGAATCTGGAGTCTTTGGATTTTTCAAACACTAGATTATTATAGTAATTGACTATTGCGTCTTGTGAACCTAATCTATTCAATTCCTACTCTGTTTCTTAGCCAGAACCAAATGGTTTTGATGACCACTGCCTTATAATACACTTTTAGATTTAGTAGAGGTAGGCCACTTTCATTTGCATTTTTTCCTTAATTTCATTGAAATTTTTGACCTTTTGTTCTTTCTTTGTTATTATTTTTTCTAACTCTGTAAAATATTTTCTTAGCATAAATAGATTAATTTAGGTAGAATTGTCATTTTTATTATATTAGCTTGGCCTACCCATGAGCATTTGATAGTCTTCTAATTGTTTAGATCTGACTTTGTATGGAAAGTGTTGCAATTGTATTCATATAATTCCTGACTTTGTCTTGGCAGGTAGACTCCCAAATATGTTGGTAACATATAGAAATACTAATGGTTTATGTATATTTACTTTGTGTCCTGCAACTCTGCTAAAATTGTGAATTGTTTCTAGCAGTTTTCTAATTGACTCTCTAGTATACCATCATTTAATCATCTGCAGAGTGATAATTTGGTTTTGTCATTACCTACTCTAATTCCTTTAATTTCTTTTTCTTCTCTTATTGCTAAGTGAACTCCTTCTTTCAAAAGAGGCTTGAAGTTTAGCCCCCTTCTCCACTCTAATCAGAGAGGCAGAGGGAGTGAGGAGGGAGGGACCTTTTAGTCACATTTCCTGACTCAGTGAGGAACTCTCTTCTACGGCCCAAAGCACCTGACTGCAGCATGGCCCCAGCACTTACATGAGGTCTGGCACATGCTGTAAGTGCTTAATCAATGCTCGTTGCCTTGCCTCACTTTACAGTCTCAGGGAGCTGCCTGGAGCACTGAAGGCTAACTGACTTACCAAAGGTCACAAGGACAGTATGTGGTACAAAGAGAGCTTGAACCCAGGTTTAAGTGACCCAACGACTGGCTCTCCATCCTCTAAGTCAAGCTGCCTCTTGGACACAGCATACGTGGCCAGGTGTCCTGTCCAATCTTTTGTAGCCCCATGTGGCGTTTTCTTGGTAAGGATACTGCAGTGGTTTGCCACTTCCTTCTCTATTTTATAGATGAGGAAACTGAGGCAGAGTGCAATGACTTGCTTAGGATCACACAGCTAGTGTGCGTCTGAGGCCACGTTTGAAGGGAGGTCCTTCTGACTCTAGGTTGGGTGCTCTGTGCACAGTGGCACCTCTTAGCTGCCCATGCGTTCAATGAGATCTCTTAAGTTCAGGGCTGTGCCAAAATAACCAACCTCTTCTGGGTAGACTTTCCTATTCAGATCTCTACACTTCTCTCTTTGCTTAATATCTATGTATTCAACTGCAATCAGAGTATGTAGATTTGCACTTGTTGAAATGTTGCTTTATATGTTTGTTGGTTTGGGGTTAGGGTTTGTTTTGGGGGAGGGTTAAGTGACTTGCTCAGGGACACACAGCTAGGAAGTGTTAAATGTCTGAGACCAAATTTGAACTCGGTCCTCCTGCCTTCAGGGCTGGCGCTCTATCCACTGCGCCATCTGGCTCTCCCCATGTCATATGTCAATGTTTTATGTGTGACTCCATTGTCTTCTCCGTTATATGGAAGACCAAATGAAGCAGAGCTCCTGACTAGTTCTCTGTTCTCTCCCTGCAGTGCTGACAAGTTCAACCCTATCAGACAATAGAATAACCTGGAGGTGTCTGACTGGGAACAGCATCAATTCTGAGCACTTCTGGCTTTTAAAAAATCTCCCTCTCTCTGCTGTGCCTAGTACAGGCTTTGTATCAAGTGATTCTTAGCAAATGCTTATATCATCAGTATTAGTTAACACAAACACTTTGTAACCCTAAAGTTTCACATTTGCCAAGTTTTCTAGCTATATTATCACAGAGGATATTAACAGCAATTCTGGGCAGCATGTGTGATTATTATTCTCATTTTATAGCACAGCTAGAAAAAGTCTGAGGTGGACTTCAAAACCCAGATCCTTATGTCTCCAAGCACTCTCAAACCATGCCATGCTAACTCTGGATAAAAAGTTTAGTGTGGAGTTCTTTTTCTTCTTTAAAATGATATAAGATGATGGTTCTCTCTGGGGGAAAGCAGGTCTCTTGAGGGAGGTTTTCTGGAGGCAGCCTTATTTTCAGTTAAGAATAAAGAATCACCCAAAACGCAGCCAGGTGATAAAAGTTCAGATCTTTTATTGTCTCCAACATAGCCCGGTTAGCTTAGAGGCCTCTCTCTCTGCTTGGTTCCAAGAGCTCCCTCCGAATGTCTCCAAATGCAAAGGTTTTGTCCTTCAGCCTCTGCCTCTGCTTTCTTCAGCCTCCAGCCAGCACAGAGATGGAATGAATCTCTTGTCTCCTTCGCTTGGGGCTCGGCTAGCTTTCTGGTGAGTCTTTCAGACCAACTTCATCTCGGTGGGGGAAGTGCAGGAGCCCAGCCACCTACCACAGTGGTGTGAGATGAAGATGAATCTGGTTGTGCCTCTGAGAGAGTCTTCCCAATCTTCCACTGAACTCTCAACTTGTAGCTTCTTCCTCTGAAAACTCTCCTGATTGGCTCCTTTGAAGCTCTATTTATTCGAGAAAGAGGAATTGTGGGATGCAAGAGAGAGGGATTATGGGTTTCTCCCATAATGCTCTCTGGCCCTAAGAGCTTTAAGGGAGGTGTGAATTCACAAAGTTACAAAGTTTACTTTGTGACTCTCCCATACTTGTGAACTCCAATGAGTAAAGGTGTGAACACAAGCATTGTATTAATTAGTTCTACTTAGTACCTTGTTTCAGGTTCTGGCCCAAAACATCTTGTAAGATCAGATCAATAAGCTATCAACTCTAATGAGTTAGCAATTTAGAAAGATTCCAACAGTTTAGGTCCCTTATTTCTCTGGGATGACAGTCCCGCGAACCACATACACTGTTTACTGGATGATGTGTCTTGTTCAGGGAGAAATTTCATTCCTAACAAGTGGTGCAGTAGATACAGCACAAGACCTGGAATATGGCTGACTCTAATTCAAAGCAGATATTTACTAGCTATTGCACAAGTCTGAACAAGTCACTTAGCCTCTGCTTGCCTCAGTTTCCTCATGTGGAAAAATAATCACATTTAGCTCCCGGGGTATTGGCTTAATATTTTTAATGCTTTGCAAACCTTAAAGCGTCATACTAATGTTTAGCATCACTATTATTTCCATAATAATAAGGCACCACATTCTATACCAGATAGGGACCATCATTTGCTAGTGTTCACATGTAAGCTCCATGAGAGAAGTGATTAATTCTTTTTTGGTAAACATGTCATCTGAATTTAGAAGAATGGTTCATGGTAAGACACTTAATAAATGCTTGTTAGTTGATATTCAATCAATCTGAATTGATCCAATACAGTAAAACATCATTAATTTGAAAGTTATACAGAATTTCGGAATGTATACATCAAATGAATTAAAGTTTGCTCTGTTTTTAAGCAACCCCCTTCTTCATTGTTAACACAAATAATAGCACAAATAGCATCAACCTGCATTAAGGTTATTTTAATTTTCAGAGCATCTAATCTTTACAACAAGAATTCTTTGAGGGTAGACAGGACCTGTTTTTATAGAAAAAGAAACAGACACAGATAAGATGCATGTCAGAGGTGGAACAGGCACGGACTCATCTGAGAGTAGACTCTAAGGTTCCTGGCCCCAGGACTTCTTCCAGATTCTAGCCAGGTCTTCTTCTCTTCCTTTTGATGACAATCTTTTCTCCTATGAATTAAGGTGGATGATCCCCCAATCTCCACTTCGCCTCTCTGATCCAACATCTTCCCTCTATCCCAGATGAATCGCTGACCCTTCATTATCCCTTCCCTTCTCTAGATGGCCCTACCATCTAACCAGTTGTACAGATTCAAGAGCTCAGGTGTCTGACTTTTTCTACCCCTTCATCCTCCATGTCCAATGAATTGTCAAGTTTTATCTATCCTCGCATCTCTGACTTGTTCCTTTCTCTCCACTCATGATATGACAGGATTAATATGGGGCTCCAGCATCTTTCAGCTAGATTACTACAACAACTTCCTAACCTATGAAATTGCCTCTAGTGCTTCTCTGTTCCAGGGTATTTTTCACATAATTGTCAAATAATCTTTCTAACAGCTAATTTATTCTCTTGCTCAAAAACATTTAATGGTATCCTGTTGCCTCAGAACAAACTACAAAGTCTTTGGCATGTCAAGTGCTACAAAACTGAGCTCTAAGCTACTCCTTCTACCTAATTTCTCCTTTCTATCACTTGAATACTTCATATTTGTGCAGTTGTTAGCTGCTTTTTTATCCTGGCTTGCCCTATCATGTCCTCCTGCATTTGTGCAGGTTATACCTGATGCTGAAAAGTACTTTTTCCTCTTCATTCTTCTCTGTGTTTAGTTCCAGAGTCACCTCATTTATGAAGCTTCTCTCATCTCCTCACTTGAATTTTTTCTCTCTTTGCTCCAATTTTCCTAGAATACACTTTCAGGATCTCTGCTCCCTTACTTGCTACTTCACTGCTTAGCTGTGAAGAGAACTGCATCCTCCTCAGCTTCAGTAGATAAATTGCTTGAAGGGAGAGCCTATATTGCTTTTCTATATTTCTATATTGCTAGCCTATTGGCCTTCATAGTGTTTAATAAAGGTTTGCTGAACTTAACTCTTTTTTAAAAATCACATTTAATTATGTAGTCTCAGAGATGGAAAGAATCTTAAAAGTCACACAGTCCATCCTCTGGCCCAATTGCTTCTACAATTGGAATATCCAGAAGGCATTCTGCCACACACCAAGCTTTGATCCTTTATCCAAAATCCACAATTATTTACTTAGGCCACAATTATTTCTTTGGGTGGATACATGTCATACTTAGAACTCTTAGATAGGTAAAGTTAAAATAAGGGATAATTTAGGAGGAATTTTATAAGCATTCAGCTTTAGAAGAAACTTTTTGATGGTCTCTTTATGTAAACCTTGGCTATGGTCATTGCCAGAGATAATATTGTCAGTTATAGAGGTGCCCCAAAGCCTTAGCACTGACAGTCCCATTTGCTCAGGGGTGGACTGTTATCTACAGTTATCTACAAATCTCTATAAATAACAACAATAATAAGCCCCAAATACATTTGTATGGCATTAATTCCTTAAAGCATTTTCATATATATTGGTTCACATGGTTTCATCTTAAATTCACCAAAGGAAGTCAAGTTATGGATATGTTTGAAAATGGAGGTACAACTGCTCAGAAAGTTTTCTTGATAATTCAGAGAACCTCATGAGAGAAATGGTCGCACAGAGACCATAGTGGATACAATGTTCAACACATAGATTAGAGCCTCAACAAATGGATAAAGAAACAAGTAAGTTTCCTGATTGATAAAGATCATGCTCAATCAAACAAGAATGGAATCATAGAATCTTTTTTCAAAACCTTACTCTTGTCTCTGCTATTTCTGTTAATAGGAACTGGACATCCCAGATCCTATCTTAATACAAGTAAGAAGATAAAAAATATGGGTTTTGTTTTAAGAAGTGTTTTAGGGAAAGGATGGATGGCTGATGTGGTCATTGTGCCATTTCCCAATTGTAATTCATCTCTTCTCCCCTTTCAATTTTGGACTTAGCTAATGATCCAACTGCAGTATTAATTCAAGATAAATTCTACCAAGAGAGAAGCTCAACAAGCTCACCATCCAACTATTCAATAAACGGTTTGGATAACACACTGAATATATAAATTATGGTATATAAAGACTATTCATTTGTATTTTTAAAGTAAAATGCCCCTAAGTTTGAGCTGTTGTTTTTTTTAAGTGATAAGACATCATTTAACAGTACATTACAGGTGCTAGCATTAATATTTTACAGATTTCTAACTGCTCAGTTACCTGTACTCATAAAACAAAGGCCAAGATGAAAATGACTAAGCCAACAAGAAAAATAAGCAGTTGTTCTAACAATGTGACAAGAGTAATATTCCCTGATAGTAATATATTTATCTTGTTCTCCACTAGTGGCTCATTTTAAAGACATCTCTTATTAACTAAGAGATTTAGGTGAAAGACAATCCCAAAAAGTCTTAAACAACAAGAGTGTACTTTGTGGCAATTATCCATTTTAAATCTCACTATATAGACTAGATTAGACTTAAGATCTCATTCGGTTTGTGGGGAAGCACCTCCAATAATGCAGACCTGCTAATTCATCTATAACTGTTTGGACCAAACTGAAAAGTGAAAGAACTTAGTTACACAAGCAGCAGGTGTCAGAGGCACCCAGGTCTTCCTAAATTTAAGACCAATCCTCTGTCCATTACACCATACAGCCTCTTTTAACACCCCCCATACACACAAACAAAACCAAAATAACCTAAAAAAAAGTCCCCTAGCTTAAAAAGGAGAAAAGATTGCCTTTACTTAAAAATGGCAAACCAAGAACTGCCTTTCTTCCCCATTAAACCTTGAAGGACTGGTTAATCCTTTGTAGCCACTGTAAATATCAATGTCAAACTATGAAAATTAAAAATACCCACATTTAAGAATATGAAATTACTATTTTTCTACTCTACAGAACAACCGAGATGCCCTAAACCCTGCTGTGACTCCCATGATCAAGGGCTACATAATTTATACACTATTCAAATCTACAACTGTCCTTTTGGGCAGCCCAGAGTCCAGATTCACTGTGAGGACCGCAGGGGTTCTCCAAAAGGTCCTCACTAGCCTAATATTAAATCTAACCATGAAAATCCCTGGGAAACTGACTGGATTTGCAAGTTTTGGGTTTGTTTTTGTTTTTGTGGGAGGAGGGAATCTGCTTTACTTTAATTAAGGACCTTTAGAGATCTGGATCCTTTCTGCACATAACATGACTACGCTTAGGATATCTGAGGTGCCTTGAACATTCAATGTATCAGTTTATAGCACATGCTTAAAAGGCTATATTTCTCATAATAATAGTACCTCTGTTCCATCCAATTGCCAGGATGGTAGGACACCAGGATCAACCTTTTGGAATAGCCATAAAACATTTATTCTAAAAATCATACTATGACTTTTAATTGTCCCCTCCATGATAAAATCAGCCGGAGAGGTCTTTAGGAGGTCTTTAACAAAACTCATTATATTGCCTCTTCTCCCCCTCCTCAACCATATATTTGCCACTAATTTTTTTAAAGTGTAGAGGAAGGAAGAAACCCACTCTGGGTCATATTAGTAAGACTTAAGTATATGAGCAACACTTCTAGCTTTGTGAAAAGTCTGTTTTTGGTAGAATGTGTGACACATAGCCCAATGTGAGTAATAGTATATCTCAAATAAAAATCAGCCCATGAATATACATAATCCAAAAGGTAATTCTCCCAATCTCGGAAATGTAATGGAGCCACTCTAGATCATTGAGGCATGAATATTTACCGTATTCAGGCTTTACTGCTCTCGATCTGGGTTCAATTTTGCAAATTAAAATGAGGGCTGTGTGGATAGAGAGATTAAAGGAGAGCATCCTAAAGCCTGCGTGTTCCCTTGGTGTGGGAGAAGTGATCTGGTTACCCTTCTGTTCGGTTATTTCTTTTTACTTAATAGAGTAGGTCAGAAGCAATTGAGACTGGAGAGGAGAGGTCATTATGAGGTCATGACCCTGAAGTTAAAAGCTTGCCAAGGAAAATAAACAGATAGTGAATATTAAATGGCATTTCAAAATAAAACATAAAATTGGGGAAAATAGCTTTAAAGACTTTGCCCTTCTCTTTTGACAGTTAAAGGACAAGATTTCCTGTCATTCATCTCAGACTCAAGATTCTGCCTTTTCTCAAAGATCTTTAAAACCAATCTATTATTAAAAGCGATGATACATTCATAATGTGCATTATGTGAAGAGGAGAATGGCTACCCAGCTCTGGGAGTCACAGGACAGACAAGGCTGCTTCTGCCCCCGTAGCCACGGCTGCCCTGTGCCCAGCCCGGCTTGGCCCTGTTCGGTAGTCCCCGACACCAAGGCCCATTGTGAAGCCGGGAGCGGGGTCGGAGCCGGCCGACGCTTTAATCCGGGGAGCCCTCTGCTATTGCTAACTGTGCTTTTGCTGACTTGCTAAGAAAGAATAAATAATAACAAGTGGACCTTGCTCTCTCCTGTGTGGGGAATGAAAACAACGGGCAGGGGGCTCCGTAAAGGAAGGTAGCTTCAGCCTCAGAGCCCCCAGGTGGGTCTAGCCTAGCACAACTAAAGAGAGCCCAGGGGCAGCGCAGCGCTGGAGGCTCCCACGGCGAACACTAAGAGATATGAGATACCAGGAGAGACCCGTCATGAAAAAGTCTGACTGAGCAGGAAAACCAGAGTGAGGAGACTCTGATCTGGAGGGAGAGGAAAAGCAGGGAAATGCCTCCTCAACACTCAGGTTACTTGGACTGTGGTCAAAGAGCACCCTGGCTCCGACCATGTCTGAAAGGGGAATAAGCCCCTTTGGGGAGGGCCCGGAGGCCGTAAGCTCGGCCAGGAGGCCGAAAAGGGCAGCAGGTGATGTTCCCGAATCCCGAGGGCCCTGAGCAGGACGTGCCATGAGCCAGTTAGATCCTGGTACCAAAGGGTTACTGTGCTTAGAAACCCTTCACCAGCAGCCTGACTAAACGTTTTCTATTTTTCTTTCTGCTTTCTTTAAGACCCCAGATGTGTTCTTACAGATCAAAAGAGACCAACTTATAAAGTTAAACTAAATCAAGGGCTTTTGTTCTGAGGCATCGTTGCTGAACTAATTATTCCTGTATGTTGTTTAATGAAATAGTGGTGCCATATATTAAAACAGTTAACAGGATGAGCTGCATGAATTATGGGGAAGGCCTGAGCTGGGATTATAAATTTAACTTTTTCTTAAAGAGAGATGAAACAAACCACTCCACTCCCCAGTGCTTTCTGTCACGGGGAGAGTAAGATAATGGCACCAAACATGGCCAGGCTGGGGTAGGCTCTGCGGCCTCACCCCCTCCCATGGCTGGGGGCAGAATGGAGATGGGGGAGTTCCCGAGTTCTCTGGCTTACCTCCCCTGGTCTCTACTAAATTTCAAAATAAAACGAACCTTTGCATTTACTTTTCATCCCCCAAACTGACAATCTCTCAGCAGCCCACATTACACATGCTGTCAGGAGCAGCCACGCAGAAGGTGAATCCTGAGAGAAGCCTATCTTTAATGAAAGGTTAGAAAAAACACCCCAAGTCCTTCCAAAGCCATAGCAAAGTTATGTCTCACTTGGAGGGGAAGACAATAATGCTGTAATCAGAGAGCGTTAAGGGGAACCCCAGCCCAACCTTGTTATTAGGCCTGAGCTCACAGGGAGCTACGGCCAAACCAGAAATGTCGGGCCCTCTCATTTATTTAGGGCACTTTTTCTTCAGAAAAAGATTTTCTGGGGCAAATGCAGCTTCATCTTACAGATGTCAAAAAAGGTGAATCCTAACTGAAGGCCACTGAGCAAACCCCCCAAGGACCAAGTAGCCAGCACGTCTTTCCCATTCTGACCGCCAGACTATAATACACAGTGCCCAGGCCACCTGTGCCAGGCTGCATGACCACCACGCTCTGGACGTGGCCCCGCCAGGTGAAAGTGCATTAAGAGCTGGGCAGTGGGAAGGTAGCATGGTGATCATGCTGAATGGGACTGGTCTCAAGCCAAAGTGCAGGATACAGACCATCCTCATGGGGGGCCACAGAAAAGAACTGGGGTTGCCAGGACCCACCCACTCGCCTCTGGATCTGACCAACTACAATGAGCAATGAGTGTCTGAGGAAAGCACAACAGATGCCCTGACTTCTCCAAAGGGAAAAGGGAGGCGGCTAATATCTGCCTTGGTCTTTGCAGTTTAAGGCAATCTAACTCTTTTCTCTCCTTCAATGAGGAGTTCATGGCCCTGATGCTTCCAAATGAAAGTGATCTCTCTCTCAGCATGCCTTCCCATCACACAGCTGCTCTGTTCTTTCCACCTACCACACTCTCCCTTGAATTTTACCTCTGTGCAGTCATGCCGTGTAACCTTGATTTTAAATAGGCTTTAAGGGTCTCCAGAGGGCAAATAGGTGGCTCAATGCATAGAATGCTGGCCTGGAGTCAGGAAAACTCATCATCCTGAGTTTAAATCTAGTCTCAGACACTTCCTAGCTGGGTGACTTTGGGCACATCGCATCCCTGTTTGCCTCAGTTTCCTCATCTGTAGAATGAGCTGGAGAAGGAAATGGCCAAGGACTTCAGTCTCTTTGCCAAGAAAACCCCAAATGGGATCACAGAGAATCGGATGCAACTGAAAGATCCAACAACAAAAAGGCCTCTACATTCTTTCAGTTCTGCTCCCCCATTGCTTAGAAAAATGTCATGTTCAGAGCAGCTGCTGAATTGCACTAAACTCCTCAAAAGTAAACACGCTCCAAGTCGCCCCAGGTCACTGACACTCAATGCCAAGATGCTTATGGTCACAATATATACCTTCTGGAGTATGTCATCATCAACAAAGCTATAGGGCCCCAATTATGGGTATAAAAGAGAAACGCGTACCCTCAATGAGCATTACCGAACTTATTTAAAGAAGCTGTCCTACTTTAAAATGAACTTGGAATACAAAACCCGAAGCTTCAGTGTTGAAGATACTGTGTGTTGGTTAATTAAACACTGTATTCTGCCTCTCGTGAAGAAGCAGCATTCACAGGCTAGATGCAGAGCTCAGGATTATTATCTTTTGCAACATCACCTACATGCCTAAACCTCTACCTTGTCACCAGAAAAATAAATCCTTCTACTCTCCTTCCTCTTCCCCCATCCCTTTGACTTTTAAAACTGCGATATTCGGCTACTGATTTAATTGTTTGCCCACCAAGATCCAATTGTGTCAGAGCCCCGTGCGTGGAGCTGCTCCTCCATGGATACACTGAAACGAACAGAAAGGAAAGAATGAATCCTTCTCTCTGAAAGAGACACAAAATGAAGGTGGTTTTTGCACCTCTAGCCAAACTCTTGAGATAAATGGCTACTGCCAGGCCCCTCAGTCTCAAGGCTCTTTTCACAAAGATCCTGTCACCTCCACAAAGGCAAGTGGTCCAGGGAAAAGGAAAACTCCTGGGCCACAGAGGCAGGAGGAGCACTCATTTTCTGCTGAGTCGCCCAAGACTCAACAAGAGCAGAGTTCCATGCTCAATAATGAGCAGAGCAGGTAGATTTTCATTCTGAGGATGGAGTTTTCTTTTACCAAGAGATGTAGATGAAGCCCAAAGGTCACAGGAAAAAAAATCAGAACCAACTGCACCAGGTCATCTTCTCATGTTCAACAATCAGAAGGTGATGTCAGATGAGGCTTCCTGACAGCTACTGGGAAAGGAGCAGTGTGTGAAAGCAGAGGCTTAGCTTCAGCACGCTACTAAATGCATTGCTTGTCTGTAGTCCTCCACTATTCCTGTCCCATGGCAGCTACACAGAGCAGACCCCACAAAAAGTACAGTGGCCATCATATCTCTCAACTGTTCCTCATTAGCTGGAACATTCCACTTTTCAACAACCAAAGCAGCCTTTGCCCTACTCTTTGAGGGTGGTTTCTACTCTGAACACTGCTGTTTCTTTCTCTAGATACTCATGCCAAACAAAGACAGTCCCTATCCAAAGGCTGGGACACAAAACAGTGAGTCAATTTTTCCTCCTCCTCCCCTGGGACACAGTCAACAAGCAAGGGCAAAACTCCATGGAAACAGGGTCACACTAAGAAAGGTATTAAACCAAGGAGAGAGCATCACCCAGCGAGGGGAAGAGACCTGGGTTTATAGTGGGTCCTGCCAAATGGCCTGGGGAGAGCAGTAACTACATTAACTAAATGAGTGTCTATTTCACTATCTGAAATTTTTTTTTCAATCTGCTGCCGCTTAGAATAACACATCCATAGACGAGGGTTCATGGGGACCTTGGTGGCAATGTAACCACAGGATAATAGATTCCGAGCTGGAAGGGACCTTGCAGGCCAATGAACTGAATGCTCTCAGTTTACAGATGGGAAAGCTGAGATCCAGAGGGGAAACGCCTTGACAAAGACCATCCACTAAGTTGGTCCAGCCCAGAGCCAAGTCTCCTTGACCCTCAGTAGAGTTTTTCCCACTGTGCTAAAATGCAGAGGCATATTGTAAGCACTGATATGTGTGGTTTAGCAAACAGGCAGGCACCAGCAATCTGAAGAATATCAAGGGGCCTGCCACCTGCTATGGTACTCAGAACACTACCAGAGAGTTATTTCTTTGCATTATTATTACTTTGAGAGCTCCAGTTAATATCCCTGATAAATATAAAACATTGTTATTATCAGTCCTTATCACTTACATGAGTCCAATTTCTCAGATGAGCTCCCGTTACCAGGAGAGCCTTAAGCAAATAGGTCCCAGAAGGTACACGTTTATGGCAAGAAAAGGTCTCACACAGAAACTATACCTCTCAGACAGACCTCCCAGGTAACCAGAGAAAGCCAGTCTGTACAGGGCAAAGCATGCTGCACAAAGGACACTTGAGCTTCTTCATCATTTTGTCTAAGACCAACACAAGAGTGAACATTGCACTGAGAGTCAGGAAGTTTTGGTTCTAGATGAATGTTGTCAATGGGGCAGGAATGACCGTGGATCAATCATTTCATTTCTATTTAGGTTTTCCTTTAAAATAGGATAATGGCTTCCCTTAACTCAACGTATGTGAAAAGCCTAAAGAGCTCCCATAAAGCCCAAGTTCTCTTCAATCTGCCAAGGACAAGTGTTGTATAATAAAACTACTATAGAACCAGAAAAGGAGATAAAAAAAACCTGCCCACCTGAACCTTCCTTCTCTGGCTGCTGACTGCCATGACTGAATCGAATGCAATAATTGGCTGATACTTTTTGATATTAATGAAATAGTGGTTTACATTTGTAATCAGCTTCCGACTCCTTATTGCCCCTAGGATAAAAGATAAACTACTCTGTTTAGCTTTTAAAACCCTCTTCAGCCTGGCTGCAACAGACCTTTTCCAGTCTCTGTGGGTGTTGCTCCCTCCCCTGCTCTGCCTTTCTCCATCACTCACCAACAAAACTTCATTTCCTTTCTCCAGAAATTCAAGCATCATTTTCTAAAGGAAATCATTCCTGAATCTCTACCTTCCAATCTACTTTATTGTAAATAACTTATATGTATGCTGTCCATAATCATGTATGTACTTGTAGTCTCCACCATTTGAATGTCAGTTCCTTGGAGGTAGAGAACGTTTAACTCTTTAATTATCCAGTATGTTTAATAACTTTTTTAAAAATGCAGTTTAATTGATTGAGGAAACTGAGGGATAGGGAGGTGAAAGAACTTCACCACTGCTATGGGGCCAGCAAATGATAGAAGGTGAAAATCAAACTTTCTGTCCAAACACTCTTTCTATTGTTCACCACTATGCTGACTCACCTACAATGCCTGTAATAGTTTCGTAATCTAGACCTCATTCCACCCTTCTGAAAAGTTACAGAGAAGTCAAATTTATGTTGGTAAATCTTTATGTAAATAAAGTAACACTTTAGACGCACTAAGGGACCATACTATTATATTTATTAATCCTTTCCTAAAATAAAGAAGCATTTGTCAAGCAAATAACCACACTGATATTTTGCTTTCACTTTTTAAAATCTGTCTTTCTGGCTTGTTTTGGAAATAAATCTGAATTTTTCCAGTAATCATCAAAATTAAATTTATATATTGTGTTCCCTTAATTTCTGAACTACGGTTCAACTATCAACTTATTTTTTTAAAAAATACTAAATTTACATATTAACTTGAGATTTACTATGACCTCTTGATTTTTTTTCCTACAATATTTGTACCTAGTCATGTAAAGCAAACAAACAAAAAATCAATAGTGATGATCCTACTAACAAGAACAATAATAGTATATTCTCACTTAACTGAAATTTTAAAAATATTTAAATGAATAATGTATCAACTTTGGGCTAAGCAGAGGAAGTCATTTCAACATGGATTCTTGAAATGATTCCAAAGAATCTCCTTCATCAGTATATTTCAAAACCCAAATTTTCTTAGTCCTGCTTCTACTGAGATCTAGAAGTGTTAAGAATTAAAGCCAGAAAGAACCAGTACTTTTGTTTCTCATAGAATACTTATCTAAAAAGGAGAAGTAAGATCGCATAAGAAATGACACATCTTTCTCCAAAGTTTTAATTAAACACAAAACTGCCATTTGCCAGTTCTACTCTCTAATGTCACCAAAAGGCA
Source organism: Antechinus flavipes (assembly GCF_016432865.1). Classification (NCBI taxonomy): domain Eukaryota; kingdom Metazoa; phylum Chordata; class Mammalia; order Dasyuromorphia; family Dasyuridae; genus Antechinus; species Antechinus flavipes. The sequence continues at coordinate 58,089,661 of NC_067398.1, read as the reverse complement.
AAACACACCCCTTAAGCATTCTCAATTATGTTCTGGATGACCATAAAACATGGCTCCAAAGGGAGTGCAGAACTCAACAGTGACATATGTTTTTCTTCCTGCAATTCACAGACACTACCCTGTTCAATTGCCTTTAATTTTGTTATGGTTTCATTCAGCTGGTATCTGTGTGTTTGGAAAAACAAGTATTCCTTTTTATGTCTCCCCCCCCCCCAATCTTCTTTTCTAACTACATCTATTTTGAAAAGCCCATCTGATGCTAGAATAAGAAAAAAATTCCATTTAAAGAAAAAGCTTAGATATGGCATGTGAACATGCTGTCTAGCCACTGTACTTACTTCTAGACTCTCATAGCACAGGCAGGCAGGAGGAAAGGCTGGCTTGGGATTTATAGACCCGTCTACAATGAAGACTTTCTGTTTTCATTTCCCATAAGGAAAATGCTAATTCTTTTTAAAGGCTCTTCATGTTGAGAGAAAAATCCCTCTCTAGAGAAAGAAGAAAAGTAGTGAGACCCATGTTGTTTGTTACTCATCCTTCTTTCTCTCAGTGCTCTGGCCATGAAATCATTCTGGCTGCCGATCTGTTTAAATCTCTGACAAAGCTCCTCAAGTATTTCACTAGAAAGTAGAGACTTAAGGGAATATGTTAACTACTGAGAAGTCTTATGACTTCTGGCCAGAGCTCATCATCTTTACTCCCTTTTCTCTGTTCTGATGATCTTCAAAGCTTTCTGCTATCCTTTTCTTGAGAAATTGGAGATTTAAAGCTGGAAGGTACCCTAGAGCAGACTCCCTAAATTTATGGAAAGAAAATTGAGGTTCAGAGAGATTAATGACTTGCACATAGTCACACAGCAATAGGAGCAGAATCAGGATTTGAACCCAGAGACTAACTAGGCACATCACTTAATCTCTATCTGCCTCAGTTTCCTTATTTACAATATAAAGGATAATATCACCTACCTCCCAAAGTGATTCTGAGGATCAAATGAGAAAACATTTGCAAAGCACGTTGCAAACCTTAAAGAAATGCTAGTTATTATTACTGTTGTTATTAAAAACTCTCACTTTAAAAAACCTTTCTTGAATAATACTATCTTAGCCCTTGGTAATTATTCCTTTAATGTGTTCAGCTGCTAATGAGTTAAGACACTAGGATAGGTAGGTACGATGGATAGAGCACCAGCCAAGGAGTCAGGAGGACCCGAGTTGAAATCCAGCCCCAGATATTTAAAGACTATGTGATCCTGGGCAAGTCACTTAACCCCAATTGCTCCTCCTCCCCCACCCCCCAAAAAAAAAAAAAAAGTTGAGATGTCATGTACTTACTCTGCTCCTCTCTTTTACTCATCTCCAATTAGATGGTGAACAAAAATATCAAGTTTTGCTCTTTGGCTTTATGGTTTGCACATTGTCTTACTGGATCCTCTTAATTATCCCATGAAAAAAGCAGTAAAAATACTATTTACCATTCTCATTTTACAATTGAGGAAAATGAGCCTCAGCAAGCATAAAGGACTTGCTAGATCATACAGCAAGACAAGGCAGAGTCAGGAGCACAGAAGGCATATAAAAGGCCTTCTAACTCCAAACTTGGGGCATATGTGACTACCACAGAGTGAGCCCCTACAATCCTATTTCTTTGATATCGCCTAATGGGACTTGAATGGTGGTATGCATTCCCAACAAATATTCACTGATCAAATGAATGACTATAAAAATCGAGGTCCCTTTCCATATCCATATTGGAAAAATCCAAGCAGTTTTGCCTTGCTCTGCCTCTCTGGCACAAGGAAGTGGTGAGATTCAATGCTGAGCTCAATCTCCCGAGCTCCTTGCTCTGTGCAAGGGTCTCATTTTTATGAAGGATAATTTTTCCAAGTGCAGTTATCTACGGGTGCAGAATGTGCCTGCAATTTACTATGAGCTAAACTGCCTCAGCCATTTAGCCCTCATCTTGATGGCAAGGATGGCAGAGCACACCACATAGTTAACACCTTATTATATACTATTCTCTAATTGTCTGCACCAAAGAATTTAGCACTTCATTATATATGAGCTTATTCACACATGGTCAACTATTGTGTAAGAATCATCTCCACAATTAAGACTAGCAGCCTTTTATGTAGCAGAGACCATATCTTAGGTTTTTCTTTGTACTCTCACAGAGCTAAGCTGGTAGACGCACAATAAATATTTGTTGATTTAATGTATACACCCAAAGTCAGTACATATATCCCAGGTGCAGTTCTGTGTCTTCACTGTACAGGGCACTGGACAAAGAAGTTTTTTCTGTTCCTTAACCACACAGGAACCCTAATGCTAGAATTACAGCCAACAAGTTACCTAGGCAACTAAGTAACATTCTCTTGCAGTGAACGGAAATAGGATCAGAATTACAAAATTTTGGAAAGCTCAGGGAGAGTGACAAACTTCAAGATGTAAGAATGGATTGATCAACATCTCTACATACTACATATTACACTTTCATGCAGTCAAAGAATTTCAGGGCACAAAGAGACTTTGACAGGCACCCCACAGAATCTATACCTCCCAAAGAGAATGTCTACTACAGGAAATAAAAAAAATAAGGTATCAAACTTTTGTTTGTACATGGCAAGTGAAAAGGGAATCAACTACTTTTTAAAACAACCCACTTCACTTGAGGATGACTCTAGCTTACCTGAAGTTCTATCTTTTTTTTTTTTTTTTTTGGTGAGCAATGCAATTTCTTTTTTTTTTTTTATAATTTCTTAAAAAATAATTATAACTTTTTATTGACAGAGCCCATGCCTGAGTAATTTTTTACAACATTATCCCTTGCACTCGTTTCTGTTCCAACTTAGCCCTTTCCTCCTTTCACTCCCTCCCCCAGACGGTAAGCAGTCCTATACATGTTAAATATGTCACGGTATATCCTAGATACAATATATGTGTGCAGAACCGAACAGTTCTCTTGTTGCACAGGAAGAATTGGATTAAGAAGGTAAAAATAACCCGGGAAGAAAAACAAAAATGCAAACAGTTTACATTCATTTCCCAGTGTTCTTTTTTTTGGGTGTAGCTGCTTCTGTCCCTCGTTGATCACTGAAGTTCTATCTTTAAAGAGATATGATGAATTAAGGAGTACTAGAAGACCTGGGTTCAAGTTCTAGATACATGATTTGGGATCTCTTTGGTCAACAGGAAGACTAGAACATTTCTGCTACCTATATCACAAAATCGCTGGGAGGAAGATACTTTGTAAATACTGTAGTTATTTAATATTTGGGCTAATCTGGCCTATCCTTTTCCCACTATTCCTCTGGAGTGTACTCTCACTGCTTCTTATCTTCTCACCACATGCTTCCTTCCAAAACTCTGCTAGGCTTTTATCAATCAAAATTGACTTAGGAGGAAGGCCAGAATAAGAGAGTATCAAACAGCTCTCTGGCAATAGTATCACCTGTAAGATGGCTGGAGGACTTGAGGTTTGGGGAGGTGATGATTGAAATGGCAGAGGCTCTAGAGCAGAGAAGAAAGAGTTAGTTAGCTACATTATTAGTTTATATAGCATCGAGGCAAAGGATCAGACTGGTTCTCATTTTCAAAGACTGAGATGCAAAGGCCTCCTTATGGGACACACACTGCAGACAAAAGTAGATAAGAGAAATGATTAAACTAAAGTGATGTGGCTGGTGCTGCCAAATGGCATCCCAATAAGCCAACCAAAACTCTGACTCCAGCCCCTTAGGTTCCAGCTTTTACTCTACCAGGGAAAATGACTGTCCAGCACCTGCACCATACTTCGTCCCCACAGCAAGCAGGATATTAGTCTCATTAGGTGAGGTACAAAAGCTCCTTGTGCCCCCCAAAGAAAGAATCTGCAAAAAGCTCCCACATAACCAAGCTATCTCACAGACACTGAACTCAGTGGGGCTGGTCCCTTAAAATATGTACATTTAATCAGGAGTAATTTTTCTACAAGTCTTTGGCTCCATCTGCTGACTTTTAATGTTACCAGTAGCTAGCCAGCTAAGCCTAAGGACAGGAAAAGTTCTCCATATATGCCAAGAAAACTGGCTGGAAAACTCTTCATCTGAGCATGGCCTAAAAAGTCCTAGCTTAAAATGTCAAGCATATGGCGCTGAATCCCAAGAAAATGCTCCAGGGCAACCAAGCTACACTCCACTGGAGAGAGAAGAGGGAGGACTGGTGCCCTGGCCCCAAAGAGGATTTTAATCTGGTTTAGATTACATACAAATAGATCTGAGGGTATTATCCTGATTCCCCACAATTTCTCCAACTGGCAGAACTGATCTGGGAGCACCTGGAAATTTAAATGGTGGCCTGGAGAGCTGGGAATTTGGGGTATTTCTTCTCTCATTATTTCTCTCAAGTGTATTCTCATCACTTGTTATGTTCTTACTTATGCCTTCTAAACTCCTACTAGTGTAAATCAAAGCTTAGTTTTCATACTCCTTCAGTTCTTGGAATAAAATAAGGAAGTCATAACATTACCAAAGATTTTCAAGTCCAAGGGAAGTCTACTAACTCTTCAGAAGACTAGAGACACTTTTACAACTTGCTTTATTAGAGATCTATCTAGATTCACTGTTGGAGTTTAAGATGAATAAGAATACATTTATTCACAAACCAATGCATGCCTCTAAAGATTTGGACATTAAGCAGAAATACAAAAAACAATTTTAAGAACCTATAGGATTAAAGAAGGTGACAGGAAATGGCAATGAGGGAACAGTTGGGACAACCCCGTGTCATAAACATGAAATGGTAAAAGAACCTGATGAAGACTACCAGTGGACTGTGTAAAACTCCCATGAGTGACTGAAAGACATAGGCAAGCATTATTGAAGAGGAAAAGTCTTAGTTGTTATCTGCATTAGTAAGGAAATAACCACACTGATAAAATTACAGATGCACTAAAGTGACAAAATAATTTCATGATTAATTTAATTATTTTTAATTAATTGTTAATTTTTAAAAAAACTAATTCTGCACTTAATATGTGCAGAACATAGCCATGATAAAGATAGAAAATAAAAAAAATATGGCTCTGGACTTTCATGAAATTTATAGTACAAAAGAGGGAGATAAGTTACAAGAACAAACAACTATAGTGTAACAAAGAGTCAATATATGTTAAGCACATATTAGAAAATTGGAAAGCAAAGTCTTTCAGACAATGTTAAGTATACATTTAAATGAATATAGGTTAATTTTAAATTTAATTTTTGATTGTTATAAGATATTTTTCTTTGAAAATTTTTTGTCAATCTTTAAAATCACTGTAAAAATAAAGCAGTTTAAAAATGAGTGTTCTAATCAGCTCTATCTCCAGTAATCACAAACTTAAGGGGAACTGGCAGAGGATAGGAAAGTCAGAATAAATTCCATCCCTTCCTTATAATTTTGCTTTATTTGTTAGATTTCAAACTCACAATATGAGAAATAGATTTAGCATTTATATTTTTAGATGGCTAGCATAGCATTTAGAACAATATATTCTACTAATGTTGTTACAAATAGTACAAATCACATAAGTTATTACTAATAAAAATAATGCCTTCCCACCAAAAAAAAAAAAAAAGAATAAAAGCATATATACTTTCTTTTTTCTCTCTTGCCTTTATAGCAGGATGATAAATGCTATGTCACAAAAGTTATCATTATAACCAATCCACTAGGAAGGAGAGGAGAATGATTTAATTTTGACAACTAAATGAGCTTTGACAAACGATTTAACTAACACTCTAACCAACTACCTCTGATAAAAATCTGCCAGTTTTGCTACTTTGATGAGAAAAATTCATCTTCAATCTATATTACAGAAGCCTTCATTACAGAACCCATGCATCTGTATGTAGAAGGAGACACTGATTGGTCAAGGGACTCCAGAGAACACTTTGGGCCAATCACAAAGGCCAATGAGGCCCAGCCCCAATAATCTTGATTCTATCTTCCTTCATACATCATTTTCATTTCACTTCCATCACTACAAAATAGCAAGAAACAGCTTTCAAAATACTTCCTCTCTTCCCTTTCTTTGCCACCTCAACCTGAGTAATTTACCAGCTAAAGCCACAGGAGACTCCATAATAAGCAGGAGAAAGGGGAGAAAGCAAGGCCATACCAACAATTTACACTGACATCACAGTGTGTGGTTACCCTATGGCTTTCTATCCAATGTCTCATTCGGCCCTCACCACAACTCTGGGGCCCATGGTATACAGATTCACTACATTTTTCCAATGGGGGAAAAGGAGGCTCAGAATGTCAAAGTGACTTTCCTAAAGTCATACAACTAGTATCTGGCTGACATAGGACTTCCATCTTGGAGCCTATAATCCCAGCCCTGGCAATCTCCTATATATATTTTTAAATTTTAATAGTATTTTATTTTTCTAAATACATGCAGAGATAGTTTTCAACATTCACTCTTGCACACGTGTTCCAAACTTTTCTCCCTCCCTTCAACAGCAAGTAACCCAATATATGTTAAACATGTACAATTCTTCTAAACTTATTTCCACAAATATCATACTGAACAAGAAGAATCAGATGAAAAAGGAAAAATAGGAAAAGAAAAAAACAAGCAAAGAAACAATAACAAAAAAGTTGAAAATACTATGTTGTGATCCACACTTAGTCTCCACAGTCCTCTCTCTGGATGCATCTCTCCATCTCAAGTCTACTGGAATTGTCTTGGATCAACTCATTGTTGTGTTGGATCACCACATTCATCCCAGTTAATTATCACATAATTTTATTGTTTCCATGTACAATAATCTCCTGGTTCTGCTCATTTCATTTAGCATCAATTCCTGTAAGTCTCTTCAGGCTTTTCTGAAATCATCCTGCTGATCATTTCTTAAAGAACAACACTATTCCATAACATATATAACTTATTCAGCCATTCCCCAACTGATGGGCATCCACTCAGTTTCCAGTTCCTTGCCACTACAAAAATTCCCTGCCACAAACATTTTTACACACATAGATCCTTTTCCCTTTTTTTGGATACAGGCCCAATAAAGACACTACTGAATCAAAGGGCATTCCCAGTTTGATAGCCCTTTGGGCATAGTTCCAAATTGCTCTCCAAAATGGTTGGATCAGTTCACAACTCCCCCAACAATGTGTTAGTGTCCCAGTTTTCCCACATCCCCTTGAAGATTCATCATTATCTTTTCCTGTCATCTTAGCTAATCTGAGAGGTGTGAAGTGATACTCAGGGTTGCCTTAATTTGCATTTCTCTAATCAATAATGGTTTAGACTAATTTTCTTGTGACTTTAATTTCTTTGTCTGACCTGGCAATCTTTTCATCAAAAATGATAGCTCTCTTCTCCCAAAAGAAGGATAAAGAGCACAATAAGGAAAGAGGATAAAGAAAAGTCATGGGAATAGAATGCTACAAGGAAAAAATAATAAAGAAGAGAAAGATATCTAAGAAACTCTTTGCTATTCTGATTAATAGCTGGGCTGGAAGTAGGAGCAGGAATATTGGGAAACAGAGAGTTCTTATGCCTATTTATATGCCTATTGGTGGTAGCAGTTCAGCAATTATTATAGATGGTAAGGATCAAGTGGTGGGGAGTCTCTTCTCCTTTCAATCATGGCTCCATGGAGCAATTTGGAGTTATGCCCTGAGGGCTATCAACTCCTTTGAACCAGCAATGTTTCTACTGGGTCTGTGTCCCAAAAAGTGATCATAAAAACAGGAAAGGGACCCACATGTGAAAAATGTTTCTAGCAGCCTTTTTTGTAGTGACAAGGAAGTGGAAACTGAGTGGGGAATGGCTGAAAAAATTATGTTATATAATTATGATGGAATATTACTGTTCTATAAGAAATGATCAACAGGATGATTTCATTTAACCTATATTGGATTAGTTGCTGTCTAGGGGAGGGGAAAGAAAAGTGGAGAGAGGGGAAGAAAAATTTGGAACACAAGGTTTTGCAGGAGTGAATGTTGAAAACTGTCTTTGCATATATTTTGAAAAATAAAAAGCTATTATAAAAAAAAAGTCAGGTTAGCTAATTTTAATGAATTTAATCTTAACAACTTCAGTTTCAACTAAAAAAAAAATTCATGACTCCAAAACCTAAGGTAGAAGTAGGTCTGGTGGTCTGAAGTATGATTCTATTCCTAGGCTCCTGAGCACTGATCAAATTGTTTCCACCAGGATATGAGAGGAAATGATGGTAGAGGTGGTGGTGGTAGTTTGACTTGACCATCAAGTTTACATGGTGTGGTGTAGTTGAGAGGAAGTAATTTGAAAGGAATCTGGAAAGAAAGACTAAAAATGATCCAAAGGGCTTTGAATGTCAAATAGATTTGGGGTTACTCGAACCGTGGTTCTCTTACCCCAAATGCAGCGTTGTCAATTATAGCACATGATGCTACAGAGAGCAAATGTTCCATAATGATCATATTTGCAGCTATCATAAATATAAGTTGGGGACAGGACAGACAGCAAAAGAGGAAACTTTTTTTATATCTAAATGATATTTTTCACAGATCTCAACCAGATGTATGATTTAGAATAATTGGGGTTTGCTGTGTTATTTTGGTCTGAATCTGTGTTTTCATTTAATGTGGAAAACCTCCTCTGACAATCAGCAACTTGTCTTTACCTATCCCCTCTGAGAGTACTGGGAGAAGAAAAGATTTTCTTATGGTCACAGAGCTAACATGTGTCAGAGGTGGACCATTAACCAATACACAACAATGCCTTTCAAATGGCCCTGAGATCAGATACCAGGGCAATTTGAAAAAGAAAATAAAAGTCAGAGGGTCTGCACTCAAAGTAGCAATGGAAAGCTGGATTTCCACTTTTGATCATTTAACGTCAGCTACTATGGAGAAGGCCAGCAAATAATAAAGGGTGACAAAGGGTGAGATAAAGGGGTAAAAGACCTAAAGTGGGTAAATGAATGGCTCAGCTTAGGGCAGTGGGGGAAATAAGGTTACTATATAAATGGAAGCAGTCAAATGAAAAAAATAAATGAGAGAAGTTGTGAATTTTTCATACCAGAAAAACCCTTTCCATCAGGTAGTTCTGCATGTGTCTCTCCTACCTAGGATATCCCCTCCATCACCTCTGGCCATTAAAATTCCATCCCTCAGCTTGTGAATTGCTACCTGAAGTCTTCTCTCAGCTCCCCAGGTGCATGATCGTTCTTGCCTGGAAAAGCCAGACGGCACCCTTCTCCCTCTTCATTCCCATCTTGCTCTCTCTGAGAGACCTCCAAGGCCAAAATGCATCCAAGTGACTTGGATACGATGGGAGTCTAACGAGGGGGAGACCCACCAGGTCTCACCAAGATTGATGTGCTGTCTCCCTTAATGACAATCCGAGCTCTCCCATTGTACTCTGTTACCTAAACGATGATAATCTGTGTATTTGAGCTTTTGAACCTGAGGATGCAGCTTGTTTCAACTTTTAATCCACAGCCCGGTGCAATAACCTGAACACAACATACATCTGAAAATCCATTACAGTGTGTCTTCCACACTGAGTAGTCGGGAGCCCCTCCAAGAAAGCCAGATGACAGGATCAGTCCCTAACTCAGCTCCCCATCTGGCTGCCGTCCCCTCCACGCAGCTTCTCCTGCTCATGCCAGAGGACTCAGCAAATGCCAACAAGGCTCTGACACCGTGCCGGGAGTTGGCAATTTATAGACAGAGTGGAGGTCAGGCTTGCCCTTAAGGAGCTTAATTCTATTCAAAGAAAACAACATAGAAAGAGAAAATCAGAAATAAAATATAACTATGGAACTTCTGAGGGTGAAGCACAGGCTAATGAAAGGGGCAGAGAGCATAACAGGACAGGCTAGAGAAGAACGGGATCCAGAGAGACAGTGCAGAATGAGGGAGTGAGGAGTGATGGCAGAGGGAGGAGCCTTGCTAAAGACAAGCCCACAACGGAAGGACAAGGCCACGGTGTGGACACACATGGGGTGGCAGGGAGGGCCGAGGATGAGGGTCTGATCCTGCTTAATGGCCAAAGCAGGAGTCCACAGAGCCTGGGGCCCCTCTAAAGGGAGGAATGGGGTGTGTGAGAGGTGCTCTTCTTCCAGACTCATTACGGAAAGATTCCAGAAGACGGGTCCCCTGCACCCAAGGGCCCGCAGTCTGGGGGAGATTGGTAAACCCTCAAGTATAACACAAGTGGCAGCATGTGATCAGACTCAATTCACCAATTAACAAAAGTGTATTAAGCACTCACTGTTTGTGAGGCTCTACATGAAGCTCCACAGAAACAAAGACAAAAGGGAAATGACCCAAACTTGGGTGACCTGGAATGATCTATGTGGGATGAGTGAGACAGAGCCACGGAGGATACCAAGGTGGAGAACCTGGGTCCCTAGAAAGAGGGCGGTGTCTTCCACAGTGGAAAATAAGAAACAGAGTGGGGATGAGGGGGTTGGAGAGAATGACGAACTCAGCTGAGTTTGAGATCTGAGAGAACAATTTGAAATAGCCAGTAAGTAATGTTTGCCATACAATAAGGACCTAACACATGCTAGCTGACTGACTGCCTCATTCTGTAAAAGGAGGGGGACAGAGAGATTGAATGAATTATTTCTTAGGTTGTTTCATAAATGTTGATGATTCTGGGATTCAGTCTAGTTCACTATTTTTCTGCCACATATCACTTAGTAACTTCCTGCTCTATGACTGAACTGGAGTCTCCACAGTTAAAACTTTTCTTATTGTCAGGAAATAAGTTTGTAACACATGATTTCTCATACACTTTGCTATTTCTCCATGTTCCCTCCTCTATCCCAGACCCTGGAAAGGAGGCGAGAGGAGGGAGAAGCAATTGTTTAAAGGCCACATTATGAAGTCTGGTATTATTTATTTTGTAAACAAACCAATGGCAATAAATTATGCTGAACTTTTAATAAGATGTTGTACAAGATCTTATGTCCATGTTTTGCCAAGATGAAAAAAAGAGAGAGAGAGAGAAATGCCTTGAAGAAAAGATCACAAAAGGGGTTTCCTGTTATGAGATACGGATGCATTTCCTTTACCAAAAACAGACTGATCAAAATGCCAAATTGAAAATTATGAAAACTACAAACAGGTGATCAATTTAAACTTGTTCTTTCGCTGCTAAAAACTCCCCAGAAAGCTGGCTGGAAAGGTGCCTGGAGGGAAGGCATGATGGCAACATTATCCTATACCCCCTCCTAAACGAGGGCAGGGAAGAGGACTCAGCCACTAAGGGGAAAGACTGTGGTTGCAAAGGTGGCACTTTTTCTGTATTGCCAAGTAGGGGCAGAAACTATCTGGGAGTCAAAAGGATCAGTGGAGAGCTTTCTCCTTGTTCATTTCCCTTGTTTCCTTTTACTCCATAGGTGACTACATTTTAAAAGGGGGGAGGATCATGACCAGGCTAAGTCCATTCCAGCTATGCATAAATAACAGGCATGGCCTCTGCCAGGAAAGATGCTGCATCGGCAGGAGAGCTGGGAGTGTCCGCACCAACCCTGGCCCACCATGTCACTCACACTGGCTTATACACAGGGGCTATCATCACAGTGAATCCTGAACTCACCATATGTCACAGATGAAAGGGGACCTGTGCTCATCCAGTTTAATTCCTTCATTTGACAGATGAGCTAACTAAGGTCGAGAAGTGTCCCACGCTGCTAGTCAGGACAGGGATGACAGTCCAGGGCTCCTGAACCCAGTAAGTTCTGTTTATTCTTGACCAAAATATTAGCAATGTATACAGCCATTCAAAGAAAAAGAAAAAGCACTTTGACAACTGGAAAAAGCTCTCTGGGATCACAGATTCTCCGAGTCGTAAAGAAGTCCACCCCTTAGAAAGAAACCTCTCTGTAACACTGCTGATAAATGATCACCGTAATCTCTGCTTTCGCCTCTCTCTCCTCTCTGGGCTTTGGGACACCATTCTCTCCCAGTTCTCATTCCTGACTAGTCTTTCTCTGCTGCCGCGGCTGAATCTTTGTCCAAATCTTGCCTCCTCATCCTGGGCATTTCCCAGGTTCTATCCTGGGCCTTTTTCTTTTGGATACTCTTTCACGTGTTGGTTTCCCCCATGTTATAGGCCAGAACTCTGAACTGAAACAAATGATGATGATTCTCAAATCGATTTGTCCAATTCAACGAAGTAAGCGAATTTCACCTAGTTTTGATGAAAAAGCCAGAACTTAACAAAAAGTTTGATCTACAAATATAGAACTCAAGAGAAATCTAAAAAGGTAAAGATTAATCTTGGGAACTATGTTTCTGCTATAAAGATGTATAAAGGATACATGTATACCTTGTTCTAGAAACTAGATGCGGAAAGGACATTGTACCAGAAAAAGGGTAAAGTGGGGGTAGTACATCTCATGAAGAGGCATAGGAAACCTATTATATCTGAGAGAAAGAATGGAGGGGGATGAATATAGTGGGTATCTTACTGCCATCAGAATTGGCTTTAAGAGAAAAATTTTAGACATATTCAATCTATGGTGAAACTTCTCCCACCTTATTGAAAAGTGAGAAGGGAAAAGTGAAAAGGGAAGGAATAAGCTAAGAGGAAGGGAATACGGAAACTGGGAGGGAAAGGGGTAAGATAGGGGGAGGAATTCTAAGGCGGGGGGGAGGGATACTAAAAAGGGAGGGGTGTGAGAAGCAAGTGGTATTCACAAGCTTAATACTGGGAGGGGGGGTAAGGAGGAAAGAAGGGAGAAAAGCATAAACCAGGGTTAACAAGATGGCAAGTAATACAGAATTGGTCATTCTAACCATAAATGTGAACGGGGTAAACTCCCCCATAAAGAGGAAGCGGTTAGCAGAATGGATTAAAAGCCAGAATCCTACAATATGTTGTTTACAGGAAACACACCTGAAGCGGGGTGATACATGCAGGTTAAAGGTAAAAGGTTGGAGCAAAATCTACTATGCTTCAGGTGAAGTAAAAAAAGCAGGGGTAGCCATCCTGATCTCAGATCAAGCTAAAGCAAAAATTGATCTCATTAAAAGAGATAAGGAAGGGCACTATATCTTGCTAAAGGGTAGCATGGATAATGAAGTAATATCAATATTAAACATATATGCACCAAGTGGTGTAGCATCTAAATTCTTAAAAGAGAAATTAAGGGAGCTGCAAGAAGAAATAGACAGTAAAACTATAATAGTGGGAGATCTCAACCTTGCACTCTCAGAATTAGATAAATCAAACCACAAAATAAATAAGAAAGAAGTCAAAGAGGTAAACAGAATACTAGAAAAGCTAGATATGATAGATCTCTGGAGAAAATGTAATGGAGACAGAAAGGAATACATTTTCTTTTCAGCAGTTCATGGAACCTATACAAAAATTGACCATATATTAGGACATAAAAATCTCAAACTTAAATACAGTAAGGGAGAAATAGTAAATGCATCCTTTTCAGACCACGATGCAATGAAAATTACATTCAACAAAAAGCCAGGGGAAAGTAGACCAAAAAATAATTGGAAACTAAATAATCTCATACTAAAGAATGATTGGGTGAAACAGCAAATCATAGACATAATTAATAACTTCACCCAAGAAAACGATAATAATGAGACATCATACCAAAATGTATGGGATGCAGCCAAAGTGGTGATAAGGGGAAATCTCATATTTCTAGAGGCCTATTTGTATAAAATAGAGAAAGAGAAGGTCAATGAATTGGGCTTGCAACTAAAAATGCTAGAAAAGGAACAAATTAAAAACCCCCAGTCAAACACTAAACTTGAAATTCTAAAAATAAAAGGAGAGATCAATAAAATTGAAAGTAAAAAAACTATTGAATTAATTAATAAAACTAAGAGTTGGTTCCATTAAAAAACCAACAAAATAGACAAACCCTTAGTAAATCTGATTAAAAAAAGGAAAGAGGAAAATCAAATCGATTTGTCCAGTCCTAACCTCTCTGCTGACCTCCGGCTGTGCATCCCCAATTGCATCTGGGTCCCTAGAAAGATGGTGGTGCTTTCCATGGTAGGGAAATAAGAAAGCAGGGGAGAAGGGAGGAAAAAAGGGGGCGATGGAGTTTGGAGAAAAAGACACATTCAGCTGAGTTTGAGATGTGAACAGAACAGTCATTTTGAAATATCCAGGAGTCACACTAAGTCTATAGTAAGAACAAATGCTTGCTGACTGAATGAGGGAACAGGAAGATCTTAGATATCTTGAAGAAGATGTCCTACAGACATCTTATATCCAATATATCCAAAACTAAACTTAGTCTCTCTTCTTCCAAACTTTCCTCCTTTTTCTAACTTCCCTACTATTATAGAAGGTACCACCCATCTTCCCAATCACTCAGAGTGGAAACCTAAGCATCATCTTCCTTTCCTTGTAATAATAATAATAATTATTATTATTATTATAATTATTATTATTATTGTTATTGTTTTGCTGAGGCAATTGGAGTTAAGTGACTTGCCCAGGGTCACATAGCCAGCTCACAATAATTATTTTTATTTTTATTTTTTTATTATAGCTTTTTATTGACAGAACATATGCATGGGTAATTTTTCAACACTGTGCCTTGCAATCACTTCTATTCCAACCACAATTATTTTTTAACCCTTATCTCCAATCTGTTGGCAAGTCCCATCAATTTTACTTTCATATCAACCATGATGGATTTGGCTCTTTTCAACAATGAGGTGATTTAAGGCAATTCCAATAGACTTGGGATGGAGAAAGCCAACTGATCCAGAGAGAGGACTTCGGGGATTGAATGTGGATTGAAGCAGAGTGTTTTCCCCTATTGTTATTTATTTGCTTGTGCTTTTTTCTTTTCTTATGATTTTTTTCCCTTTTGCCCAACCTGACAGATATAGAAATATGTTTAGAAGAATTGCCCATGTTTAACCTATATTGAATTGCTTCCCATCCAGGGGAGGGAAGGAGTGAGGGAAGGAGGGAGAAAAATTTGGGACACAAGGTTTTGCAAGAGTAGACACTGAAAACTATCTATGCATGCATTTGGAAAAATAAAATATTATTTAAAATTTTTTTCTATCTCCATAACATCTTTCTATATGTTTCTTTCTCCCCTTTGACATATACCACCATCCTGATTTAGGCCCTCATCATTTGATTTGAACTTCACTGTTACAAAAGCTTGTTTGTTGGGTCTCTCCATCACAAGTCTCTTCTGGATCTAAGTCATCTTCCTTTCAGCTGCCAAAGTGATCTTCTAAAGCATAGGTCTGACCATGGAACCTCAGAACCTCAATTCAATAATCTCCAGTGACAATCACCTCTAGTATTAAATATAAAATCTTCTATTTGGCATTCAAAGCCCTTTATAACTTGTCCTCATACACCCACTTTTCCAATCTTCTTATATCTTATATCCCACAGTGTCCTTTGCAATCAAGTGACACTAACTTCCTTACTGTTTCTTGCACACGATATTCCATATGCCAAAGCTGGATATCTCCATTGATTGCCCTCTAAGCCTAAAATTCTCTTCCTCATTATTTCTGCCTATTGATTTTCCAAAAGTCCCAGGTAAAATTCCAATCCCTTTTTATTTCAGTACCTTCCTTCCATTGATGATTTCTAATTTATTCTTTCTATATTTTATTTTCACATTGATGTTTTCATATTGTGTTCTTTGTTAAGAGTATAAATTCCTTGAAAGCAGGGACTGTCTTTTTAAATTTATTTTTAAAAAATTATTTTAATAGCATTTTATTTTTCTAAATATACACAAAAATAGTTTTCAACATCCATCTTTTCAAAACCTTGTGTTTCAAATTTTTCTCCCTCCCTCCCCAAGACTGCAAGCAATCCAATATAAGTTAAACATGTACAGTTATTCTGAACATATTTCCATATTCATCATGTTACACAAGAAAAATCAGATCAAAAGGGAAAAAAACATAAGAAAGAAAAACAAGCAAACAGCAACAACAAGGTGAAAATTCTATGTTGTGGCCCACACTCATTCCCCATAGTCCTTTCTCTGGGTGCAAATGGTTTTCTTCATCACAAGACCATTGAAACTGGATTGAATCATTTCATTGTTGAAAAGAGCCAGGTCCATCAGAATCAATTATTGCATAATCTTCTTGTTTCTAAGTACAATATTTTCTTGGTTCTGCTCACTTTACTTAGCATTATTTGATATGTCTCTCCAGGCCTTTTTGAAATCCTGCTGCTCGTTTTTTTACAGAACAATAATCTTCCATAATATTCATATACCATATCTTATTCAGCCATTCCCAAATTGATGGGCATCCACTCAGTTTCCAGTTCCTTGTAACTACAAAAAGGGCTGCCACAAACATTTTTGCATATGAGCATCCTTTTCCTTCTTTTATGATCTCTTTGGGACACAGACCCACATAAGAGACACTGCTGGATCATAGAGTTTGACAATTCTCTGGGCATAGTCCCAAACTGCTCTGCAGGGACTAGCTTCTGCCTTTCTTTGAATTCTAGAACTTAGCAGACTGTTTGGCACACAGTAGGCATTTGATAAATTTGCTGACTGGCCATTCTCTAAATAGTAAAGAATCCAGCATTCATTTTTAGATGACTGACACTTGCCTTTTTGAAATACTGATGACATGACATTTGAAATCACTTTATTTAAGGATTCTTTTAAGGAAAAAAACTCTTAAAAATAGTCACAACTTCCTAGACTCTTCAAGAGGCTGGTCCATAAACTATGCTCAAAAAGCTCTCAAACTGTGGTGCATTCCCTTTGACCCAGCAGTGTTACTACTGAGCTTATATCCCAAAGAGATCTTAAAGAAGGGAAAGGGACCTGTATGTGCAAGAATGTTTGTGGCAGCCCTGTTTGTAGTGGCCAGAAACTGGAAACTGAGTGGATGCCCATCAATTGGAGAATGGCTGAGTAAATTATGGTATAGGAATGTTATGGAATATTATTGTTCTGTAAGAAATGACTGGCAGGATGACTTCAGAAAGGCCTGGAGAGACTTACACGAACTGATGCTGAGTGAAATGAGCAGAGCCAGGAGATCATTATACACTTCAACAAGACTACATGATGATCAATTCTGATGGACCTGGCCCTCTTCAGCAATGAGATGAACTAAATCAGTTCCAATGGAGCAGTAATGAACTGAACCAGCTATACCTAGCGAAAGAACTCTGGGAGATGACTGTGAACCACTACATAGAATTCCCAATCCCTCTATTTTTGTCCGCCTGCATTTTTGATTTCCTTCATAGGTTAATTGTACATTATTTTAAAGTCTGATTCTTCTTATGCAGCAAAATAATTGTATGGATATGTATACATATATTATATTTAACATATACTTTAACGTATTTAACATGTATTGGTCTATCTGCTATCTGGGGAAAAGGATGGGAGGAAGAGGGGAAAAATTGGAATAAAAGGTTTTGCAATTGTCAGTGCTGAAAAATTACCCAGGCATATAACTTGTAAATAAAAAGCTATAAAAAAATAAACACTATAGTAAAATAAAAAAAATTTAAAAAAAGAGGCAGGTCCATAAACGAGTGATGTGCAAAACCGTTACTAAAACATAGATCTATTTCAAAAGACAGGTCACATCCATCTAGAATGTTTAATGGTGAAATAATGTTTCACAAATGTTCACAAATGTTATCTACCCGAACTATGCAAACAAAAGTAAACGTGGACACAAACTCATCTGAAGATGTTAAATCAAAGCTGCCAACTCAATTAATATATCTACATCTAGCTGAACCCCATATGCATTCCACTCCCAGGTAATGACTAGAGATAAAGTCTAAGAGACACCCTCTCAGAAATTCAGGCCTACATGTCAAATTGTTTTGTTGGACTACACATATTTGTTACAAAGGAAAGAGAGCCCAAAAAGGAAGGTAAATGGACAGTGATGGATATGAAAAATAACCAAAAAAAATCTGTTAAATGCCCAAAAGAAAATATAAAAGTGCAGTTGATAAAGAGAAATTTTATTGTCACTTTGTTAAATTACATATATGAAATATATTGATACATTTCTTTAAAAATACACAGAAGTTCATAGTTTCTTATAGAATCTTTTTATCTTTGTAGTTAGTCATTATGTTGATTCTTTATTAATAATTTAAAAGCTCCCCCAAAAAGAAAAAAATGCAATTAATAGGTATACTACTGCCTCAATGTCCAAGTCTAAACTAAAAGTTAGATGTTAGACTTGATAATAAGATTAGAAATTCTGAAGAATACACAAATATGAAAATGGATGTTAAAAGTCCCTTTTCTATATTTAATGTAAAGAAACAGCAGAGTAAGGATTATTCTTAATTTTTTTTTTTTTGGAAAAAAACCCAGATGTAAAACTAGAACAACTCAGTGTATATCACAGATCTGTTATTTACTAGTTGTGGGACACTATGGCTATGTCACAACTATGTGAGAATTATTAGCTTTCTCATCTGTAAAACAGGGATAATGTGAAAGTGTAAAAAAAAAAAAAAAAAAAAAGTAAAAATAATGACCTCAAGGGAGTATTTATTGTAATTACTACTCCTACTGCAAATACTACTACATGATGGTTCTATCAGAATCTTCATTTTAAGAGACAATTATAATCATCTACTATGTGCAAGGCATGCAGGCACTATTCATTAATAAATATCATTATAACATATGCTTTTGGCTTATCTTTTAAAGCCCCTCCCTTGTCCACCCAAAGATATAACACTTTGGGCCCTTACTTCCAAGTCAGAAGACAGAGTACTTTGTATGTCTTTATCTAATTAAGCTTTGATGGAGTCATGCTCTTCTTACCACCATGGACCCCTCCTCATCTGATCATCAGATGTATCATCATTGTTCATCTTTTCCCATGAATCCTTCCTTGAGGACAAGATGTCCAGGGGACCACTCCATCTGCCCTTCTATACCCTTAATTTTGCTTATGACTGCATACAACTCAGGTTTTGCTAGTAACATGCTGGTGCCTACTGGCTTGGCTTTCTTCTTGCCATTTGGTTTATCTGTCATTTCAACTTGTCTGAGATTTTGGTGTTCTAGATTTGTAGTCACACACAATCAATAGGAGAACTTTAATGATAAAGAGATGGTATTCTGTAAGAAAGTCTTGATGAGAACATTGAGAGCACTGTGAGTTTTGCTAAGTACGATCCAATTTGATCTCCATGCACTCAATCCTACATATGGATCATTATCCATTCTCAGCATTTGTCCAAGACCCACACCAATGAATTAATCCAATAGGTTTCCACTTCAGCTTCATGTAATAATCTGTGCAATAAGTGCTTTTCATACATTTTTCTTTCCTGCATGAATAGTTGGGTTGATCTCTCTCATGTTACTGTAGACATCACTGATGGAAATTTGTACTGTTTCAGGGTTCTTTCAAGTAAAAGTGTATTGATATTGACTGTTATTGATACAGGGATAGAGATAAGGACCACAGTTGTTTTTTCAATGGTATAGAAACACTCAGGAGAGGAAACTTTCTCTGCTAATGAAAACAGATACCTTTTCTCAACCTATAACGGCCTCCCATACCAAGAACTTAAGTGATGGGCCTAAAGTCACTCATGGTACCAGAGGGAAAACCTGAACCCAGGATGTCCTGGCATGCTCTCTGTCCACTATGCCATGATGTCTATAAAGTTTAAAAAGTTTTAACTAGTTCATCTGAGTCTCACAACCAAACTGTGAGATAAAGATTACAGGTACAGAAAAGGAAATTGAGCAACATTTACTTCCCCACAGATATTAACTGTCAAGGCCAGGATACAGTCCAGGTCTTGCCAACTCCAAGTCCCTATAATAATCCCAAGACAATAAAACAATAACACCTCCAAGTAAATTGGAAAGCATTGACTAAGCAACTATCATGTGCCAGGTACCATACTAAGCTCTGAAAATAAACCAACAACAAAAAAAGGGGGCAAAGATAATCTCTATTCTCAAGGAGCTGACAGTCTTGCTGGGAAGACAACACACAAATAACTCTGTACAAGCAAGTTATAGACAGGAGATAATGGAGATAATGCCAGAAGGAAGAAACTAGAACTACAGGGAACAGGGAAAGGCTCCCTGTCGATGATGGGATTTTAACTGGTTCCTAAGGAAAGCCAAGAAGCCCAAGAAGAACAGTCCAGACATGGGGAATAAGTACAAATCCTGGGAATAAGGAGAAGAATGGCTAAGAAGCTAATATCATTGGATATACGTGATCGGGTGTAAGTTGAAAGAAGCTGGGAAAGGCAAGGAGGGGCCAGGTCAAGAGCTTTAAAAAAACAAAAGATTCTAAGAGCTTTGGGAAATCCCCACCATTAATAGTAAAGGCTTCTCTGGCTCAAATCTTAGGAAAGACAATATAAATGATGCTGCCAAAGAGCTCTGGCAACATACTGGAGATACTTGATGGTTCACTACTTAGACTGAAGGTATCTATATGACTGTATCTGCAAAGGAACACCATATGAGTTTGCTCTTTGAGAAAAAACAAATAAACCAAAAACAAATGAAATAAATAAAAGACCACTTGTCTAAAGAGAATCCTCAAGATTGCTTCTTTGCTCTCTTACAATCAGCAAAAAACGAATCTTCTGCATTTCTCAATCAGTTGGTATATGCTCATAAAAGTATGGTCTCCTACACGAACCTGGATTTTTCTTCCTAATACTTTCACAAAGAAATCAGGGGAACAGTCAATAGGGAATGGGCTTCCAGATTAGGATGACTTGAATTTAAGTCCCATCTATGACCCATCCCATGAATGACTGTAGGCAATCACTTAACCTTTCAGTGCTCCAAGCAACTGTAAAACTAACAGGGTGCAGAGAAAATGGTGAACTTCCTCAAGAGTTCCCTATACCAGTGAAATCCCAAGTCCAATGTTCCTTATGCTTCTGTGGAGGAAGCCCTCGATGCATACAAAGGCCTTTCTCAAAAAGAAATGAGAGAGAGAAAGCAAGTGGAAGCACCTATTTGTAAGCTATATTTGTTTTTGTTCTGACAACAACTAAGTGGAAGGAAAGTATAAAGTTTTCTCTAAAATGAAATACCTAGAATATCACCAAAAGAAATAAAGAACTTCAGGCTACTAACTACTTTGGTCAACATTTTTTACTTGTTTCCAAAACCCAGAAATCCTGAGAGAGAAGTTAAAAAAAAATCATTAATAAGTCAAAAAATAAAAGAAGCCTTCTTTATTCCAGCCCTATTTAACTACAATCACCCTCACACAAACATACACACACACTCTGACTCTTTTCCTAACCCATCAGATCTCTGTTGGCTCCCTACTGGAACTGACTTCTCTTTCTCTTTTCTATCCTATCTCCTATACATTAAACCTCTCCTGGTCTAGAAAAACCTTTAGAGCCATTTGCTCTAAACTCTATACTGTACAGATGAAGAAGTTGAAGTAAGAGAATTTTGCTTGGTGCAAGAGGTTAATGGAGATTTCCTGAAATCCCTTGCATATTTATAGTTCTACAATCAGGAATGGTTGTTCACAAGAAAAATCCAACATTTATAGAAAAACCCACAAATCTTGTTCTTTTCATAGCCATGTACGCATGGAAAGAAACAGGACTAAGAAGAGATGTTTGCAAACATTTTCAAACTGGAGATTTTAACTGTAAACATTTTATTTCAAAGAAAAGATTTTTAAATATTTGCAAGGTCTCAATAAGTCTGAATGTCCAAATCTTTTCATTTGGCAAGCAAAGCGGTTATTTTGAAACAAACGTGTTATAACCACAACAATGAGGTGAGGGTGGGTTGGGGAAAGAACGTTTCCATTTCAGAAATATTTTCTCAAGAAATAACAGAACAATGTGGACAATGTGAAGGCTCCCCAACCGGCAGGTCAAGATTTTGAAGGCTTATCCTACAAATGCCAAACAACTACCATCAATAAGCACAGGTAAACCCAACATTAATAAGAGTAGCATCATCCCTGCTTCTAACCTACCCCTACAGCCTTTAATCACAAGAGTAATTACTGTGAGGAAGGGGCCACTCTTCCCGTTATCCCCCACAATAACTATTAATCTACTTGGGAATAGCACGCCCCCCAAACCAAGAGCAGAGAGCGGAGTCAGCATGCTAAACCATAACCCAAGTGCCCCCAGACCCTGATGAAGGTAATCCTCTAATTCAGAATACTGGGAACAATGTGTCCCCTAGGCCACTGGCCCGACTTGCAGCTCACAACTTTGATAACTGCTCCTGTATGTGCTGTAGCTTCTACTTCCTCAGAAGTCACAGATATTAAATAAAGACCCAGAAAAGAAATCTTTTGCAACCAAAATTCTAGATATCATCAAGAAAACACAGTTCCTCCTCTGATGGAAATTACTCTAGAGATGATGCATTACTTATCTGCCTTGCTACTGTAAGGACCACTGGACTTTTTCTCTGCTCTGGTGCGAAACCTCCTACAGCAGGTATCTCCAACCATTAGAATGGCAGTTCCTTTAAATAAGAAACCGGTTCACTTCTACTTGTCTTCGCAGGGCTTACCACAGTGCCTCACACATGGCAAGTAAGTAGTTTTCATTGGCTCACTCATTGCCTAGTATTGTAGGCATATACATATGTCTCTCCATATGTTTATGTCTCATTTGGTTGCCATCACTTTAAGACCACTTCTCCAAGAATCTATTTTGCTTGACAATGGGCAATTGTTACAAAAATCTTGGGAGTTTCTCCACCCCCCTTTCTCAATGGGAAGAGGGGAAAAATGGAAAGGAAATAAATCCTTGGCAATTTTTCTAGAAAAAATTTAATTTAAAAAAAGATTACTCCTCTTAGATAGCGTCACAACCCAATATTTTGCCATTATTACTAGTAAAATAGCAGATTAAAGACTTATTGTCAACAGTTACCCATTTTCCCCCAAGGGCTTCTTTTTCATAGCTCTTTATCCTGAACAGCAATTCCAGAGACTCTACTGTTGAGATTCTACTCCCTCACCTCCTCTACCAGAAACTTCAAGGCACTAGGAAAATGAAAAGTAAGATCTCCTCCCAAAAAGTCTGGGAACTCTCTCAAAACACACCATTTATTCAGACAACCATCTATATCATGAAATCTACATAAAGACAGAAAATCAATAAGCATTTATTAAAAGACTACTCTGTGTTTGACGCTCTGCTATGAACTGGGGATACAGCGTCATTTTCTAAATTGGACCTGTTTTTCAGGTTGTCAGAAATTGGTGGGGCAAATAGGAAAGAATTCGGGATCAAAATAGTACAGTTATATAATAATGGCTTTTAAAAGTGGCATTCATTAGTATCCCCAAACAGTACAATTTGAAAATGGAGATTTGGTCTGAGCTCTCAGATGTCCTTAGATATATCCTGGCATCTGGAAACTTGCTAGACAAAGGTCAAATAATTGGGAAGGTCAAAGCAGAGGAAAAAAGTTGCGTGAGCCCACCTTGTCCATTTTAATAAAATAAAGGGAATGACGATGATTTAAGGAAAATTGGCAAAAGAGATATATGGATATATGAATATTGGACAAGTCTAGCAAAAGGCTAAAGTGGACCTGTATTTACACTTTTGTTCTCAAACTTCATTATCAGAGTTTTAACACTTTTACCGTATTAAGAATCCCAAATAAAGCCAGCAACCATCAATTAAATAAATAAACCATTAGGCCCAAGCTCAGCAGTGCTGACAGAGGCATAACCTACTAATCTGCAGATCACTGTTAGATACTGGCAAGTCTGGGGACATTAGCTATGGCCTACAAAGTACATGTACACATACCCACATAAGCACATTTCCTCTAAAGCCCATTAATTAGAGTAGGATCCAACACCAGACATTCACCCTTTAAATAAAGAAATAGAGAAGCTGAAATTGGAAGATGTAATTAACAAATCCCCATACCGATGTAATCAAAGAGTGTTACTGTTTTCATTTATTCCTCGATAGTGTCTGGCTTGCCTGTTGACTTTTCTGGAGGTCAATTAGAGCTGATTTCGTCTCTGGAGATGCATACTCCAGGGTTTTCTCAAACTACAGCTTTCCCCTTCAGATAGTTTCCCTTTTTTGTCTACAACAAGCATTGAAATGTAGTATTACTGCTGCTGAAACTGCTGTCAGCTGCTTTCCACACCAAACATCAAAACATATTCTGAGGCCTCATGGAAACCAAAGCTGGTAGGAAAAAGGGTACAAATTCTGAAATGGTTTCCATCCCCTCCTTTCCTTTTTCCATTTTAATTAACACAGTTTGTCTTATTTGGGCCTCAGCTGTGTGGCCTAAGCTTATGTTTCACATGGTATTCCCCAAGGCTCCACTCCAGATCCCAGGCTCTCTACATTGCCTCCAGGCAATCTTCAGAACAATTAGTAACACCATTTATTCTTCTGGGTGCCTCAAACACAGAAACTCAGTTGCTTCCTCTCCTTTTCATCAATGTTAAAACTTTGGGACAACATGTTTCCTTAAGTTCAGGTTCCTATATGATAATTCTGGTCTGAAGTACAGAATCCTCTCAACTGCCTTTATTTTCCTGAACCTCAATTTCCACAGCTATCAAATAGGAATAGTAACACATGCTAACCCTAACCCTACGTACTTCAAAGTTGTAGCAAGAAAAGCACTTTAAAAATTTTAGAATGGTATGCAAAATATAATCATTATTGAAATTAATTGGCACCTTAATATTTCTATTACTAAGCTGAAACCGAGTATTTAACTAGGTAAGGTTTTAAGGCTTCAGCTCCTCCAATTCACACTAACCAGGTAATGTCAAAGCCTTTTGGTGACCAATGAATACAGTCCCATCACAGAATTTCCTGCCACAGGAATTAAGAGCTGCTTGTCAAGCATCATATGCAATGGGGAAAAACCGGAACCTTTCCCAGTAAGATCTGGAGTGAAGCAAGGTTGCCCACTATCACCATTATTATTCAATATTGTATTAGAAACACTAGCCTCTGCAATAAGAGTCGAGAAAGAGATTAAAGGAATTAGAGTAGGCAATGAGGAAACCAAACTATCACTCTTTGCAGATGATATGATGGTATACCTAGAAAAACCCAGAGATTCTACTAAAAAGCTATTAGAAATAATTCATAATTTTAGCAAAGTAGCAGGATACAAAATAAATCCCCATAAATCCTCAGCATTCTTATACACCACCAACAAAATCCAAGAGCAAGAGATACAAAGAGAAATTCCATTCAAAATAACTGTTGATAGCATAAAATATTTGGGAATCTACCTACCAAAGGAAAGTCAGGAATTATTTGAGCAAAATTACAAAAAAGTTTTCACACAAAGAAAGTCAGACTTAAATAATTGGAAAAATATTAAGTGCTCTTGGATAGGCCAAGCGAATATAATAAAGATGACAATACTCCCTAAACTAATCTATTTATTTAGTGCTATACCAATCAGACTTCCAAGAAAATATTTTAATGATCTCGAAAAAATATCAACAAAATTCATATGGAACAATAAAAAGTCGAGAATCTCAAGGGAATTAATGAAAAAAAAAATCAAATGAAGGTGGTCTAGCTGTACCTGATCTAAAATTATATTATAAAGCAGCAGTCACCAAAACCATTTGGTATTGGCTAAGAAATAGATTAGTTGATCAGTGGAAAAGGTTAGGTTCACAAGACAGAATAGTCAACTATAGCAATCTAGTGTTTGACAAACCCAAAGATTCTAAATTTTGGGATAAGATTTCATTATTTGATAAAAACTGCTGGGATAACTGGAAATTAGTATGGCAGAAATTAGGCAAGGACCCATACTTAACACCACATACCAAGATAAGATCAAAATGGGTCCATGACCTAGGCTTAAAGAACGAGATTATAAATTAGAGGAACATAGGATAGTTTATCTCTCAGACTTGTGGAGGAGAAAGAAATTTGTGACCAAAGATGAACTAGAGACCATTATCGATCACAAAATAGAAAATTTTGATTATATCAAATTAAAAAGCCTTTGTACAAACAGAACGAATGCAAACAAGATTAGTAGGGAAGCAACAAACTGGGAAAACATCTTTACAATTAAAGGTTCTGATAAAGGCCTCATTTCCAAAATATATAGAGAACTGACTCAAATTTATAAGAAATCAAGCCATTCTCCAATTGATAAATGGTCAAAGGATATGAACAGACAATTTTCAGATGAAGAAATTGAAACTATTACCACTCATATGAAAGAGTGTTCCAAATCACTATTGATCAGAGAAATGCAAATTAAGACAACTCTGAGATATCACTACACACTTGTCAGATTGGCTAAGATGACAGGAAAAAATAATGATGAATGTTGGAGGGGATGCGGGAAAACAGGGACACTGATGCATTGTTGGTGGAGTTGTGAACGAATCCAGCCATTCTGGAGAGCAATCTGGAATTATGCCCAAAAAGTTATCAAACTGTGCATACCCTTTGATCCAGCAGTGTTTCTATTGGGCTTATACCCCAAAGAGATACTAAAAAAGGGAAAGGGACCTGTATGTGCCAAAATGTTTGTAGCAGCCCTGTTTGTAGTGGCTAGAAACTGGAAAATGAATGGATGCCCATCAATTGGAGAATGGCTGGGTTAATTGTGGTATATGAATGTTATGGAATATTATTGTTCTGTAAGGAATGACCAGCAGGATGAATACAGAGAGGCTTGGAGAGACCTACATGGACTGATGCTAAGTGAGATGAGCAGAACCAGGAGATCATTATACACTTCGACAACGATATTGTATGAGGATGTATTCTGACGGAAGTGGATTTCTATGACAAAGAGACTTAACTGAGTTTCAATGGATAAATGATGGACAGAAACAGCTACACCCAAAGAAGGAATACTGGGAAATGAATGTGAACTATTTGCATTTTTGATTTTCTTCCCGAGTTATTTTTACCTTCTGAATCCAATTCTCCCTGTGCAGCGGGAGAACTGTTCGGTTCTGCAAATATGTATTGTATCTAGGATATGCTGCAACATATTTAACATATATAGGACTGCTTGCCATCTGGGGGGGGGGTGGAGGGAAGGAGGGGAAAAAACGAAACATAAGCGATTGCAAGGGATAATGTTGTATAAAAATTATCCTGGCATGGATTCTGTCAATACAAAGTTATTATTAAATAAAATAAAATTAAAAAAAAAAAAGAGCTGCTTGTCTTTTGCCAGTAACCTTGTTATTGTGATATATTAAAAAACAAAACAAACCAGTATCTCTGACACTGCTAAAATAGTTTGAAGAGCATAACAAGGTGGTTTCACTCATTAGAAAGGTGGAAGAAATATTAATATATGAGATTAGACAGCAATACAAATTTCCTACAACAACTCAGATAGAAAAGCATTTTAGAAATTGTCCAAGTTCTGAGGAACAAGGGAAATTCCAAATATTTTCTAATAGAGATGTAAGGAAACACATTAGGGGAACTGTCCTAAGAGACTGGTCTTCCATAAGATGAGGAGGTCAAAGGGAGTTCGCAAGAACATGGAAGGGTCCAGTGAAAACAAATCCAGTTCTGTAAAACTGCAAAACTAGCCTAAGGAATCTAAATGAGCAATATTCTTAAAAGAAGATTCCCTGGAATACTTAGCTTCTTTGCTGATGTTTCCATTGACTCATTTCTCTAAGAGTTTCAGCTTCATGTATGTCCTATGTGACTAAATATGGGGTGTACAGAGAATCTGAAGAGAACCTAAGAATGTTCCTATCTGACTTATATATGTTTTCTCCCCTAGTTACATGAGTTCATCATATATGTAGGCAACTGAAGCTGAAAGACCATATATATAGATTAGATTTTTTTTTTAAATTCACAAATGCATCCAGATCTCTTTCAATAAATCTATTTTTCCCTGGAAACTGAGTCAATGTTGAAAAATTACCTACGCATATGTTTTGTCGATAAAAAGCTATAATAATAATTAAAAAATAAAGTATAATGAAACTCCAAAAAATCTATTTTTCTATGTTACATAGAGATATGAGGCAAAAAGGAAAATATGGTCTCTGCTCTTAAGGAACTATGACAGTCTGGTTTAGGGCTGACAATACACATTAGGCTACAAAGAAACTCCTGAAGAGGTATAATATGGCAAACAAGCAAGTACAATTCAGAGGGGAATACAAGCTGAAAGTTAAAGCATGGGCATTGTTGATTCACATGGAGTTTGAAATCAACTAAAATCCTAAGTCTTTTCACACATACTATTACTTAAGCACATTTGCCTTCCGTGTTCTATATTTGCATAGCTGAATTCCTCCTTTTTAAAAAAATTAAGGGAAGGAATTTACATTTAGCCCTATTAAATTTCAAATTGTTAGTTTTGGCCCCAAATCCTGATCCCTAAAGATTGTTTGAATTTTGATTCTGTCATTCAAAGTATCAGCTATTTATGTCAGTCATATGTTATCCACAAATCTGATAGCCAAGATTCTATGTCTTCATCTGCATGATTGCTGTTGAATAGAATGAGGTTAAAGAGACCACCAGAAACATTCTGAGTCCAAGAGAGCAGTTAGGTGAAGTGAGCATCAGACTGGGCGTCAGAAGACCTATGTCTGATCTGAGTTCTGA
Organism: Antechinus flavipes; assembly: GCF_016432865.1. Classification (NCBI taxonomy): domain Eukaryota; kingdom Metazoa; phylum Chordata; class Mammalia; order Dasyuromorphia; family Dasyuridae; genus Antechinus; species Antechinus flavipes. The sequence goes on along the minus strand of NC_067398.1, from coordinate 58,061,101 downwards.
CATGTGTAGAACCTCAGGCAAGGATCACATCTCTGTGTCTCAAATTCTTTAATAAAATGAGGGCATTAGACTAGATGATCTCTAAGGTCCCTGCCAACTCTAACTCCTCTGATTCACTAATATCCCTCTTTGGATATGATCTTTAGCCCAGATACAAATCCACCTAGCTATACAATTATACAGCCTGCACTTTTCCTTGCTTGAAGAGAGAGATCGCCAAGTGTCTGATACATCAGAGCCAAATGGTATCTTGAGCATTGACCTGCACTAGAATTATAGGAACTCTGTGAAAGGAAGAAATATTACTCTGATATGACTTAGTGAGTCCATGATGGTTCTCAGGGATCATTTAAGTTTTAACTATTTAATAATGTATTCCAGAATTCTGTTGAGAACTGATATTAAATAATAAAATAAAAAATTTCCTCCTCTCCAATTCTTTTTAAAGAATGAGACACCTGCCCAACTCCAATTTTCTAACACCTTTACTTATCTCTATGATTCCACAAAAATTATGGACAGTGACTCATTGGTTGCAAATTACTTTAGTACTTTGAGAAATCTGGATATGGAGAACTGATTTAACACAAAGTAACTAGATTCTTTAAAACAATTTTTTCATTCATGCTTCAGAAATTCCTCTTTAATTATGATTGCTCTCCCCTTTTCAGTTTTAAGATCTTTTCCCTTAATAACAAAGATTTAAAAAGTTTTTTTAAGATTCAAATGGTTTGGCTTTTTCTCTATCATTTGAAAGCCTGACAGAGGAGTTTGGACTTGATGCAGTAGGCAACAGTCCTTTAGCAAAAAGTGGCATAATGACAATAGTGCTTTGTTATACAAGTCTGGCAGAAGCACATTAGGTGGACTGGGAGAAGATATATGAGGAAGTGAAGAAAAACAGCTAAAAGGTGGTTACACTGTGTTGGACAAAAATTTTTTTAAATCTAGCAATAGTGTAAAAATGTCAAGGCAGGAAAAATAGGAGGGTCACAGAGTCAGTAATAGTAAAGAATAAACTACAAAAAGATAGTTGTATGTGAGAAAAGATAATGAACTGACTTTTTAATCCCTTAGGATTTCAGAAAACAAAAATACCTCTGAGTAGATGTCCTGTACCAATCTAAGGACACTAGAAATCAGGGCTAGGGGTTATAGATTTGGACTTGCTGACATACAGATGGTAGCTGAAATAAGGAGACTACTTGAATCTGTCTCAAGAGTGTATAGAAGAAAAGAAATATCTCTACTGTTTCTTCCTTTCATCCTTTTCCATTAGTGAGACAGAAATGAGCATGCAGAGAAGTAAGGAAAAACAAAACTGTACAGGAAGTGAAACACACAAAGGGTCTCAAGAAGGAAAGGCTGCCTACAAAGGGCTCAGGAGGGTGAGAAGTGATCTGCGAGTACTGGAGCCCTACTTTCACATATTCTCTTAATTGGCTAGGAAAATTGCATAATTCTCTATTAACTCCCCTTGGTTTTCTCTCTGCCACTCTCAAAATGTCCTTTATATTTTATGGTCTATAATGCGGTATGTAATCATCAGCATATACATCTGGAATAATGCCAGGTTCAACCAGAGTACACTAGTGAAATGTTTCCTAAACAGGGCCTTGTAACACTCTGGTTCATCAAAAATTCCTTGGTGGAACAGTTCAAAGAAAAGTGAAATGAAAGCCAACTAAGGTATGTACTTAAGTAAAGTATGTCCAAAACAAACACAATGGCTTAGTGGCCTGTTACTAATACCTGGCCCTATTTTCCCAGCAAAAGTTTCAGAAAGGGTTTCATCATCCTTTAGTGACAGCTGGATGAAGGAAAGACACCCCAAATTCTAAGAACCTATACAAAAAACACAGCTGCCTTAGGCTATTTAGTATGGCAGAATAGGGCACTCCAACAGCACTGTAATACTAGAACATAATAAAGAATGAATGTCCTGAGTCACTAAAAAAAGGTTGAATTATATTTGATATACTAGGCTTTTTTTTTAAAAAAAGAGAAGTACAAAATAAATTTAAGAAATACAGGGGAGAAGGAAGAGAATACAAGGGGTGGAAGAAGTGATTAAATGACAATTTCTAGCAATTTTCCATCTAGAACCCTCATTTTTGCAGATTAAGAAGCTGAAGTTTGGAGAGATAAAGTCACTTGTCAGAGTCATAGAGGTCACTGAATGGCAGAGTTAAAACTTGAATCCAGATTCCTTAAGTCCATATCAAAAGCTCTTTCCACAAAAGTAAGATCCTTGATATCTAACATTCCAATCTATCCCAATGAAAAATTCCCTTCCATGGAATACTACATTTTAAAGTGATTTTAAATAAGGGAAATATTACTGCAATTTTAATTGGCCATTTTTAAAGGGCTATGGGAATAGCAAATCAAGTGATCAAGGAAGAAGTCAAAAAAGGATACATTCTCTATTCTCTATCAACCGGAAATTCACTGTCAAGTCCTTGAATATTAAAACAAAAAGCCACCCAGTCCTCATGAAGAAAGAGCTCTGACATTCATAAGAATGAACCTTGCCAACCCAGTGTTCACGGGATCCAAAGAGTTTTCCTTTCCAAAATGTGTGTGTGTGTGTGTGTGTGTGTGTGTGTGTGTGTATGTGTGTGTGTGTGTGTGTGTCTAAGTGTATGTTTGCACGTGCATGCAGACCCACAAGCTCCTACATGTGTCAATATGGCTCTGTTTTCAATTGCACTAGAACAATTTTACCTGGTAAACAAAAACAGATCCAAAATAACCTTTGGCAAGCAAAATATTTTTTAAAAGAAAGAAAAAGTCCTAATGAACTGGCAGAAGTAATGCTTAAACAAACAATGCTGCAAACCAAACATCCATCTTGTACATCAAAAACCTAAGGTCTCCATCTGAACCGAAGCAGCCTGGTAAGAGACTTCAGCTGAGAGAATGCTATTTTACACACAAGGAAGACTACCCAGTTCCAGACACTGGTTTCTAAGGACTTCCTGAGATCACAAGAAATAAAAGCTCCTGAATGCAACTGGAAGTGGCAAAGGCCAAGTTTGCATATTCATTCAGAATAATGCCCCAAACAGTATCACATAAAGACAGTAATTAGGGTTTTGGAACAATTCTACCACGGTCAACCACATTTCTATAGCATCTTAAGGCATACAAAATGCTTTCCTCAAAAACAACCCTACATGGTAGCCCCATTTTACAGAAAAGGAAACTGAGCACCACATAGCTAATAACTGAGCCTACTGTTTTAAGTCTAATACACCACACTATTTCTAATAGTCACAATGTTGCTCCTCCAGCTCCTGCTGCCACTAAGGGCATATGTCAGTGTGACTTTTAAGGGTAGACAAAAAGAACTAGAAGATATGAAAGTGTTCTAAATCACTGAGAAACACAAATTAAATAACTCTTGTTCAGCTCATATCTATAAATTATCAAAGGTGAGCAGAAAAAGAAACAGTCCAATGGTTGGAGGGACCTGTAGGAAGGGAGTTGAGAGATACAAGACTAGAGTCAGGAGAGGAATTAGGGCTGGATAAACAGATCTGAGAAATACCAGCATAGAGATAGCAATTGAATCTAGGAAGGTTGATGAAATCATTAAGCAAAGCAATAGAGAGGGAGAGGATGAATTACAATAGAGATGGGGTGGATGTGGGAAGGCAGGAACCCACAGTTCATAAGAGAGGCCTGCGTAGAAATTTAGCAAAGGGAACAGAGAAAAAATGGTCAGATGGATGAATCAAGGGAGAACAGTGTCATAAAAACAAGGACAGTGTCAAAGAGATCAATGGGATCAGTAGTATCAGTGGCTGCAGAGAGGTCAAGAAAGAAGAGGACTGAGAAAAGGCTGTTGGATTTGGCAATCAGATCATAGGCAATTTTAGAAAAAACATTTTCAGTTAGATGATAAACTCAGAAAACAAAAAGAAATGAGCAGAAAGGAAGTTGAGGCATTGTTCACTGAGGATCAGAATTGAATTTGGCAAAACACACTCAATCTAATCATATGGCTACAGGCTAGAAGCATTTTCCTTCCTTGCTACCTTATCCCATGCCATCAGCCATCATCCTTACTTGCACCAAAAATGGGGGTTTAAGCAAAAGGAACACCAAACCCTCTGAGATTCCATGTCCAGAGGTCAAAAACGGCCCCTCAAATTGCCCAGAGATTCATATTCAAACATATACCCACAATCAAGCACATTGACTCACAAAAACTAATACTCCCTCTGCTCTCATACAGTCAAATTAATCAGTCACCTGCTCTACCTTCTATAGAGTCACTCAAACCAAACACTAACTCTTTAATCTCAGGCGCATACTCTTTGTCATCACAAATACCCTGGGGTTGCCTTCCTAACACTTATTGGTACCATGTTACATTGTCCTAAAGGTTTCTGGACTAGGGAGTAATTATCACCTATGGGCGGCTCTAAGCTGTCTGAGCTCTAGTTCACAGCTACTACCTCTTCAAGATCTACTGATTGTTAATACCAAAAGCATATGCTGCCTCCTATAAGCAATCATTGCTACCAAAGATAGATGTAAATTCTTACAATTCCTAAAACTCTTCACAATCTATCATCAGCAATCATATTCTACATTTGGTCAGAGAACTCTAAATTTAAAAGCAATGTTTCCCCTACTTGTCTTATCTTACTCCCTGGTAAGATCAAACAAAGGCTGGCTAAAGTGGTTTCTGGATTCTTTTGGCCTCTTTATGTGTTGGGATCATTTTGCATTAGTTAAATTTCTTTTTAAAATGTTTATAGTCATAATAAATGTCTATTTTTATCCCTTCTCATATTCCAGAATTGAGAGCTGATTTAAGCAATTGAATTGGAGTTGCTATAAGTCACATACTATCTTCTCATTTTTGTTCTTTCTTCCCAGTTATCTGTATTTATTTTGATTATTCTCCTAATTAGTCAATGATCTGACTACATACAAACAGTTGATTCCCAAACAACTCCCATGCCATTAACCAGCAATTTCCTAATAGTACAAAATAATCAATTTCTTTTTTTAGAGGATGTAGCCTAGTGTTGATTTTAACTAATTTCTGACTCTTCTTTTAATGAAAGTATACAGGATGTTTTAACAATGCCAGTGATAATAATAATTAACTTTATATAGTACTTACTATGTGTCAAGTACTATACTAAGCACCTAAAAAATATACTCTCCTTTGATCCTCACAATAACCCTGCAAGGCAGATAATTTTATTATCCCCATTTTGCAGATGAGAAAATTGAGGCAAATGGTGTTTAAGTGACTTACCCAGGGTCACAAAGCTAGTTACATGTCTGAATCTGTATTTGAACTCCTATCTGCCATCCTCTTTGGTAAGATTTTGCAAACGAATTTATTTGCAGTATTACATCTAAATTATTATATCCTTTGGTGCTAAGTCTGTCTTTTCTCTTGATAAGGAAACTAAATGTTAGCTGACTGCACTAGTTTCTAAACTCCTCTGACCTTCTGTGACTTAAAAAAAAAAAAGTAGGTTAAGTTCTTATACAAAATGGTGGTAATTGATGTCAATGTCTTTTTCCTTTGTCTATTTCCTCTTTTTCTATATTACCATACTGCATTGATGGCACTAATCATTAAAGTAGATGTTGATTTAACATGGAAAATTTGATCCAGAGGTCAGTAGAATTTCTCAGAATCTTTATCTTTTGCAACAGATGTTGCCCCATAAGCTGTAATTATCTAAATGGTCTTTTTTGCTTATATTCATCATGAGTACTTAGAAACAATCAGGTATTTTATGAAATGATATTTTTTTCTGCCTTTATGCATGTGAAAAAGCCAACTTCTCCAATTCTTTTTATTTTTCTCTCCAAGGAGAAGCTTGACCTATTCTTTCATTTACCAACAACTTTCTCAGGTCTAAGAACTTTTTTTAATATGAGAATATAAGTATTAAAGTGATTGTTGTTGTTCATCCTTTGTAATCAGAGGACCAATGACATTAGGGGGTGATGTCTTTCTCCTGACTTTTGTCTCATCATTGGAATTTGATGATGGAAGAGAGATTGGAGCTGATGACCTTCAGTAATTCTGGTCTCCCTTACATTATATGATGGATTTTCTCCAGTAACACAGTGGTTGACTGTTCATTGGATGAGGATCTCTCATATTTAAAGTACCAACAATTAAGTTCACGTTTCAAAGCATCTAAGATCTAAGTGTGACCCACTCCTCTCTTTTCTGCTTCTCTGGTGTCTGGGAACCAGAGTCTATGCCCCAGCTGAGGGGTCATAATCTAGGGAAACCAGTCAGGAGGCTAGAAGGTAACACACAACCAGGAAATAAAAGACTAAAACCTACCCACCACTACGAAGTCTCGTGTCAGGCAGGCCGCATCTGAAGTCAGGAAGATGTGAGGTTCAAATTCCACCCGAGATGCTGACTAGCGATGTGATTCTGGGCAAGTCACATAATTACTTTTGGTCTCAGTTTCCTCATCTACTGAAAAGTGGTGAACTTGTAGGCTGAATTTCAGAGAAACTTACCTAATACTTAGCTTCTCCAAAAGAGAAATAGGCTCCTTCGTGAGGTAGGAAGTTCTCTCTGAGCATCTTCAAGCAGAGCTTGGATATCCATTTTCCAGATTCATCATAACAGTTATCCCTGTTGTGGTACAGACTAAAGTAGACGGCCACTGTTGTGCCTTCCAACTTTAGAATTCATTGATCCTTCCCTGGGGATTTCTTGTACCATCCATTTGTATGAACCTAGCCACTTTCCATTCCATGTCTTTCTCTTCTTGGCATTTTGTGAAAAGAGATCTTCCTAGATCCTCTATTAGGAGCTGCCTTGCTCCTCACTTCCTTGACTTGCTGAAACTTGCCAATATGACAAGACTAGTTTGGATCCCAGGCAGACAGCAGCACGTCCCCAAAGCTCTGAATTTAGTACCAAGCAAATTTTCTACTCCTGATTCCAATGGCACTGCCCGGATCTTGGCCCCGTGCTGCCCAGAGTCTCTTGTCCCTTTGTTAGGGGTTGTTAGCAGAGGTTTCTCAATCCTTGCACCATGACTTCATAGACTCTGAGTCTTGCTTGCTGAGTTATACAATACCTGTATTATCTTCTTTGCCTCAGCTAATCTCTTTGGACTCAAGCCCTTGTCTCTCTGACTCATGATACCTGTCATGTTCACTTCTCTTTTGCCCAACGTCAAGTCCTCAGTAGTCCTAAGTCCTGAGGCATCATCTATTTACTCTCAGTCCAAGCCAAAATGCTTTTTTCTAAGCCTTTTCTGCATCAGTGGAAAAAACAAAAATCCCTTTTTCTGGTTTCTCCAGGTCTTAAACCTCAAGTCTAATTGCAGACTAAGCAACACCCTGATACTCTAAAGAACAACTCTTGGGTGGCTCTTAAAGAAATCCCACTAATCATCTAGTTTCTTTTATCAGTTCACTCTTCCATCAAGTTTTTCCAAACTTTTCCCTGTTCTTATTTCTATTTCTAATTTCTATTTTTCCTCACTGTTTATTCTACCACCTGGATCCCAAGCCCTTCTTTTTACCCATTGCTTCACCAGGGTCAAGAAGTTTAAGCACTCATTTCTTCCTTTGCTGTGTCTTTTTCTGGATACCAACAGAATTTACTGTTCAGAAAGCACCTGTAATTTATTGCTTTGCACTATTAATTTTTCATGGGTATCCAACAGACTATTAACTCCTTGAGATCTGAGACTGTCTTATACTTTTTTGCATTCCTCTCAGTACCTGGAACAAATCTTACACAAGGTAGGCATTCAATAAATACTTGTTAGTTTTTTAAAATAGTTTATTTATACATATACACACACATAGTTGATAAGACATGATCACATAGCTTACATTAATATCTATATAGCTTTCTAGATATCTATAAACCAATATCTAGATCTAGAGATAGATATGTAGTGATAGAACATCACTGCAGAATTCTTACACTATCTAAGGAACAACAAATATGAAGAATTCAGAGAAACAATAGATTTATATGAACTGATAGAAACTAAAGTCAGTAAAACCAGGAAGAAACAAACATAATGCCTCCAACAATGTAAATGGAAAGAATAAAAGGAAAGAAACAATGCTGAATAATTATAATGACCAAACTTGATTAGGAAAACAAAAGATGAGAAAATATACCTTCCTCCATTTCTGAAGAGGAGGAAAATTATGGATGTAGAACACTATATTTACAATCAGTTGATATGTTGGTTAATTTTGCTGAACTGCTTTCTCCCCACCTTCATTTTTGATTAATTTCTTCTCTGTTACAAAAAATACAAACTCTATGGGAAGGGAAGAAGAGATGATTTATATACATGTATGTATATGTATTTTACAACGAAATTGATTTTATATATAAACATAGATACAGATCAAAACCCCTTTTTTAAATTGGTTAGTTCCAATGCAATTTTGGGACACCTTTCTGTGAAGTCAAAAACTGAAAACTATCAGAACTAATATTAGAAGTCTAGTTGTTCTGAGCTGGGGCAAGAGAAAAAAACAGGAGTAAAAAAACGTTAAGAAAGAAGAAAAAAAAGAAAAACTTATAAAAGGAAAATGGGAACTTAAAACATGGGATCAGAATTACAGGGTGAAGCATCTCATCAGAATAATAAGGCTTCTAGTAATAAGAATTGCTGTTGCTTAGCTGCTTCAGTCCTGTTGGCCTCTTTGTGACCCCATTTGGGGTGACCTTATAAAAGTACTGAAGGGCTTTGCCATTTTCTTCTCCAGCTTATTATAGATGAGGAAACTGAGGCAAATGGGATGAAGTGACTTGTCCAGGGTCTCACAGCAAGTCAGTGTCTACAACCACATATGAACTCAGAAAATAGAATCTCCCTGAGTCCAAGTCTGACATTCTCTCCACTGTACCACCCAGTTTCCCTAATATTAAGAAAAACTCAGATTTATCTAGAGATTATTTCAATGTTATAAACCGCATTTCTGAGGGACTGTGCTATATCCAAGGTATACACTGAGATGGAGCAATGTAAGCCCAAGTCACCTGTTTAAATGAGATTCCTAATTGATAACGCAATGTGTTTAGTATAATACTCCTCTTACAAAGAAAAATTAGTGATGACTTAAGTATGGCAAGGCCTAGAAACTTGTTTTTCAAGTAGTGGTGAAGTATTTGCTTTTAACCATCCAAACTCTTTCACGAAGTCTTCCTTGTGCTCATGGCACACATTTAGGAGATGATAAAGAGGTTCTGGAAAAGAACAACAGTTATCATTCTGTGCAGAGACTAAATTTAAAACTGCCTTCATTTGAACCTAAAATTATTATCTCCTTAACAATGTGCCGGACCTCCGAAAACTAATTGGCCAGAGGTTCTAAGCACCATCAATTATGTTCAGAAGCACCTATTATGAAGATGTCTTATTATGAATAATGTTAGACTCTACCTTTCAGACTAATTCTGGAGAAGGCAGCACATACAGAGAATTTATTCATGACTTGATCATTGTGACATGTTGCAAAGTAAATAAGTAGTAAACAGTTACTTTTACTGTGTAGCTGGAGATCCCGATGCCCGAAGCTGGTGATTCTTGTCCACTCAGTGGACTATGGCACTGGAAGCCTGGCCTACAAACACAGTGGGTGGCACTTCAGGCTGCTAAGCTGTGATCTTTCTAAATTCTGCAGCTGAAGAGTTAAATCAACAGCGCTGACCAGGCTACCTTCCTGCCTGTGAGGATCACATTAAGCATATGAGTTGGAGAGATGTAGCGTATGGTTTGTATTAGTAGTGCTCAGCTTGGCAGCTTTCCCTCTGGCTTTCTTCCCTCCCTGCCCCAACCGCTCCCCTCATGAACTAAAAAGAAAATACATATATACACATATAAAACCAACTCACTCCCCTCCTGTCTCTTCTCCCTGGTCTTGAATAAAACAAGCTCTTAAACTCCTGACCTTCCGCCCAATCACACCCGTTCAGCAGGAGCACTTCACCCAGAGCTTTCAAAAGGAAGAAAACCGTTGCCCTTCCAAGAGCCCAGCAGCCTAACACAGTCACAGGCTCAGGGGAATGTGGAAGCACAAAGGTGCTTTTTCCAGAACTCTTCTCAGAATCCAAAGCCTGACACTAGTTTTTTGTCTGTTTTCAAGAATAAGAGATGTTCCAGAAAAATGTTTTCTTTAGCATCCTAAAAATTTAGAAAGTATATATTCAAATCCTTACCTTTAAAAAAAATAGGAAACTGAATCAGTAACAAAAGGCAGATGTAAATATTAATGATACATGTTAAAACTAAACAGCTAAACTTTTATCCTTTCTAGTCTTAAATCCAAACCACAAAGTTTTAGTACCTGAACTCCTTGGATTGCTTGAGAAACAATTCCCCAAAGCCATTATTCAAATTTCCTTCTGAAGTAAAAAGACTCAGACCCTCAACATCCTATCCCACCCAATCAGGGACTTTACTATTCAATGGCGTTGCTCAATCCCAAAAGAGAGTTCTCTTAAAAGGATCAAGTGATGTACACTAATGATGGGGTCCTTACATTAAATTTTTAGAATTTTGAAATCCTTGGGGAAAATTGTTGTTTGGATTATCACTGAACATAACTAACCACGATTAAAATTACTTTATGAATTTACAAGGTATATTAGAGATTTTGATTTGGCTCAAAATTACTGACGATGTTACAAAGAGGGTTCACTTTCCTAACTTTAGCAATTACCAATGTTATCTACTCCTTTAGGGTGGAAAAATTCCTAATTCCTCTCATCATCCCTATCTTCCAAATGGTAGAGAATGACAAACGAATGTCAAATACTAAACTTGAGTATAAGTGTTGTGTACTTGTACTTGGTAACATTTCAAAATGTGGAAATTTTTAGTTTATTCTTTTGCATGTAATATCTTTATATAGTAATGACAAGTATGTTCATGAAGCTGAATGCTGTTTTATAGAAGGAGGATTAGACTTGTTCTGCTTTGCTCCAAAAGACAAATGAGAAGCAAGGGGTCAGTGATGCAGAGGCAGATTTAACCTTAATATAAGGAAAAATGTCCTAACAATCAAACATTCTGCAAAGGTTGAATGGGCTAACTAAGAAAGTGGATTTTGCCCCATTAACCATCCTCCAATAAAGGCTGAAAGATTACTGGTAAGCTGAATAGAGTGAGGATTCTTGGTCAGGTAGAGGTCAGTTTAAGTAGTCTTTCAATTTTAAGAGTCTCTGATTATAGATGCACAAAAATAGTATCTTTACAGAGATTTCAACAACCTACAGTCACAGACTGGGACTTTCTAAATGACCCTTGCACTGAATCAACTCACTTAAATATGTTTTTAAAGAAGAAAAGCAAAAGAATGGGTGGAATTTATTCATAAATCAGAAAATATTATAATGAAAGGTTTTAGCAAAACATCAAACAAAAGGCAGGCAAGTTCTATTAATTTAATAAGGCACTGTCAGCAAACATTCTCATCTATTCTTTCCATGTGATTACTGAATGCTGGAGCCTGTAAACAATTAAAGATATTTTTACAGTTTTTTTATTGGTGCATTTTTTTAAGAGTAAAAAGAATTGCAAATATTTTTTGTTTAAATGGTACAGTGACTTTATATGTACTGAGGCAATATTTAATGCTTCTTTAAAAAAAAAATTATGTGAAATGAAATAACTATGAAGGGTAACCTGTACAGAAAAGAGAAATACACTGAATGAAAATATAGCAGTAATATACCATTGCAAGTTAGCAATTGTCAACTTAATTCTCTCATATGCTGAAAATCTAAAGAAACAGCCTAATATTTGGATAAGAGTTAATGCCTTGCCCGCTTTTTTCTTAAGAGAGCTAAGTCATAGTTCTCATTTTTTTCTCCTTATTAATATAAACAAGTAAGTACAGAAAAGAGTCAGTGGGACTATAATGAATTCTGTCAGGTAGCATAAAATAAAGTGGGAAGGAAGAACCAAAGTCTTGGGACCAGACTAAGGAAGGAGCAAAAGCTCGTAATTAGACTTTGGGAAAAACAGATTTGGGAATCCTGGGAACAATGGGGAAACACATATTGACTGTGTTTACTTGAGGGCTAAAACAGAAGACATTCATGGAGGCACCTCAAGAAGAAAGATCCTATTGGAACAGTCTACACAAATAACCACATTAAGGAAAAATTCCTGTGCAATCAGCCCAAGTAAATGGGCATTTCAGTGATCTTTCCTCCTCCAGTTCTCAAATAAACTTTATTCAGAAACCTTTCCTTTGCTTTCTGCCAGTGTGATATAGTGGATAAAATGCTGGGTTTAGAGTTGAGGAAGATTTTTTTTTCAAATCCCACTCCTCCATTTCTTAGCTTTGTGACTGTGGGCAAGTCAATATGTTTCTTCATTTATAAAATGTCAATATTATCATTTATGGTATTACTTCGCAGGCTTATCAGGGGATAAAAATGAAACAACACTTTAATTGGTAAACCTGAAAGCTCTATATAACCAGCAGTTAATAACAGAATTTCCAGAGCACAATAATCTCCTGCCAAATGTCTGTCTTCAGCACCATTCTGCTCTAATCAATTCTCAATGCCACTGCTCAAGTTTCCTTGGCAGCTTCATTCTGATCAAACCACACTCCTTCCTTGGATCACAAGATGGAGCCAGTCCCAGTATTCTCATTTGATTCTCTCACACCCCAATTCAGCTTCAAATCCTTTCCACCAAGCACCAGGGTTTTCTTCACCCAATTTGTCTCCTAAGTGCCAAGAAACAAAATCACTGAAGATTCTCCAGTAGCTGTTGGCCACTTCCACTGGTGTCACCAGAGAGATAAGGAGCTTTCTTTTTTGTAGGCCATAAACTTAGAATTATGAGCACTGAGTTTTCCTCCACCCCAATATCATCCTTTAATGAAAATTTGAACATAGAAAGTTCAAAATCTATTTTTTCCTAGAGTGAGGATCTTGAGAACATATTCTACTCATGTCATCAAGTTAGCAGGATACAACAAAGTTCCATCTATTTGAGCTCCAGACTCACCAGTTAGGGTCCTTCTTAGTTGAGTTCTCATACATCTTCAAATTTAGATCACAACTTCTTTCTCTAAGTAAGTGCTGGGGATTACAGGACAGGGATCTAATTCCTGGACATCCCCCCTCCCATCTCTGAAAGTCTTCTTTCAATCCTGCCTTTCCCACCACTTCCTTCATAGCTTTCCCATTCAGGAGAAACTTTGAGCCTAGAGTTCCAGTCTGCTTGGTAGCTGCCTCTTCTAACCATTATTTCAGAAAAGCCAGCACATTTCACTTCACACCTTCTGCTCCAACCATCCTGTCTGCAACATCCTACTACCATCTTGCCTATCCTCCAACCCACTCCCAATTCTGGAACCAAAAACTAGATCAAATCAATGACATTTGTTTGGGATAAGGTGGCTCAATCTAGCCCACATCAGTAACTTCCCTAAAACCAAAGTGTTCCTGCTGTTTGCCTAATAAGAATCTAAGCTATCTCAAAGAATTGCAAATTATTAACAACCATATGAATAAAATACTACAAATCACTGATATGAAAAATGCACATTAAAACAACCTTGAAGTTTCACTGTATATCCAGAAAAATGGCAAAGATGAACAAAGACAGAAATAGTCAATGTTGTAGGAAGACAGGAACACTGGTGCATTGCTGGTGGAACTGTGAATTAATACAATCATTCTGGAAAGCAATTTGGAATTATACTAAAAAGATCCATGAATAACAAAATATAGCAGCTTTTTTTTTTTTTTTGGCAGTAGCAAAGAATTGAGAGAAAAAACAGATTTCCATTGTTTGGGAAATAGCTAAACAAATTTTGATGTATGACTATAATAGAATATTATTGTGCATAATAAATACAGAATATAAATACAAAGAAATAAAAAAGACATAAACTGATACAATATGAAGGAGGCAGAGTCAAAAAAACATACAAACAACATAAATGAAAAGAGCAATGACAAAACAATTGAAAAGGAATGTTGCAACAATGGAAAAAAAGCTTGGCCCTAAAAGAGAAATTAAAGACAACTCCCCCATCCTTTTGCAGAAGTAGGGGGAGGACGAAGTGTCTAATATTACATAAATTTTCATAATTTTTTCAATGTATTGACTATTTTGTTTCTTCCTTTTTTTATAAAATAAAACAAATTCTATTTATAAAGGATGGCTCTCAGGCAGAGACAGGAGGAGATGTACAGAAGAAAATTTAAGCAAAGTAAAAACAAAAGAAACTAATATAATTTTTCCCCGTTCTTGTCCTCTTCTTCCTCCATCTCCCACTTTCAATCTCCTCCTGAATAAGTTCTTATCATTCTTATCCCCACAATTCTGGCAACAGTCATAATCTATATATGGAGGTCTTCTTCTGGCCCCAAGGAATCTGCATCAAAATTGAATATATTCTTTCCAGTCCTATACCTTTTAATTCAGTATCAATTAACATGTTCAAGTATCCCCATTTATTCATCCACAAGATGACTGCGGTCTATGGCAAAAGAGTGCCTAATTACAATATAAATATTTGGGGAGGAATATTGTTTACAAAAAACCAACAACAATCAATCCTCAGTTCAAAACTCATTAATTCAGTATTTGTAAGAATAGAATCTAGAACGTTTTGAGACATCATTTATTATTAAAAATTTGCTAAACAAATGCAGTGTAAAAAAAAAAGATTATATTATATGAACTTTAACCAGATACTTTGTTACATAAGTAACATAGTTGTGTTTTCATGAAAACAGGTCCAGAGATCCAACCCTGAACTTTGCAACCAACTAGGTCAATAGTAATAACAACAGTTCACATTTCTATAACTCTTCACTGTTTATAAACTGCTGTTTCCCTTTGTGATGACACTGCATGCTAGATGGTGCAAGCCTAACCTCATTTTCTGACCATAATACGAGAAAAATTACATTTACTAAAGGGCCTTTGAAACACAGATTAAAACTTAATTGCAAATTAAATAACCTAATCCTAAAGAATGAGTGGGTCAAAGAACAAATCATACTAATCAATAATTTCATTAAAGATAATGACAACAATAAGAAAACATGCCAAAATTTGTGGGATAAAGCCAAAGTAGTACTTAAGAGAAAATTTATATCTCTAGATGCTTATATCATTAAAAGAGAAAAAGAGCAGATAACTGAATTGGCAAGTTTAAAAAAAAAAAAAACTGGAAAAAAGACAAATTAAAAGCCTTCATAACACCAAAATAGAAATCCTGAAAAACAATGGATTAATAAAACTGAAAATAAAAAAAAAGTAACTGAATAAATAAAACTAGGGAGTTGTTTTATTTTTTTAAAAATGAACACATAATCTATTGGCTAATTTGATTAAAAATAAGAAATCAGATTATTAATACCAAAAGTGAAAAGAGTAAATTTATAATCAATGAAGATGAAATAAAAGCAATAACTAGAAGCTATTTTCTCAACAGTATGCCAATAAAACTGACAATTTTTTTTTTCTGACCACTATCAGTTTATTAGGTAATCATGAATTTACTAGTAAAGAGGGCCTACAGTTTCCCTATGGAACTGAAGGTCTGTGGATTGAAAGGTAATCTTTTTAAGGATAAAACAAAGAACAGAAGTTGGTAGAAGGTAAAAACAATATCAATGGTTAAAAGACTGACAACATTATGAGAGCAGGGACAATATGATTATCTGAAAGACTGAAATGTGAGCTGGTAACTATTCCTCTTTTCATCTTGAATATGTTGATGGTTTCTACTTGAATCCTCCAGAAATAACTAATGATAGATAGCAAATTTCCTTTAAGGGTATGAAAATATGTAGAGATAATATTTCCAGGAATGGTATCGTCCTGGCTGGTAGAAATAATACTAGATGTGCTAGAATTGACAATTTAAATGAAATCATGGAT
This sequence comes from Antechinus flavipes, assembly GCF_016432865.1. NCBI lineage: Eukaryota > Metazoa > Chordata > Mammalia > Dasyuromorphia > Dasyuridae > Antechinus > Antechinus flavipes. The sequence goes on along the minus strand of NC_067398.1, from coordinate 58,045,190 downwards.
TATCTATAAAAATATAAATTGACCAGATTAAAAGAACAAAAAATAAAATATTTTTTAAAATCCCTTTGTTAGAAAAGGGAATCGAGTAAGCCATAAATCAGCTCCAAAAGAAAAACAAAGCACAAGACCAGATGGATTCACAGGCAAATTCTTCTAAACATTTGAAAAACAATTAATTCCAATACAACATAAACTGTTTTTTAAAAATAGGTAAAGAAGAGGTATTACCAAATTTCTTCTATGATACAAACATGATCTTGATATCTAATCCAGGGAGATCCAAAAGAGAGGAAAAAAAAACCTATAAACCAATTTCCCTAATGAATATTAATTCAAAATTTTAAATAAAAACCCAGCAAGGAAATTATAATGTATTGCAAACATCACAGAATAGGACCAGAATAGGACCGGATTTACACCAGTACCACAAGGATGGTACAATATTAGGAAAACTTTAAGTCATATGATCATTTCAAGATACAGAGAAAAGGCTTCTTACAAAATACACCTCCAATTCTTGTTAAAAACACTAGAATGCTGAAGAATAAATAGATATGTTTTTTAAAAAGTAGAATTTTAATCTAGCTCTTGTTACACAGCTTGATAAATAAGTGTTTGTTCAGATATCACACATTAGAAGGTAATGGACCAGAACCTGGATATCCTGAAACCCAACCCAATGTGTTTTCTATGACATTATCCCATGCTGCCTCTTTTCCTATATTGTATAATTTGTTCCCTTTCTGAACAACAATAAAACTCCAAAGTTTTGATTGTTTTAAATATTCAAATGAGAAGACACCTCTAGGTAACAATTGCAGCAAGCATTGGTGGGGGTTTGGGGAAAGGAGGCAAAAACAATTAGCAAGACTAATGATGGCTGAAGGATGGGAATGCTGGATGAAGAGAGTTGTGCTTACTCCCAGTTCTGATCCCATGGGAATGTGGACAAATGACAAAGGTGATCACCTAGACCAGCCTCATCTGTATTCCTAATTCTCCCTGGAAGCTCGCTCTATTCCTGGATTTCTCCCATTGGCACCCTCCACCTGCAGTTCCTCTTCCTTCTGAAATCTCCACTTCACAGAGGATGCCCAGGTCATCCTGTTTCCATTCTCCCCAGACCACAATTCATGACCCCCAAGACTTTCTCTAGCATACTCCCAGAGAGGGATCCCTTTCTCTGCTTCTTCCCTTCTTTGCTTTTGTGTATTATCTTCCCTCATTAAACTACTCTACAGCAGGGACTCTCTGCTTATATTTGTATTCCCAGACTTTAGCACAGTGTCTGATACATACGACATCATAATAAGTGCTTGTTAACTTGACTGGATTTGACCTGAGTTAAAATGTTTCACTAATTCAGGTACCTGCAATTTGCCTTAACATTTCCTAATATTAGCATACATTTTAAATAAAGTCAATGTGTCCAAATAACCAAAAACATTTAAACTTACCCCATAAAAAGTTTCACATGAAATATAATTAATGACAAAGATGATTCAAAAGATAATGGAAGTAAGTCAATAAATAAGCATTTATTAAGTTCTTACTCTGTACCTGAATTGTGCTAGGGATAGAAAGAAGTTAGGGGTGAGTGGGAGAAAATCCCTCTGCTGTCAGAAGCTTACATTCCAATGTAATAGTAGAGAAAGCATCAAAAGCTTAATAACCAAAAGATCATGGCTCAAATCCAGTCTCTGAGGCTTCCTTCCTATGTGATCTAAGCCTGGCCATTGGACTAGATGCTGCTGGAGTCCCTTTCAGCATTATATCTCTGATCCTGGATCTTTATTCTCCAAGGTTAAAGCACTAAGATTTCATAAGCATGAAAATTTCTTTAAAATTCAGTTCTTAATGAAAAACAATTCCCAACATTATGTATTTCCCCAAACCTCAGCATTTTATACCATAGGTACCAGGAAAAGCAGTTAGGCACAAGCCAATGCTAAGAACAATTTTTCTCTATTTTCTTTAACATATAAAATATTCCTAGGCTCGTTATTAACTATGGTTCTGCCATATTCCTAGTAACAGTAGACCTCTATAAAAAGGAAACTGGGAAAAACACAGAAAGTCAGTATATAAGATGGAGTATGATTGGTGAATTTTCACCTCATCTTGACTAGAACCAAGCCTCTTCATCACCTCCCAGCCACTTCCAGACGATGTCATCTCTATTTTAAAAATGCAATCTTCCTCAACCCCTTCTAATGGGAATCTCCTGGACTCTCCTGTGAATCTCTAGTCTCTGAGAGGTAAGTTTTCACCTCATCCTGACCAGAACCAGGCCTCCATATCACTTCCAGGCCATTTTCAATGGTGAATGTCTCTCTCTTCACTTTTCTATCTTCCCCTCCTGTATTGTTTTTCTCTGTTAAAATATAAGCTCCTTGAAGAAAAGGACTGGGGTTTTTATCTTTGCAACCTCAATGCTTAGTCCCTGGCATAAAACAAGTGTTTAATAAATGATTTATCATTTGCTCTTCTCACCCTATCCATTAATCCTAACCTTAATCTTCTTGAGGTTCAATTAGCTACTGAGTACTTCCTTGAAAACACAGCCAAGGAGCCTAAATACACTAATTGCATGATGAAAAGAGGAAGTTTATAAACCACTTATGAAGGAGACCACCAAGCTCAATGATAATCTCCCCGAGTTGTCTAGAGTATCCAACTCTAGTCTCTCTCTTGAGCTCCAGTAACATAACACCCCCTGCCTTTTAGACAACTCCGAATGAACGCCCCATTTCTAAGTCAACATATCCAAAGTGGGCTTCTTCAAAACCTACTTGTCCTAAGTTGTCTGTTTCTGTTGATTACATTACCATTCTTTCAATCAAGTTAGGGTCATAATTGCAGGGTCTTTTTGTTCTCTTCTTCCCTTTCCCTCCCCAGATATTCAGCTAGATGGTAAATCTTGGTTGTATCTTGTGGATTGCATGCTCCCTACTTTCCACTCACACATTCTCCACTTTCATTCAAGCACTCACCATTCTTCCTTGCTTCTGCAAAAGCCTCCTAACTGATTTGCTGGCTGCAAGGACTTCTTTATACTTTCTAATCATCTTCAAAAAAGGTGTCAAAATGACAGTTCTCAAATACAGTCCTTATCCATTCTTATAATTGCTCAGAAGTTTCACTACATTTGTCTCTGATAAAATATAAACCTATTTGGTAATTAAATGCTTCCTGGTGAACCCAATCCATCTTACGACTGAACGGACTCATCTTACATTCCTGTTCTGTTCTCCATTTCTGACCTCTGTGATTCTACACAAGTTGTCCCCTGGTCTGGCAAAGCTATTTTTCAGATTCCCATCTCTTTTAAAGGCATCTTCAGTATGGCCTCCCATGGATGGCCTTACCTGACTTCCTATGTGTTAGTATTCCTCACCCCTTGTATCTACATTTTCTGTGTCTACTTATTTGGATGGACATCGTTTCCATCTAGTACAAAAGCTCCAGGATCGTTTCAGTGTCTGTATCTCCAGCATCAATAATGACATCTTTCACATAATGTAGGTATTTTTAGAATTCTTGAATGAAAAATTAATTCTTCCTAAAAGTTCACCCCAAAACATTCTGCTAGTTTTCTATATGTTCTAGATTCTCTTAGGGTTTCTTACAATCCTCTTTCTGAGGTTCCATTATCACCTAGATCTGGAGTTGGTTTTCTCTTCTTCCCAGCTCTACTGATTTCTCCTTTCTAGCCCAGTTTATTAATGTTTTCTAGGATTGCATCATGAGGCACTGTAACAAATCTTACCGCCCCTGCTTTCTCAGTACCTAGTTTTCTCCTTCTTCAATATTCAGAATATGAGTCTAGTGTGCTGCCATCACCAGGACAATTCTGTTACTCTTTGGCAGGAGTGTTGGCAGCACCAACAAGATGAGAAACAGCAAGTAAGAGGCTGGCAGAGGAAGGAGTCTGCTGAAGTGGGCAAGTTAATGTTATAGATACTCAGCAGAAAAGGATCTCTGTTTTACCTCTACACCCCCAGACACCTAGCACAGTGCTAAATAAAAGGATGAATTATCCTTGCAAAACTGGAGGACTTTCAAAAGAAGCACCTTCTTTGAAAGTACTGTCCCTCTGCCCCTGGGGTTAATTTTCACACTGTTAACATCTCCTTGAAAAAACTCAGACCAAACATTTATCATTCTGTCTATAGCAACACTTTCAAATTCTCTGAACAATAAAAATTCCAATTAGAAATAAATTATTTAGTTTTTAAGTTTGTCTTCTATTAATGGGAGATGGTATGGAAAGATCTTCTGCAGTCCATTCAAGTAAGAAGAATTAATTATGTATAATTAGTAATGCTCACTTACTCATCTCACATTCTTCTCAGGAACTTTAGAGGTAGAACAACTCTGTGATTCACAATGCAATGTTGTGTCTACAAGAGAGCAATGGGTTTTATGTGGGAGGAAAGCCAGACTCGATTCTTTCTATCCTGAATTTCTATATCATCATTCCTGTGGAAAACATTCTGACTCATAGATTGTTCACAGATGGGGGGGAGGAGAGGGAAAGGAGAGGGGAGAGGAAAAAGAGGAGAGGAAGGGAGAAGAGATTGGGGAAGTGAAAGAGAAGACATTTCTCAAGAACACCTCTCAGTCTCCCAGTGTTGACTCTGTTTATAGAAAGCTGCAACAAACATTTCAGATGAAAAGAGTCTCTTCATCTTTCAAATTATCATACTGTGTGTGCATATGATGGCAGAGTTTACTAGTATGCAATCAGCTCCTAGGGTTTCAATTATCATTTAGATGACTCTCTTATTTTCTACAGCTTTAACCTCTCTCCGGAACGCCAAATGCCTACTAGACATCTAGAACTGTATAATCCTGTAGACATCTTAGACTTAATAGTCTGAAAATGGAACTTGTTAATTTAGCCCTCAAACACTCTCTTTTTTCCTAACCTCCCTATTTCTGTCATGGATGCCAGCACCCTCTCAAACTGGGGGTCATACTCAAATCCTCAATCTCATCCTCCATGTTCAATCAGCAGTCAAGTCCTTTCTTTTCTACCTTTATTCCATTTCTCACATATTCCTCTTCCTTCATGTCTCTGACTGTACAACCACCCTGGTATTGGCTCTTATGACCTTACCTAGACACTGTCTGGCCTGCTGGTTGGCCACCTTGGCTCAACTCTCTCCCCTTCCAAACCAGCTCAAACTGATCTTTCTAAAATGCAGAGCTGAACATATCACTATTCTACAAAATAAACTCTAATGAGTTCTTAGTACGTCAAATATAACACACTCTCTGTTGGCCTTTAAAGTCCTTAATAAACTGGTCTCCTTCTACCTCTGCAGCCTTCTCACACCGCACTCCCTTCCAAATAATCTGAGTTTCGAGGACAAAATTTTTGCTGTTCCTCACATACACCACTTCATCTCCTGACTCTTAAGTATTTTCACTGACTCTCTTTCATGCTTGGGATTCTCTCCCTCTTCATCTCCTCCTGGCTTCCTTCAGGATTTAAGTACAACTCTTTCTCCATCCTCCTTAGCCATGGTGCATTTTCTCTGAGATGAGCCCTAATCTATTCCGGATATCTCTTATTTGTGCATAATTACTCACAGCTTGTCTCCCCCATCAGACTGAGCTCTTGGATAGCAAAGACTACTTTTTTGTCCTGTGTTGCCCCCGTTTTAGCAGAATGTCTAGGACACACAGTATGTTGTTCAGTCTTACCAGTTGTGTCTGGACTCTTGATGATCCCACTTAGGGTTTTCTTGGCAAAGTCACTGGAGTGGATTGCCATTTCCTTCTCTAGCTCATTTTACATATGAGGAAACTGAGGCAAGCAGGGTCATGCAGCTAGTGTCTGAGGATCTGAACTCAGAAAGACGAGACTTTCTCAATCCCTGTGCTCTATTTAGTGTGCCTTCTAGCTGCCTCAGCACAGAGTAGGCACTTAATGAATTCTAGCTGACTAATGAATGATAGATGATCTCTGAATTTTAAGCTTACAGTTGAAAGAGGCCTTAGAATCATTCTGAAGCCACACATTTGGGAGTTATAACGTCTATAGTAAGCGGCAAAGGCAGTGCAAGACTCCTAGACTAAAATGCTTTCTGTAGCACCACAGAGGCACAAAAATTCAGAAAGCCAAATCCTACAAAAGGGAGTTTTCCAAGTCTGAGGGACTAAGAAACCTCAGAGCTTGACTAGACCTCAGGAAGTCTGGATTTAAAAGACTCGGAGGACGAGGTAGGTACTGGCTTCTTCCTTCCCTCTCTCCCTAAAAAGTATAATCAGCCCCAGCTGGTAACGTCCAAGGGCAGCCGAGGGAAGGAGTCCATGTGCTACAACTCCTGCGCCTCAGTCAGAGAGAGCACAGGCAGTGGGGAATGCGAGTGTTTATTTGGAATGGCTGCGCCCCTCCTCTGTGCGGGTTCAAGCGGTCACAAGTGTCTAAGCCCATTAGTACAATCTGAAGGGGATGTCACTTTGTTTGGGGAGAGGGCTCCACCAGTCTAAAAGCAGCTGCTCTGCAATGTCCCTGGATGCCCGGTGGGCACCGACTGTCAATCTCTTTTCCTAAAGGTTGGAGGGGTTGGAGCAAGGTCAAGAGGAGCTCTGAACCTTGGCGTGTTGTGAAATCCGCTTCCTCCACCCCTCTGAAGTCCAAGAAAGATGGGACTTGTCATGTGCTCAACGGCAGAAACACACTTTTTCACCCTGGGGAGCTGCCTGGGAGGGGTCACCTTTCTATCCCTGTCAGGGAAAGGGAAAAAAGTCCAATGCTGCTTTGCCCCAGATTGATCTGTTTTGGCAAAAGATTCAAAGTCAGTGATGAGGATGATGATGGAAAGGCTAACAATACTGCTTAAATTTTACAACACTTTTATAGCACTTCCAGGTCCCCAAACTTCTCTCTCCCAACAACCCTACCAGGGATGCCAGTGCAAGCACAGGATGTCATTTTGTTAAGGAGAATTTAGACTCAGAAAGGTGAAGCAGTTCCTCTCTGGCTATACAACTACTCTGTGGTAGAGCCAGGCCTCCAACCCTAGTCTTCTGACCACAAATCAGCACACTATCTCTTCTAGATAATGAACTAAAAACTTAAGTAGTTGCAGGGCTTTGTGGATCAAAATTTGGGTAAAGAATCAGAAAGTCCCCTTATTCAGCCACAATATCCAGGTCACCAACTCTACTTGCCCGTTTCTTGCCTAGGGTGTTTTGTCTGCCATTTTTACTTTTGCTTAAACCATAGACAGCTTATACAATTTGGGGGAACCTGTTCTAGAGTGCTGTGATCTTTTCAAAGACAATCACTATAAGGGACAAAACACTTTCTGCCCAAACAACTTTCTAAATCCACTGGGACAATCCAATTACATAAGAAATTCAAGATCAAAATCTAGGGCCTGCCCTTGACCAGAAGGAGCATAGAGACAGAACACACAGGTCACCAGGAAGGCTCTGCTTCCTATAGCCCTGAAGAAGCTCTTGACTCACACAAATCACATGCTCAGAAAAGATCCCCCCATTCTAAACTTCATTAAAAAAGGATTTATGCAGTAGCACAGGCTCACATCTGGAAAATTGGGAAACAGCATTCTATTTTTTTTCTCTCTTATCTCATGCCTTTAAAATGAGACTTACTTTTCCACTTCTTGTTATGAGCTCAGAGTTCCAACATCCCTAGGACTGGGCTCAGAGGACTAAAATTCTAAAACTCTAAGTAGAGCTGAGGGGAAGAATCCATAGGATGCTGGTGCTAGAAGGATGAATAGATCCTGCCTGGCCCAACACCTACACCAAGGCCCAAGATTATTAATGTGAGACTTTCTCCAAGTCATACAACTGATTAGTGGCAAAGTTAGGGGAAAAAACCAGAGCCTCCTGATTCCTGCAATACTGCTTTCCTATTACATTTCCTACCTCTTTCACCAAATCAAACTGAAATGAATTCACAAATACAAACTAGATCAGGGACACAAAGACCCTGGAGCTTTACCTTATTTCATTTTCTTGGTATTTCCATACTTCTCCCTTATTAATCAAGTTGGGACAAATTTAACACTTGGGGTGCCTACAATATTACTAAGTTATTCATCCTCTTCATTCTATTCAAATTTCATTACAACAGACAATTTATGGAGCAGCTAGGTGGAGCAGTGGATAGAGCACCAGCCCGAAGGCAGGTGGACCGTGAGTTCAAACCTGGCCTCAGGCACTTAACAGTCCTAGCTGTGTGACCCTGGGCAAGTCACTTAACCCCAATTGCCTCAGCAAAAAAAAAAAAAAAAAAAAAAAAAAAAATTAGTCATACAACAGAAAATTTATAATAAAGTGCAAAACAAAACTATGAAGACTCCTTTTGTAAAATTAGTTATGAAAGTAAGAGGTCATTTAGTCACTAACAATACCTGGAAAATATGTGCTGCCCATTCCCAATGTATAAAGAAATCTCTGAAGTCCCTTCTGAGCTAAGAGTCTGTAAGTCTACAAACTACGGTGCTCAACCATAGGATCATAACTACTCCATTCTCTCTGAAGGAAGCCTGTGATATCCCTTCTGCTTTTGTGGCTAAGGAGGGAGATGGGGAGTATGTAAGGAAACTGGGCAGGCCTGAGTGACACAAGATGCTAAGAGCTGACTTTTCTCAGTACATTAGTGATTGTCTGTATTCTCTTGGGCTCTCATTATTCATGCATTCAACAAAGACAAACGATTATAGTGCTATTCGTTGAATAAGTACTAGGTAGCACCTATGTCACAGAACTGTGAGAACCCTATGGAATACTATTTTAAAAGTATTTAGCATAATGCCTGGCACATAGTTGGCATTTCATACTTATTCCCTTTCCCTTCCCTTTCCCAACAGGTAAAATCCTGTACTAGAGTCATAAAGATGTTACTGTTACTTCTATGGAAACTATCACCTAACAGGGAAGACAACCCACACCCACAAATACTTTTAATACAAAGCATGACATCGAAGGGCAAAGAGGGAATGCAAACCACTTTGGGAGTTTACAGGAGGAGAGAATGATTTCCACTAGTGCCTGGCACAATTTATCGCATATGGTACCAATCGGCTGCATCCTCACTATGGCTTCCCCAAACTTAGGGGAAGAAGGCAAATGCCAAAGCCCCATGAGGGTTACAGGCTACAGAACACATGAGATTTTTCTAATGGACTGTTAAACTGAGTATCTTTGCCAGTGTTTGGGGTTAGAAGAGACCTTGGTCACTTTTATTAAAAGGACCTACATCTCAGTTGTGTATGGGTCGGTCTACGTGTAAGGCAGAAGGATGGTCTTTACCGATCTCATAATTCTATGTGGAACAGGCACGGCGCTGCTGACAGGGAATGGGGGCTACGTTTGAATTTACCCAAAGTGTCATGGAAGAAAACTGGAGAACAGCTCCCCCAGCTAAGTCACGATTCTGCAGTGCTTTCCCGCCTGGTCAGGAGCAGCACCGAATGAGGCCTCGGAGAGTCTGAGACCAAAGGGACAAAATGAAACAGACACAATCCGCCTCTTCTCGCCAGCTCCAGCTCTTTCTTGGGGAAGAAAGGGAGAAAGCAGAGAAGACTAACCTTTAGGGCAGGAATCTCCACGTTGTCCCCAAGGCTGACTGAGCCCGAAAGGATCGTCCCTGTCATCACCGTGCCTTGACCTTTGATGGAGAAACAGTGATCCACAGCCATGAGGAAGGGGCCCGAAGGGTCTCTGGTCGGGATGGAAGCCTGTGACGTCAGAAGCTAGGAAACAGACAAAGACATTACTGCCCCGTCATGAAATATCCCCCAAAACATGGAGGGCCAAAGGAGGAGGATTAAATAAAAAAATCTCATGATAATCTGGCTAAGAAGAAGCTCAGAGCAAATAAGGAAAGGACTAGAACAAGCTATCCATAGAACCTAAGAACTTTGTACTTGGTAACAGGGAAAAGGGAAGTGAGGTTTCCAGGTACTTCCTAGACATTTCTACATACCCCTCCTCCCAAATAAGGGCCTACTCTTTAGTAGAGACTCAAAATTTTCCCAGTTTAAGCCTTGTACTTATAATCTTTTCTCTTTTCTTTCAAATTCATTCTATTTATTTTGGGGAGATAATAGAGTCAACAGCTCAAAGTTTTGTATGCTGTGTATGGCAGCTGGGACACTGTCAATGCTAATTACCAACAAATAAACAACAGCATATTTATTATTCCTTTTATTCTGTGACTTTCTGATTTCAGAGGGGAATAAGTTGTCAAAAAAGAATTTTGCAAAGAAATGTTCCAAAGACTTAGTCTTATGATAACAATTCTTTTGGAAAAAGACTTCAGAATTCAAAACAGGCTTTGGCCCAAGGTTTATGTAGAAATTTCTTGGAGGAATATACTAATATCTTTCATAGCAGCATTTTTGTGGATCCTTCCTTCACAAAAACAACAACTGTCTCGTGCTCCCAGACGAGTGTTCTCTGGGACTAATAAAAAGTAACAAAAGCCTTACACATAAAATGTTTGTTTTGCTAAGTCAGCAAGATCAGCAAAGTCTAAATCATTAGGAACTGTGGCACTGTACTGGGCCTGAGCAGGAGGTCATTTGCTTCAAGAGAGGCAGGTTAGAAGCCTTAAGATAAGGCTCTCGTGAACAGGGGCTGAAGAGATCAAGAATGCAGGACAGGCCTCAATTGCCTATTACAGAAATGAAATAGGTCCACTTCCATTATTAGTTCCCTCCAGTTAATATCACTGAGCCTAGAGTCTCAGAATCTTAGTCAAAGAACTGAAGGGAGATACAGTCTATAGACTAAGTTCCATTGTGTTGCTTGGAATATGGCTAAAGAGACAGTCAAAGAAATTATCATGATTATTATTGTGTTCTTCGTAATATGTAAAATGCTTTACATTTTACAAAGCCCTTTCACATTCATTCTCTCATCCAGTATTCATGTAACAAATATTATTCTCCCCACTTTACAAGTAAGAAAACTGAGGCTCGGTGATGTTATTCAGCTTGTCCAAAATCATACAACTAGAAAGCAGAATTCCAGTGACCAGAACACGGGTCCTAATATCAAGGACACACACTTGTTTAGCATCATTCTTAATTTCTCTTTTTCCTTTTCCTTATTTTTTGTTACTCCTCATCTTTCTTTCTCCCTCTGATTTTTCTGCCTTTCTTTTTTCTAATTCCTTGTTCTTTTCCACAAGGAGTATTTGCCTCAGTCATAAACATCAGGAGTGAAGCACACAAAAGGAGAGGGAAGGGTCAGGGCTTAGGTCAATGAATGAGCCTGCAGGAGCCCCAGAATCTCGGCTTTTCTTCCTTGTTTCCCAAACAAGTCAGAGAAACACAAAGAAGGTGAGTTAGAAAAAGAATGAAAAAAAATTTAGGGAGACTGGTGACTAACTCTTCCTTAAAGGTAAAACCACCATCAGCCCAACTGTCAACAGCACCTCAAAGGAAATCCAGAGGCAGAGGAGTAACAGAGAGTAGAAGAATGCAGGACATTAGGGTCCTTCTGTGCCCTCCCAATAAGATTAAAATAGAATAAAGAGCATTCTGGAATAGCTGCCACCACTCCTACTCCCCTTAGCCAAAAAAGGACACTGTCTGAGGAGTTTGAACAATTCATAAACACTGGCTGTAAAATCCCCTCGGACCCCGGCAGCTGAAAACTGAGACCTGCCCCCAGTGCCGATAGCCTGGTTTGTTATTGCAGAAGGACTCGGGAGCCCTAGATGGGATGCCCTCTTCTGTTATCCCAGGCCTGCTGGCTTATTATTTCTGAGCGGTTCTCAGCAGTTGGTGGATGTGGGATCAGCAGCTCAGAGGAGCCACAATGACCTAATCCCAACAAGAAGTTCAGCATCACTAGGCTACTCATGCTGCTTTGTTATTGTAGGCTGCTCGGGAACCTTAGGCTGGAAGTAGTTTTTGTGCTCCTCCTTTGGGTATGGGGTATGGGGGAGGAATGGCGTTTGAGTTATTCTTCAGAAACTCACAAACAGGCAAGGAAAATGGTCTTTTTTAAAACTTGGAATATCCCCTAAAGTAATTGCAGTTGGAAAGAAGTTTAGAATGAAGTGCTAAGCATGTGAGCTCAGAAAAAAAGAGCTATGACAGGAAATCCTAAAAGAATGAGCAATGAATAAATGGTAATATATTTTTACTGAATATACCTCAATTAATTCTGAAATGCCCTGAGGAGTTTCAGTTTCTGGGGCCTCCGGTCCACCAGGCTTGGCTGCAACAGGAATAATCGGTGAGCCCCGGAACCTGGGAAAAAAAAAACAAACTAATCTAGAATGAAGATCCACGAAGGTCCATCAGAGTCCTAAATAGTATGTTTCTCTTGAGGCTGACTTCCAGTTCACAATGTTTTGTTCAACTGCTAATTAATGGACAGATCAATTCTCAAGTTTCAATTTGGGTTAAGTCTGCCAAAGACCCTTCCCTCTTCTATTCTTATACTCTCCTGCCAAGATAATTCAGGAAGCTATCAAGAGTTCCCTGATCTTACAGAAGATTTTGGAATATTCTTAGCCTTAATATATCTTTCTTTAAGCACCTACTTCACCTTCACTGACCGTTGTCATCATCATCATCATCTTAATGTATTCCAAATCAAATTCTATTTCCAGGCAATATGGGGCCAAGTGCTATAGAATATAGTTAAGATTAGTTCTTGTCTTCTAAAAGCTTACAATATATGATGGATATTTTATTTCAAACAAAGAAAAACAAGCCATAAAACCTAAAGATTAAAATTATGTTAAATTCTAGAAAAAGAAATGGCAAAAATGTTGACCTTATATGGACACATGCAGGTCAAAGAAATGTAAATTTCTGAAACAAATAAGACTATCCATTATTAATCAGAGAAATGCAAATTAAGACAACTTTGAGATACCACTACACACCTGTCAGATTGGCTAGAATGAAAGAATGACATTCCCTAGAATGACAGGGAAAGATAATATGGAATGTTGGAGGGATGTGGGAAAACAGGGACACTGATACATGTTGGTGGAATTGTGAACACATCCAGCCATTCTGGAGAGCAATTTGGAACTATGCTCAAAAAGTTTGATCCGGCTGTGTTTCTACTGGGCTTATACCCCAAAGAGATACTAAAGAAGGGAAAGGGACCTGTATGTGCCAAAATGTTTGTGGCAGCCCTGTTTGTAGTGGCTAGAAGCTGGAAAATGAATGGATGCCCATCAATTGGAGAATGGCTGGGTAAATTGTGGTATATGAATGTTATGGAATATTATTGTTCTGTAAGGAATGACCAGCAGGATGAATACAGAGAGGACTGGCGAGACTTACATGAACGGATGCTAAGTGAAATGAGCAGGGCCAGGAGATCGTGATATACTTCAACAACAAGACTATATGATGATCAATTCTGATGGACGTGGCCATATTCAGCAGTGAGATGAACCAAATCAGTTCCAATGGAGCAGTAATGAACTGAACCAGCTACGCCTAGCGAAAGAACTCTGGGAGATGACTAAGAACCACTACATAGAATTCCCAATCCCTCTATTTTTGTCCGCCTGCATTTTTGATTTCCTTCACAGGCTAATTGTACACTATTTCAAAGTCCGATTCTTTTTGTACAGCCAAATAACTGCATGGACATGTATACATATATTGTATTTAACATATACTTTAGCATATTTAACATGTATTGGCCAACCTGCCATCTGGGGGAAGGGGTGGGAGGAAGAAGGGGAAAAGTTGGAATAAAAGGTTTTGCAATTGTCAATGCTGAAAAATTACTCATGCATATATCTTGTAAATAAGAAGCTATAACAAAAAAATAAAAATTTTAAAAATTAAAAAAAAAAAAAACAAAGAAGACTATCTTGTCAGTGATATGCTCCAACTAAATAAAAAAAAAAATCAAATCTTCTCTTTTAATTAGTCTAGAATTTAGGTCCTAAGATTAGGCCTGTAATATATATGTGAGCCTTGAAGACAAATAAAACTAGTCAAGAAATCAAAATACAAGCCCTTAGATATTTTAATTTCAATACTAATCAAACTTTAAACTTTTAATGAAAATAAATTTGCTTTTAAAATTAATCAAAAGGGTCAAAGGATATAAACAGACAATTTTCAGATGAAGAAATTAAAGTCATTTCTAGTCATATGAAAAGTTCTAAATTACTCTGTAAGAAATGCAAATTAAAACAACCCTGAGGTACCACTTCACACCTTTCAGATGGGCCAAGATGACAGAAAAAGATAATGATGAATGTTGGAGGGATGTGGGAAAATTGGGAACTATGCCCAAAAGGCTACCAAACTGTGCATACCCTTTGATTCAGCAGTGCCTCTACAGGGCTTGTATCCCAAAAAGATCTTAAAGAAGGGAAAGGGACCCACATGTGCAAAAAATATTCATGGCAGGTCTTTTTGTAGTGGCTACAAACTGGAAACTGAGTGGATGCCCATCAGTTGGGGAATGGCTGAATAAGTGATGGTATATGAAAGTAATAAAATATTATTTTTCTATAAGAAACGACGAGCAGGCTGATTTCAGGAAAGCTTGGAAAGACTTATATTAACTGATGTTGAGCAAAGTGGTTGTTTAACCAAGAGAACACTGTACACAGTAGCATCAAGATTATGTGATGATGTGATGATCAACCTTGATGGACATGGCTCTTTTCAACAATGAGATGATTCAGGCCAATTCCAATAGTCTTGTGATGGAGAGAGCTATCTGTACCTAGAGAAAGGACTGTGGGAACTGAATGTGGACCACAATATAGTATTTTCACCTTTTTTTTTTGGTGGTGGTGGTGGTGATGGTGGTGGTGTTTGGTTGTTTTTTTATTTCCTCTTTCTCATGGTTTTTCTTCCCCTTCTGATTTGATTTTCTTTCATGATATTACAGATATAGAAATATGTTTGGGAAAATTCTACATGTTCAATTTATATTGATTGCATTGCTTGCTGTCTGAGGGAAGAACAAAAATTTGGAACCCAATATTTGGCAAAAGTGAATGTTGAAAACTATCTTTGTGTGTATTTGGAAAAATAAAAAATTATTTAAATTTTTAAAAATTAATCGGGAACATAAAAGGGTTCAGTGGTCTGGACCAGTGATCCCATTAAAATAATGAACTCCCTGAAGAAACAACTTCTACCAATGAAGCTGCAGAGAGAGGGCTTAGAATACCAAGACTGTTAGCCAAGGCAAAAGCATGCAGGGTATTATTTAACAAACAGCTCCCCCAAAGACACAGTATTCTGTGACATGTCATCTTCACAATTAACATTCTTTCCATCCTTCTTTAAATATAGACAATCCAAGAAACAATCAAACCTAGATTCTAGCACACCAGGTATGAGGCAAAACTCTGAATCCACCTGCTCTCTATTCCTTAGAGCAGTGGCATGGACCACTAATTTATACATAAAGATCCTCCTGCTAGATACATATAGACTTGTCTTAAAATGTAATGCTGCCTATGTTTTATTGCATTTTTACTTATTTTGCTAAATATTTTCCAATTACATTTCAACCTGGTTTTGGCTAAAAGTACAACCCTGCTGCCCTACCCTATGCTGCCTGGACAGCCGGACAAAGGCTGGACCTGACTTCACTGGCACAGGAAACTCCTGAGTGACCAGTCCTGGACCAATCTAGGGTAACAGCTCACACCACGGCAGGAGTAGGTGACTTCCCCAGGTTTACTCTACAGGTTTAGTTCTGTGGAACTAAAGTTTTCCTGCTTCAGAGGAGTGAGCACTCTTGTCCACACCATGTGAATGGTTGCCTTATATCTGAAGGTTCTACGACCCAGCTTAACTCACAGGACCTTCACACAACCCATGAGTAAATATAGTGTGTTTAGTTTTCCTGTGTTACATGAGAGAAAAGTGAGGTACAGAGAGACTGAATGACCAGCTGTGGCACATACAAACCTGAGCCCCCCAATCCTGTCTCTCAATCCAGGCAGCACTATATAGCACTATATATTATTATTAATATATTAATAATATATTAACAAAAGTTCTATGGAGTAGTCAAGGCACTTAAATACAGGTATTAGCGGACCAGAAATCCAAAGAGAAAATGCTATTGTGATTTGGATCTATCTTAAGGAGACCACAGCCCAGTTATCTAAGAGAAACTCCAATCAAACTAGGTTTAATTCAGAATATGAAGTTCCAGGGCAGCCCGGGGAGACAGAGAGAAGAGTTTATGCTTCGACTTCTGCAAGTTCCAGAATTCATAGGATTTTTATTCCAAAGAAGTCTGGAGGAAGTTGTGTGACAGAGAAGGACTTCTACCTGGAATGAGGATCTGTTCCTCAGCATTCTGGAGTGTATGCTGAAGCCATCATAACATCAAGTGAGCTTGGCAGGAATCCTTCTAGATCAGGTGTGTTAATGATAGAGCTTCTTCCCAGTTTATTTTTGAAGTTAATGGGCTACCGGGTCAAACCCCTTAGTCAGGACAAAAGCAGTATTTGGTTGGGGGAGGATGACAGTGGAACAGTTATTACATCACCTAAGAGGCACTGTTCTCATAGTTAAGTAATCATATATTAAGAATACAATTTTTTCAAGCTAGCTGTTCAAAGACTTTCAATGCATTTTATCTAATTGCAAAAAAAATCAACTCATGTATTCTACAATAAGACAACATTTAAATAAATCATGGCTATAATAATGAAATGGAATGCCAAGGAAATCAAAACAAAGAATTATAACGAATACAAAGGAATCAAGAAAGACTTCTAAGAAATAAAGTAAAAAAAGAACAAAATTAGAAGTATAAAGTGTATACACTATAACCACAGTAAAAGAAAAATATATGAAAATATTAATTCTAATAAGCATTCAGGTATTATTTTTAAAAGTTTTATTTGATTGCTGAAATTAAATTCTAAATAGTTACTAAGCAAGTCTGATCAGGTTAAAAGTAAGATTTTAACAAAACATTTACATTTTTCAATAAATAGATTAGTATAATAGAAAGAGCACTAAATTTGAAGCTAAAAGGCATGGGTTCTAATTCTAATTTTGCCATGTGATCTTATGCAAGATCTCCTTTCTAACTTTAATTTTTTAAATCTCCCTTCTAAATCTATAAAAATGGAGATTGATATCTGCCTGATATATCTCACAGGACTGTAGTAAGAGCCAAATGAAATAGTTTTTCATTTAAAAAAAGGTATAAGCACTTTAACATATTTATCATGTATTGGTCTACCTGCCATCTGGGGGAGGAGGTGGGGAGAAGGAGGGAAAAGTTGGAACACAAGGTTTTGCAAGGGTTGATGCCGAAAAATTACCCATGCATATATTTTGTAAATAAAAAGCTATAATAATAAGAATAAAATAAAATAAAAAAAAATATACCTGGCAAGTAAAAAAAAAAGGTATAAGCCACAAAACATTATGTATTCATGATGATGATAATGATGATGTTATAGTTGTTGACTGAAATTTAGAATAAATACCATCCAAAAGAAAATCTCAAATAAGGTACTAAGGGTTTTAAATCTTATTCTCTTTGGGTATTACACAAAGAAATGGAAGAAAAGGAGGAAAAAAAAATCTACAGTAAAACTATGGAGATACTTAGGATTGTCATTTCAATTGTTATTTCAATTGTCCTGGTGTCTTTTTTTTTCCCATTTCAAAAAAAACTAAATAAATATTTACATTCTTTTCAGAGCTGTCTATATGTCTTTTTTTTCTTTTCTTTTTTTTCTTTTATTACAGCTTTTTATTTACAAGTTATATGCATGGGTAATTTTACAGCATTGACAACTGCCAAACCTTTTGTTCCAATTTTTTCCCTCCTTCTCCCCATCCTCTCCCCTAGATGGCAGGTTGAACAATACATGTTAAAGTATAAATTAACTACAATATAAGTATACATGTCCAAACAATTATTTTGCTGTACAAAAAGAATCAGACTTTGAAATAATGTACTATTAGCCTGTGAAGGAAATAAAAAATGCAGGCAGACAAAAATATAGGGATTGAGAATTCTATGTAACGTTTCTTAGTCATCTCCCATAATTCTTTCACTGGATGTAGCTGGTTCAATTCATTACTGCTTTACTGGAACTGATTTGGTTCATCTCATTGTTGAAGAGGGTCACGTGCATCAGAATTGATCATCATATAGTATTTTTGATGTATATAATGTTAAAGTATATAATGATCTTCTGGTCCTGGTCATTTCACTCAACACCAGTTCATGTAAGTCTCTTCAGGCCTTTCTGAAATCATCCTGTTGGTCATTTCTTACCAAACAATAATATTCCATAATATTCATATACCACAATTTACTCAGCCATTCTCCAATTGATGGGCATCCACTCAGTTTCCAGTTTCTGGCCACTACAACATGGCTGCCACAAACATTCTTGCCCTTTCCCTTCTTTAAGATTTCTTTGGGAAATTTGTGACCAAAAACGAACTAGAGACCATTACCGATCACAAAATAGAAATTTTTGATTATATCAAATTAAAAAGCCTTTGTACAAACAAAACTAATGCAAACAAGATTAGAAGGGAAGCAACAAACTGGGAAAACATCTTCACAATTAAAGGTTCTGATAAAGGCCTCATTTCCAAAATATATAGAGAACTGACTCAAATTTATAAGAAATCAAGCCATTCTCCAGTTGATAAATGGTCAAAGGATATGAACAGACAATTTTCAGATGATGAAATTGAAACTATTACCACCTGAAAGAGGGTTCCAAATCCCTCTTGATCAGAAAAATGCAAATTAAGACAACTCTGAGATACCACTACACACCTGTCAGATTGGCTAAGATGACAGAAAAAAATAATGATGAATGTTGAAGGGGATGCAGGAAAACTGGGACACTAATGCATTGTTGGTGGAGTTGTGAACGAATCCAACCATTCTGGAGAGCAATCTGGAATTATGCCCAAAAAGTTATAAAACTGTGCATACCCTTTGATCCAGCAGTGTTTCTATTGGGCTTATATCCCAAATAAATACTAAAGAAGGGAAAGGGACCTGTATGTGCCAAAATGTTTGTGGTAGCCCTGTTTGTAGTGGCTAGAAACTGGAAAATGAATGGATGCCCATCAGTTGGAGAATGGCTGGGTAAATTGTGGTATATGAATGTTATGGAATATTATTGTTCTGTAAGGAATGACCAGCAGGATGAATACAGAGAGGCTTGGAGAGACTTACATGAACTGATGCTGAGTGAAATGAGCAAAACCAGGAGATCATTATACACTTCAACAACAATATTATATGAGGATCAATTCTGATGGAAGTGGATTTCTTTGACAAAGAGACCTAACAGAGTTTCAATTGATAAATGATGAACAGAAGCAGCTACACCCAAAGAAAGAACATTGGGAAATGAATGTGAACTATTTGCATTTTTGTTTTTCTTCCCAGGTTATTTTTACCTTCTGAATCCAATTCTCCCTGTGCAACAAAAGAACTGTTCAGTTCTGCAAACATATATTGTATCTAGGATATACTGCAACCTATCTAACATATGCTTGCCATCTAGGGGAGGGGGTGGAGTAAGGGAAGGGAAAAATCGGAACAGAAGCGAATGCAAGGGATAAGGTTGTAAAAAAAATTACTCTGGCATGGATTCTGTCAATATAAAGTTATTATAAAATAAAATAAAATAAAATATATTTTAAAAAATTAAAAAAGATTTGAACTCAAAAAAAAAAAAAAAAGAATAAAAATAGGCAATGAAAAACAAAAACAAACAAAAAAAATTTCTTTGGGATATAAGCCCAGTAGTAACATTGCTGGATCAAAGGGTATGCAGTTTGATAACTTTTTGACAATAGTTCCAAATTGCTCTCCAGAATGGCTGGATGTGTTCACAATTCCACCAACAATGTATTAGTGTCCCTGTTTTCCCACATTCCCTCCAACATTCCGCATTATCTTTCTCTGTCATTCTAGCCAATCTGACAGGTGTGTAGTGGTATCTCAGAGTTGTCTTAATTTGTATTTCTCTGATTAATAATGACTTGGAAAAAAATTGTTGGGTAAACTAGGGGAAAAATAATGACTTGGAACATCTTTTCATATGGCTAGAAATAGTTTCAATTTCTTCGTCTGAGAATTATCTATTCATATCCTTTGACCATTTATCAATTGGAGAATGGCTTGATTTCTTATAAGTTAGAGTCAATTCTCTATATATTTTGGAAATGAGGCCTTTAACAGAACTTTTGATTATAAAAATGTTTTCCCAGTTTATTGCTTCCCTTCTAATCCTGTCTGCATTAGTTTTGTTTGTACAAAAACTTTTCAATTTGATAAAATCAAATTTATCTATTTTGTGATCAATAATGATCTCTAGTTCTTCTTTGGACATAAATTCCTTCCTCTTCCACAGGTCTGAGAGGTAAACTACCCTATGCTCTTCAAATTTCTTTATAATCTCATTCTTTATGCCTAGGTCATAACCCATTTTGACCTTATCTTGGTGTACAGTGTTAAGTGTGAGTCAATGCCTAGTTTCTGCCATACTAATTTCCAATTTTCCCAGCAGTTTTTGTTAAATAGTGAATTCTTATTCCAAAAACTGGGGTCTTTGGGTTTGTCAAACACTAGATTATTAAAGTTATTGGCTGTTTTGTCCTTTGAACCTAGCCTATTCCACTGATCAACTAGTCTATTTCTTAGCCAATACCAGATGGTTTTTGAGTAGCTGCTGTCTTAATAGGTTCTAGGATGTTCAAAAGGTATGATTAGGGTCAAAAGACAGAGATGTAATTAGAGAAATACTTTAGTAATTAATGTGAACAACAATCAGCTGAAATATGAGAACATTTGTTACCCTGGGAATCAAAGTACACAGCTGAATCCAAACAACTGTCAACTCTTCCAGGAGAAGGTACATTCCCTTCCTCGACTATAGCCACATCTCTCTCTTGTATTCTCCTCAAAACAGCAGAGTGCTGGACTGAATATTTTTAACACGGTAACAAGGGAACAGATAGGGGAAGTAGCCCATGGCATCTTTTGGACACATAACTTAAACAGAAAACCTCAAATTTATTGTCCAAAACGCTCCAAAAGGGAAGACTAAAAAAGCATGAAAATTGCACCCTCAATTATACCCATTCCATTGTAATCAATCTCTCCCCTCTGACCAGCTCATTTTCCTCAACTTAACAAGTATGTTTGAGCATCTTAAAAAAATGCTTCCTCTTTCTAACATTCCATCTACTGACAAAATTTTCTAGGAAGTAGAATACATTCATTGCCTTACCTTCTCTATGGCTTCCAAATTCTTTGTAATTTAGGTTCTATCTTCTATGCTCCAGACAATGCTTTCAAAAGTCACAATGACTCACCTCCTAAGTGCCAAACCCACAGACTCTCTCTCCTCATCTCTCTGCAATGTCTAACACTATGCCTTCTTTCCTGAAAATTTCTTGAACTCCCCCCTCTCCTTAGTTTCTATCCAGTATTAATCTCTTGAACTCCAGTACCACAATTCCAAGTGCCTGCTGGACATCTCCCCTGAATGCTTCAGCAGTAGTGTCTCAAACTGAAGACACTGAAAAGGGAATTTGCAATATGTCTTTCTTCAAACTTCCCTCATTCTTTTTTGCTTCCAATCACCCATGTTCACAGCCTTGGAGTTATCCTTGACTCCTCCTTCTCCTTTCCCCCTTCCTCATCCCATACAGCATTTCTGAACAAATCCTGTCTATCCCACTTTCATTTCTCTCTCTCTATCCACCCTCCCTTTATTTCTTCTCATGTGGACACCATCCTTGTTGAGACGCTCTTAACCTTTCACCCACTCAACTGTAATAACTTCCTAAGCGGCCTTCTTCCTTCCAGTACCCCTCTTCTTAATGCATTCCTAAAACACAGATATGTCACTCTCCTACTCAAAAACATTTTGTGTTTCTTTATGGCCCTTAAGATAAATGACAAACTCCTTAGCCTGGCATTTAAAGCCATATCTGCCCCCCAAATCTTTCTAGCTTTCTTTCATGTTAGCTTCCTTCATGTATTCTCTAACTTACCAGCTGTTTCTCAAACTCAGCATTCACTTCACCTCTAGCTTTCATACAGGCTATTCTCTTACCTCACCTCCACATCTTATTATTCAGAGATTCCCTCAAGTCTTACCTCAAGCACAGTTTAATGCAAGGGGCTTCTGATCCTCTCAGCTGTTAATGACTGCATATCCTTATCAGTGCATGGTATGATCACACACACATACATACACATCCTTTCAGAAAGGGATTGTTTTCCCCCTCATTTTTGTCACTGATCCAATGCCTTGCACACATAGCAGGCATTTAACAAACCTTGATTTGTTGTATTAAATTGTTGTCAATTTGATCATCATCAGTATGCTCCTCCTGCTCTCCCTTCGTTGTGTCTTTTTTCTCTTCTAATTGCTTCCATATAGAGATTAACTCTTTGTCTTTGGCTCTCCTTTCTTCTCTACCTAAAATTTCTCTCTTAGAAGTCCCTCAAAGGCTTCCATGGTCACTACTATCTTCAACCCTGCCCAACTTTTCATCCAAGAACCAATTTAGCATTTTCAAGCTGCTTGTGCATAAAATCATTTCATTTTCAACACATGTATCCCTAGTGCCTGGAACAATGCCTGCATATTGTAGATACTTAACAAATGCTTGATCAATTAGCTTACTGAATTATATTCAATTGGCCATTAATGGTATATTATTGAAATATTTTGCTATTTACCAGTTTTTCATAGTGTATTTGATTTTTTTTTTCTATTAGATTTTAAAGTGCTATGGGAAAAGGACTGGATTTGAGATCAGAGGACCTGGGTCTGAAGTCCACTCTGCCAGTTAACCAATCAATCAATACTTATAAAGCACCTACTATGTGCCAGGCACTGTGTCAAGTTCTGGAGACACAAAGAAGGTCCTGATGACAGTTCCTGCCATTTTTCTGGTCACATGCCTTCTTTTGGACGTTAGCTTCTTTCTCTATAAAATTAAAGAACTGGATCGAAGGTCCCTTCTAGCTCTAAATGCTAAAACTCTAAGTAGAAGATTCAATGAAGGGGAAAGGGAAAAGTAGAAATGAGAGAGAAGGCATGAAACAATCAGACAGAAAAAGAAACAAGAAAATAAAGGAAAAAAAGGAAAAGAACATGAGAACATGTGCATTTCTGGGGGAAAGACTTTTGATCTAGTTTGTTTCTTCTATAGAAATTATCAAGTACTAATGCAGTATACAAGGTATTTGCTCTGTTTATGGGCCCTATGCCTAAGGCTCTGGGGGACAAAGGAGGATAAAAATGTGCACTGAGAATTCCAACAATTAACCATAAAGCTTTCGGAAATTCAATTATTTTTATCCAAACACTTTTGGGCAATATATTGTAATAAAACATAAACTAATGTTGAACCAGGTGCCTGATGCTTTCCAAAGGCATCATATGTCCTGGTGGGAGCTGGGAGCAGCCTTCACAGCACTGCCAGGCCCGTGAGAAGCACGCCTCGCTACACCTCGAGCACACACGAGCACACCGTGGCAGTCTGGCCTCTAGCAAGCAAAGAGGAAGACGAGCGTGAAAAGGGAACTGGAGTTTATGCTGAGGCTGGGTATTTTTTCCCTTTGGGCAGATTTTCTGCTTTCTGATCCATTTCTGGTAGTGGAAGCATGAAAGGCCCCAACCAGATATGTCATGAAAATGTGAATGGTAAATGCCCAGGGCACCAAAGTCAACGTGAGCCAGACAATGGGTGGGTTCATCCCCTTGCTGTCACCCAACTACCTCAAGAGTGCCCTCTGTGCTAGACTACCTCGTGGCATGTGAATAGTGTTAAGAAAAGCTTAGTAAGCATTTGAACCATCCATCCCTCTCCACCTCAAAAAATCTCGGGTGAGTTTTCAAAGAATTGAGCAGAACGAAAAACCAAATGGTAATCACATCTTAACCCCTTGAAGCAGGAGACAGAAAAAAATTTCAAGTCATGGAAATGATTTACAGTTATTAGTCTTATTGTCTAAGCTCTTTACCAGAAGAAAAAACAACACAAAAAACCACTAGATCACTAGCCTAAAAAGTGAGCCCCCAAAGCACTGCCATTTCATGCCTGCGCATTTTTGCTTCCTTGGTACATCAATTTATGTAATCACTTTATTAAGCATGCAAAAATCTGTATTCTTTAATAGTAGCTAATTTTGCTATTTTTAAAGTTGTTGGTTACATGTGTCATTCCCCCCACAGACACATCCTCCTCCTATATACTTAATTTAATCTGTTATTCCTTATGGTTTCTGCAAACTTCACAAAACAGACAAAAAAAAAATCCTCACCTACTTCTCATTTCTGTGCCCTTGTCCATACCATCCCATTTCACTTCACCATTAAAATCTCAAGCTACTAAAATCTGCTCTTCCTTCAAAGTCCAAGTCAGGTGTCACCCCCTCCATGATAATTCCATGATTAAGATACCCTCAAGCTAGTAATGTTCTCTTGCTCCTCAAATTCAACAAACATTTTTAAAGTAACTACAGTGTTTAGGGTACCATGATAGGTACTAAGATTATAAAAATACAAATGACCTTGAAGGGCACATTCTGCTATGTGCTGATCTTAGACTATTTTGCATTAGTTATTTATATATATGCCACAGACTTTATCCCACTCTCACAAAAGTATATCATCACTCCCAAGCAGAAACTGAAAACTTGGAGTCAAATATTACTAGGCAAGAAAGAGCAGAACAGCAGCTTATTTCGTAAGCCACATGACTTTGTTTTATAGCACCAACTGTACAGGTCAGCAAATGAGCTCAGAGCTCATCAATGGCTTTGAGAATAATATCAGTAGTAACTGTAGTTTAAAATAATTAACACAGTAGGGTTAAGCTCCTGGCTAAGCCGTGTAATCATTTGTTTAGAGCACAAGCATACCTGGCTTAATGCCATGAGTCAGTATCATAAAGACACAATCCAGAGGGATGCCATCACTTCCATATAGATGTCCAATGGCTCCTCAGGGATGGTCCTCTCCTCCCTAGACCTCACAGCTCACTGAACTGTACAAAAATGTTGTCCCTGAAGCCAATGAAAAATGTTGAAAAGAAACCTATTACAGTGCAAGGAAACATGACACCAACAGACCAACCAGGTGTGGAGTCACTCCGTGCCTGCCACGAGGAGCTCCCACTCATCAGGAGAAACAACCCGGACAAACAAGCAGATCGGAGGGAAGGTTGGGGGGGGGGGGGGCCAGGCCCCAAAAGGCCTCGTAGAGGAAGAGGCTTTCCGCTGACCCGGGAAGGAAATTCTAGGAGGGAGAGTGATGACGTTCATTTCCAACAGAGGCAGGGGATGAGGAGCGGTACTGGGGGTGGCCAGGCTGCGCAGGGCCCCGGGGGCACCAGGTCTGCTCAGAGAGCCCGAGAAGGGGCCACAAGGTCTGCTGGCAGTCGGGAGCTCCCGCGGATTTCCAAGCAGGAGATGATGACAACCTTGGGCCTTCTGAGAAGGGCTAAGGAGAAGAGAGAGAAAAGAAAAGGGAGGCAGAGGGCTCCCTTTGCTCTCACACCTGTTTTCTGATTGTGTCTATTATTCTAAATCTATTAGTTCAAGAGAACAGGAGAGTGACTGGGACATAGAGGGACTTAACAAATGCTGACTGACTGATTAATGCAGACTGGACAAGCGAGGTAGGATGGGGAGAAAGGGATGTCAGCAAGGTTGTAGGGGCCTGGAAGGGACACAGATTAAAGGAGTGATCAAAGTGAAATGGGATTGATCCATTCTGGAGCTGGTGAGAGGGGTTATGCAAGGTTATACAACACCTGGTAGAAAAGGGGGCAGAACTTTCACATCTGTGAAAGGGGCAGGTATCTCCAGCCTGCCACAAGGAGCAGACCTAGGCTGGAAGAGCATGGAAAAAAGAAAGGAGATTGAAAACAGGGGTGCTGAGAAGCACTTGTAGAAGTGCTTGCTTTTCCAAGCAAGTAGAAGAGCTGAAAGTCTGTGCCATTTTGTAGCTTTTTATGAGCCAAAGTATAAGTACTGGCAAGGAGTGGAGGGGAAGGGAGGGTCCTCGAGAATATATTTCCTAAAATGTGGATGGTTATTTACATAAGGACTTCTATGGGAAGAACATCAGGAAAGAAAAGACCTGTTCAGAGTATTTTAAAGGATAAGAACAAGATAACATCATGAAAAAAATGAACATTCTTTTTTTTTTTTTCTCAAAAGCATTTTATTTTTCCAAATACATGTAAAGATAGTTTTCAACACATGTTTGGAAAACTCTGTGTTTCACATTTTTCTCCCTTCTTCCCTTACCTGCCCCTCTTGAAGACAAGCAATCTGATATAAGCTAAATATGTGCAATCCTTTCATATTTCCATTTTTGTCATGTTGCACAAGAAAAATCAGACCAAAAGAGAGAAAATCATGAGAAAGAAAAATCAAACAAACAAAAAAAGATGAAAATACTATGCTTTGATCCACATTCAGTCTCCATAGTTCTCTTCAGATGGTATTTTCCATCCCAAGTCTATTGGAATTGTCTTGAATCATCAAGTAATTCTTTATAAACAAAAAAGTTTCATTAATTAGTATACTATTTCATTGCCCAAGTTCTCACAAAGATTGATGGGCAATAATCTGTTTTTTTCCTTTTGCTAGATTTCTTAGTAGGGGAAATATAAGGCTTTAGACATAGAACTAAGCTATCAGGTGATTTGAAGGTGATTCAAAAAGTCACTTTTTCCTATTTATGCTCAATTATAAGTCGATCTGTGTACCCCCCCCCCCCAATTAAAGAACCTAAGGGATTCTGAATGAGTTCAAATAAATAAATAAATAATGACATGAAAGGAAATTTTGCTTAGAATCTATCGACTACTCAGACATGCTTCACACACCCCATTCCTTTGTCCCATTTTTAGGATGTGACACTAAAACTATATTGTGATTTTTAAGTAGAAGTTTAAAGGGTCTGTTCCACCCCTTTCTGACAAGTAAATAAAACTGCAGGGAGATCAAATAACTCACTAAAGAGAAGATATAATTTTTTATCTCCGTTTTTACAGTCTCATATCCACATCCGTTGGAAATAACAAAGTCTGAATTCTCATGCAACATTTATCTAAATGTGTCGATTTTATCAGATTGATGAATTTTGCTAACAAAAGACAGGGCTAGGAAATCTTTTATGACACATTTGGAGCATTCACAGATTCAGAGTTTTAATTTAACCAACTTGAGGATTCTCAGGCAGAGCTGCAGGTGTTGACTCTGAAAAAAAACCACCAATGGGAAGGCATATCAATCTTTATGACAAGACAAACAAAAACACTTCATACTTGTTTGCCCTCCACAGACAGGTTCAAAGGAGAAGCCGAAATGGCAGGATATTGTCTTGATGCTGCACAGAGAAGAGAATGCCTCTCTACCTCTCTGTGACCGCTACTTAGTATTGATCAAAAGGGACTGGTCCAAAAAGGATCACAGAAAATGATAAAACAATGAAGGTTTTCCGACATTGTACAGCTGAGCAAGGGCACCATCCTGACAACATCAGAACAAGTCATTTCTGAAGCTACTAGTTCAATGAAGTGGCTTTACATCCTCTTCCTAACATGGAAGTTCCATCACCTTTAATAGTCTAATCTGTTATTGCTGAGTATTCCTATCTTTTTTAACTGCATAAAATCTCATTTTTCCCAACTTCCATTTTAACCAATCTTTTCTAATCTTAACTGTCAGGAAAAATCACCCATCAGCTTTTGGCTTTCCTGAAGAAGGAACTAGTTAGCACAGAAATGTGTTTTAGAGCTGAAGGAGCCTAGAGATCATACAGTTCTACTGCCTTTAACAAAAATATAAAGTGACTCACAGAATGGGCTAGTGATCTTGCCTAAATTCACAACAAAGGGTGTATTAAAGCCTGTAAAGCCAGAAAAAACCTGCAAACTGACTGTTAAATTTTCAGTGTGGGAATTTAAACACTGCAGAAATTGGCAAATTCTACAAATCAAAGCTTGGCTTGCTTAAATCTAAACTTAAGTGATGGATAAAATGCTAATGATGCAGATTAAATTTAAAGCTATATTGTGTATACATTTTTCTCCTAATGAGACTTATTGACCATGTCAGCGCAACTCTGGGCAACAACAATTTGGTAGCAAACTGGAATCATGCCTCTTAGCCTGTGTTCCTTTCACTACACCATGCTGAAACTCTGAACTGAATTCAAATTCAAAATGTCGCAGCATCTGACACAGGAAGTCTACAAAATTTTAGCTTCAGTTTTTTAGAAATTTTAAGAAATAAAGGGAAAAATTCTAGTGAAAAATATGTACTGAGAGGGCTCTAGCATCTGTCACTAGACATTAAACACACACACACACACACACACACACACACACACACACACACACACTCCAGCAGCATCTTGGATGAGATTATATATGCCCTGTGAATAGCATTAATTTTAGTTCTATTTATTATTATAATAATGATTATTAGCCTATACTTGGCAAACTTACTTTGTGTTCTCTAATGTCTTCTGCATTTTCTTGGTCATCTTGTCAATAGCCGCCTGTCTCTTCTCCTCGGCTAGAAGGTCTATCTTGTTCAGTACCACAATCAGCTTCTGACAAGCAATTTGCCCAATCACCAAGCATTCTGCTGACTGAGTCTGCATTCCTTTAGTCACGTCGATAACTAGCATCATTAAATCAATGATCTGAGCTCCTAGGGGAAGAAAATACAAGGTTAGATGAATGAAAACAGAGGATTGAACTTCCCAGCAAGTTGCTTTAAATGTCCCAGCCCAAGAAGCAGTGTGCTACAGTGGAAAGAGAACTAGATTCAGAGCCAAAGACCTAAATTCAAATCTTTACTACTAAACTTCCTGTAGGACTTTGGGAAAATACTTTTCCTTCCCAAGACCTGTTTCTTCATCTGTCATGTAAATGGATTTATACAAATGACTTCTCAGATTCCTTCTGTCCTAAATTTGTGGCCTATGATCTATAAGATCTATGATCAAGGGTTTTTGTTGCCTCAGTATAAATATAAAAAATGAAATACATTTCTACCAAGGAGTTTCAAAACTTTCAAGACTACATTCCAGATAACTTAGGAAGATATCTAAAAATTGTAGCCAAGGACAGGACAAAGAATCAATCAACCTACAGCACTAGATCCTGAAAATTCATATCCGATATACAAAAGGCAGAGGAAGACCAATAAAGATTATGACTGACCAGGTCAATTACTGTATCAACCAGTTCAATAAAACACAATAAGAAAAATAAAGGATTGTAACCAGGGAACCCGGGCAATAACAAGCAGTGAGAGGACAGAAGATAAATCTTTTTCTCTTTAACATACAGACCTTATGGGGGCAGAGAACCAAAGAGCAGTTTACAGATTTTCTCCCTCAGTGATAAAGAGAATTAGTCCTGTGATGTCACTGGTACAGGGAACTATTAGGTAAGGAAATTCCCTTTACCAATGCAGGTTTGCATCTTCTCTAAGACTTCTTGTCTTCCTAAGTTTTTTAGTCACTGAGTGAAGTGACTTCCATCAAGCCAAAGAAATCACTGTAAGTTAGGGATGGTATTTGAATCTGGGTCTCTTGACTCCAAAAAGAGTTCTCTTTCTGCTACCATGCTGCTGTTGCTCCCTAGGAAGTACAGGACAAAGTTTCCAACCATGGGCCCTGCTTCCTATACTTTCCCAACAACATTAGAAGCAAATGAAGAGGGACAATGAGAAGCCAGAAAACAGCATAATACCCCATCAGAAACACATACTTTTAAGATTCTAGAATCGCAAAAGGAGTTCCCAAGAGAAATAATTTTGGCTGTTTCTGTGACCAAATAGACATGTAGGAACATCTTCACATTGAATAATCATAAAGATTTTGTCTTCTTACAAAATTATTCAGTCACCTTCATAAGATGACCTGGGCAAACTGGTGTCTGATGTTTGGTGGGGATGGCAACAACAGCTGCAAGAATAGCAGGGGCAATGGCAACAACAATAATTATTCATTTGCCTAGCACTTAACAGTGTACAAAGATAAAGAACGCTTCTACAACAGAAAATGCTATTTTCCCCATTATATATAAAGGAGGCGGCCTGAGGGTCAAAGGTCTGAGTAACTGAGTGAGCCACAATATAGGTATCAGAGGCTAAACCGGAACCTCAGTCTTCTAACTCCAAAGTGCTTTTCTCCACAGGCTTGGTAGTATACACACAAAATTATCCCAAACATACCCTTCTGCAGATGGGAAAATTTCTACGAAGTTAAAAAAAAAAAAAAAAAAAAGTGCTTTAAACAGCTGCATACTTTGCCCTGTCAGAGACAAGAAAAGGAAAAACTACAGAAGAGCTTCTCATCTCCATGGGTGACATCTGGGAGCAGCCTGCCCTCTTTTCATGGGGCCCTTTTGAATTTGGCAGTGATACTGCTTCTTTGGCTAGGGAGTACTGGCCCAAGATAGAATTTAAGATTCATGATAAAAAGGAAAATGAAAAAACAATAAATGAAACTAAGACTAGCTTTCAATTGGCTGATCTGTCCATAAGAAGTCCTTTCACTTCTCAGTGATCTAAACAACTTTCTTAAGTTTTAGAGAAAGTGCAGACCTGTGCTGATAAAGGGACTTTCCTAATGCAAGGGTTCCCTATAATAAGCTGATTTTATATCTGTATTTTAAAGGAAGGAGTAGGAAAAAAGAAATGGAATAAATTGTAGAGCTTGAAAGAAATGCTAGACGATGGCTGTCTAGAAGGTTTTATCCTGTAATCAATTAGCTGTGTAGGTTACAGAAATGAGGATTGAGACATGGATTTAACTTCCCTAATAACTAGAAATTAGCTTAATGCAAGCTCATGGCCAAAGACTTCAACTTCCTCCTTCACATTATAAACATGTTCTATTGGTTACACAGGACTATAGTATAAGTAGCTCTGTGCTACCTACCAACCATTGGAAAAACAATGCAGCAACGAGAACAACTTGCATTTATTTCTAACAGTTAATAACTGCAGTATTAAACCTATTTTATGAATTGGAAAACTATATCCGGGAGTTTACGTGACTGACCAATAATCAAACAGCTAGAAGTGACCAAAACAGGCCTCAAATTCAAATCTTCTGCTTCCAAATTTGGAGTTCTTTTTCTCATACTCTGTTGTTCATCATGCTGATGATAGACCAAAGCTTAGTATATTTATCTACAAAAAAGAATAAACACTTTCTTTTTTATATGAAACTACAGGTTTAGGATACAAAAACTAAAAATGATAACTATAATAGAAGAAAAACTGACTGGAGGCTCTTTACTTTAGGTGGTACTGACCCAAAATTATATTAATGCTGGATTCAGAGGACCTGGGATTAAGCTCTGACTCAGGCCACTCATTATAGGACCCTAAGCAAACCACTTCTAAATGTGTTTCTTCACCTGTACGACAGAGATAACATTTGTACCATTTAGTTCATAAGACTACTATGAGGAAAGTACTTCAATAACTGTAAAGTTCTATAAAAATGTGAGCCATTATTATCTAAGACATAGCCAAGTAACGGGAATGAGTAAAAAGGACCTTGGGGTGGGGAGCCCCAAAATAATACTTATTCTTATTATACTGATAATGATAAAATTCATTAGCTTTGAAAGCAATTTCTCTTACATGGTCTCATATGCTCCCAACGATAGAACTGTAGGTGGCCAAAATTCTTATCCCTATTTTAGTAATGAGGAAAGTGAGCTCCTAAGAGATTAAGGGCTCACAACCAGGAATGAAGCAAAGGCCACAGAAGGCACACTCAGCATCAACTGGCCCTTCTACAAGGTGAGTGAGAGACACATGTTGTCACAAGCTCAGTGAGCTGGCTTCATAATGTAGAACATGTTCTCTTTATCCAATGGGAAAGGGGAGCACGGGCAGCAGAGAGAAGGAAAATTGGGTAAAAGGAAAAACATGGGAACATAACATAACACAGATACAAGAACCATAAAAGAAAAAAAAATTGGTTCAGGATAGGGGCAAATTGTCCTTGAAGTATGAGATCTTTTAAAGACAATGTTCATAATGAAAATGACTCACCAACAAAAAGGCTAAGCTATGTTTAGAAGAGTGTTTAAGAAGGTAGAGAAGTGTGCAAAACATTTTTAAAAATTTTCCATCAAAAACAAAAGTTTCATCATTTTAACTGGTAAAATTCACTGGAAAATTTACGTAGATAAAATACTACATTTCCTGATGAGGCCAAATAAAGGAAGTATTATCATATTCCTACCTCATTGCTTTCAAAACAAAAAACAATATATATGCCTTGAGCAAATACCAACAAATTCCTATATTCTCCTCCATTCAGAGGTTCACCCTACAAAATGCCTACATTTACTTACAATTCATGCTCAAAGCACCATCAGAACTCAAAAGCAGCTGCTGACTCAGAGTCAAGGGCATGGTTTATTAATTTGCCTAAATGTCCTACATACTTGGACCAACACAAACAAGTGCTAGGAATCATCTGATCTCCCATCTTCATTAACTTTGGCCTGGAATATAGAGCACCTCTTGCAGGCTCCTCTACTTAACTTCTTTCAAGAATATATTCAAAAGGGAAGTCATATCTGAAGCAAGGTAAAGCCATTCCATATGAGGAAGAATAGAGCTAAAATGCCAATCCAATATGCCCAGACCTTTCAGAGGTGACAAGTATTTCCAGTAGTCACTAGTAGCAGTTTAACCATCAAGAATATACTGAACAGACAATATGAAATAGGCTCTATCAAAAACAACCTGACACAGATTAGGCCTGTTAAAAACAGAGTTTCTTTACTTATTTAAAATCAGCTTCTTTTCCCCACCACTAAAATTTCTCATTTGCACATAAAATTAACTAGCTATGCCCAGCCTTCTCCTGCTGGTTCAAGGGGAATGACTCGTACACTTAATATACTTAAGAGGATCTCACATCTTCTTTCTGTTGGAATCCTAAACTTAGGAAATATAACTGACAGACAAATGAAGATAAGTGCTAATATACCCAAGCACTCAGGAACCTTATCAAGATATCTACAAGAGACATTCATTAAGGATAACACATATCTTTGCTCCAAAGGATGGCATTCTAAAGCTGATCCCATGTAGCACCATTGCTCAATGACTTCTAAGAGAACCAAAGGTCATCATGACTTAACAAAACGGTCCCTAAAACTGGAACACAACTGGAAACTTCGGGTCAGCTTCAGTGAACCACAGGCTGCTTTCTGCTCTCAGTTCATCTATTTTTTTCCACCAAACTTTTGATCAGAGGAACAAGGAAGTGACACAAGTGTCCCCCTCTCTTTTCTTTCAAATCCCCAGTATTTCCACTAAATGAATAGACAGTCTCTCTCCTAATTCCCACGAACCCAGAGTAGGAAATCATTCTTAAACTAGAGAGCATGGGTGAGTGAGTGGGTGGGAAATGCAGTACAAAAAAAAATGAGTTACAAATGACCTTCTATATTTTTCAACCTATCAGAATTTTTCATCTCGTTGTATTGACTACAGAATCCTTTAAAGATACAGCAGGATCATTATCACAAGGTTAAAGTTTCTCCCATACTTTTTAAAAATTATAAATCCCCAATTCTGTGAGTTCTGTATCTCAATTATACCCAAAATAAAAAGAAATGTACAAAGGCTAAATTTTGGTAAACTCTTAAGTATGACAACTTATCTGTGAATGTTCAACTATCCTTTTGTTGCTCAAAAAAAGTTCCTTTAAGTAGTTTTTGAGATATCAAACATTAAAACTTTGGACTCTCTTTTAAAAGAACTTCCAACCTGAAATGATTTTAGACAGGAGGATGTTTGACTCAAATCTACAGGTAGTCTATAGTAGTGAGGGAGGATGTTACAGCTATTATTTATGAAAAAAAAAAAAAACCTGGAAAAATGTTTTTACATTATTAACTATAAAGTGCATGTTTCCCATTAGTATAGAATCCTGGTAGCATTTTCAAGTCTGTGGGCATTCTAAAATGCAGAGTAATTCCACAAGATTCTAAGAGTGTATATTTTTGTATTTCCTTTTCAGTCATCTTAAACTAGAATCTCTTGATTGCTTATGACTGATGGTTAATTTGAGTAATTTCTAAAATCTGTTTCTCAAACATTTAAATTTAGTACTCCATAGCCAGAAACAATACAAACTAACTGATGAAAAGTATCCAGTGCTAATTATCCATTTAAATTTGACCAGTGAGATATAACAGACTAATCTGAACACCAAGATAATTCTTCCCATTCTTTGATCATTCACACTTTCAAGAGCAGCAAAGTTGAGAATGATGTAAAAACAGACATAAATAGCAAAAGAACACTGATCTGGAACCCACTTTTTAAATAGGCACCAAAAGGAGTCTTCGGCTGGCATTAAAAAAAAAAAAAAACCTAGAATCTTTCTATTTGCTATTCTAGTACAAAGTATAAACAATGAAAATGTCATGGGAAGTTGGAAAGTCAACAGCTTTATCGAGTAAAGAGCTACTGCTTCAATTATATAAAAGGATTCAGAGGTGTTTCCATGAAACACTTTTCTCTGGCTAAAAGCTCAGGAGCACAGCATTCACCTGACCACCTCCAAAGCTCCTGGATGATCCAGTCCTTAATGGACAATATCATACCTTCTACACAACAATGTTCAAGTGTGTAGATTGTCCACACAATCTCAAGTGTGTTGAGAGCTCCTCCTGCCAGCTTAATGGAGGCTCTGAATACTGAATTATCTATTGATTACATGAGGAAGGTGCATATTACAATGGAACACAAAGCTCAAATGCTATTTTCCTTTACCTTTCTTTACTCAAATACCCTTCCTGAAATGCTCTGTGTAAATCCAATTCAGTGGACAGGGAAAGCTACAAAATTAATTATCGTTCTCTAATTCATTTAGCTTGTGAATTATTTTCATAGATATATATGAGGTTTAAAAAAAAATGTAAAGCTAGACTAGATCCCTTGGAATCCTATTCAAATCCAGGACTATGAAATGGGAAAACTTGTGTGTATGTGTATATGTGAGTGTGTCTGTGTCTGTGTATCTCTCTTGTGTCTTATACTACCCCCAGGAGTGCTGTTTTCCAATGCATTCTCTCGTACCCAACTGATACCTTCTACATGCCTTTACAGGAGCTAATTTCTGATTGTCAGGGTCAAAAATATATAGGAATTTGGAAACTAGAAGGAAACCAGCCATCGTACCATAAGATGTAGATCTTATAATTTGCCCAGAACATTCTCAGTCTATATATGTGGAAACTGCAATAGAATAAGATTGAAGTCCACTGCCATGAAATTGATTACAAAATGGGACAAGAATCCAGTTTCCTGATTCCGTGTCAGTGTTTCCATTATACTATCTTCTCAAGAAAGCACTAAATAAAATCCCAAAATCCCCAAACTCAGCTTTTATTAGAGCTGTAAGTAGCAAAATTGCCCAAATAGTAGTGTCCCTCTCCCTTCCCTTGCCCTTCTATCTTAACTAAATAAGTAACGAACAGCCAAAGTACAATGTTGCAAAAGAGAGAAAGATGAAAAGGAAAAAAAGTTGAGGAAAAAACCCAAAATAATTATTATTATTGGACTTACTAAAGTGAAATCCAAAGTTACATCTGAGTACGCCTGGCTCATCTCCTTTGGAGACATTAGAATAATGTTAGTGACCTTAGAAGGCTCAACACCAGTACCAAGACACCACCCCTGAACCAGGCCTGTGGATGCAGAAGGGGCACAGGGGCAGGGGCACACGCAGCACACATTCACACCAAACGCTCCAGGATTTTACACAGCTCTGGTGTGAACAAGAGCCAAGGACAATGAAGCTGCCTCTGCCACCTTGAGCATATGTCAGGCGGAGGCAATGCCTGGAGGCAGCGACCTGTTTGTGGTACAGGGCAGGGGAAAAACAACTATGTTACACCCATGATTGCCCCCAAATTCCTGTTCCCTGACTCAGCAACATCATGATTAGGCCTAAACCCCCAAAGAGATCAAAGAAAGAGGAAAAGAACCCACATGTTCTTCCCCAGAAAGTCCTCACCACCAAAGACCTTGGCACAATCAAATGACTCAACATTAGAAACTGATAGGAGGTTATTGGTGGAAATGACAGTAAAGAAGCAGGACTATCTGCTTTGCTGATGCTTCCTAGGAACCATGGAACCTTCCTATTTGTTTTACTGCTGAAACTTCTCAAATATGCTATCTTCCCCATTAGAATAGGAGCTCCTGGAGAGCACAGATTGTTTGACTTTTCTACTCTTAGCATAGCATAGCATTTTGTAAATAGTATTTATGAATAAAGTCCTTTTTTTCCTTCATTCATATGCACAAAAATGTTTATGCCAGCTCTTTTTATGTAAGTGAAGAATTGGTAACTAGAGAGGTGCTCATACACTGGAGAATTGCTAAACAAATTATAATATGGGATCGTAACAGAATATTATTATACTACAAGAAATGATGACTTGGACAGTTTCACGGCAAGATTCATATGAACTGATAAAGAGTGGAGTGAGTAAAATCATGATAATAATTCATACAAACATCATAAAGACAAATATACATACATATATATTTTTATATATTTATATACACAGAGACAGACAGAGAGAGTGACGGAGAGAAGAGAGAGTAAGAAAGAGAGAGCTAATGAAGTCTTTTTGTTCTTAACTGCATATTTGTTGTAAGAGTTTTGTTTTCCTTTCTTTCTTTCTTTTTTTTTTTTTTTTTTTTTGCTGAGACTTGCCCAGGGTCACACAGCTAGGAAGTATTAAGTGTCTGAGATCAAATTTGAACTCAGGTTCTCCTGACTTCAGGGCTGGTACTCTATCCACTGCGCCACTTAGCTGCCCCACTTTCCTTTCTTTTTCAAAGGGAAGGGAAGATGAGAAAAAGGGGAAATGTATTTTTTGTTCATTAAAAATTTTTTATTTAATTTAAAAAGCAATCACAGGTTTCTAGAATGAACGTGCCCTATTTTACATAATAGTGCTTTCTTAAGGCTTCTTTTTGCTTGAAAATTCATTATGGGGTTACAACTTTCTACTACTGTAAATAAAAAGTTTTTGTAAATTGAAGGTACGGCACTTTGAGACTTAGAAAGCACTCTTCACAGAGTATCTCATTTGATCTTCACAATAACCTGTGGAGGAGATGCTATCATTCTCCCTATTTCAAAGATGAGTGAACTTGGCTAGGATCACAGAGCTAGGCAACTAGCTGAGACAGCATTCGGCTTCAGGTCTTCTCAATCCCAAGTCCCACTCTTCTATTTCTCAGGAGGCAGTGCCTTCTGCCTGCTAAGCACCTAAACACAAATGCTTGTGGAGGACAACAGAACTCAGTCTTCGGCACAGAGAGGGATGAAATCGCTGAAAGAGAACTTACACTCCTGTGAGAATACCTGGAGTCAGGCCATCCTGACTTAAGACCCTTTTGGGATCCCCATTACAAAGAAGTGCTGTGATAGTCATCAGAGCCAGATGGGACCTCGGGGCCATACTGACAAGCGGCTGTCCTACTTCTGCTGGGAGATCTCCAAGCCCAAATGGGACTCCCAACTTTGACTTCTGGGGGCCACTCTGCTATGCTAAGAATAGCCAAGGATCTCCGCTGAAGAGGGAGGTCTTGAGTTGGGCCTTGAAGGCTCATAAAAATTCAATCCTTAGGTGGAGGAGGATGAATTAACATTCCAGGGAAGGAGAATAGTGTAAGAAAAGGCAGACAAGAAGGTGAGGCAGGAAGGCAGCAAACCACACTCACAAGGACAATGGCAAGAGTTAGAAAGCTTCAAGTACAGCAGCAGTGGAAAATTAATTTAAAAGGGTGTCTGAAGTTGGAGGGTAAGGGCCCTTGGATGCCAGATTAAGGAAACCAACCTTGATTTCACAGTTCATAGGAAGCCCTTGAAGAGCTCTGAGCTGCTGTCGCTGTTTGTCTCATGGTCTCGAAGAGAACCACATCAGGAAGGAATGTCATGAGAACCAAGAGAACTGGGTTGGAGGAAGGGAGGGAATGCAAAGTCAGGAGCCCACTTTTTCCTTGGAGCCTTCTGGTTCCAGTGACTAGACATAGATCAGGACAACTGGAGATGGCCCTGGATGCCAACATAAATTGGCAGGGGGAAACACTGGCCCTTTAAGCTAAGGTCTTTCCCAGGCCTCAGTTTGTCTGAGGTAATGCTTTTGAGCACAGAGTAACAAGAGAGGTGTTTTGGGAATCTGAAAGAAATAGAAAAGATGTACTAAAGTCTTCCTTACTATTCACAAAACATACAGAGTCACAAGTACTTCTGATTTAAAAAAACAAAAACCTGAATAGGTTAAGTACACAAGACACAACTGTCAATGACTACAATAACCTAGTGTTTGACAAAGTGAAAGACAATAACTTCTGGGATGAGAACTCATTATTTGACAAAAATTGCTGGGAAAATGAAAAAAAAAAAAGTATGGCAGAAACTAGGCATTGACCAACACTTGACACCTTATAATCAGATAAAATAGGTTCATGATTTAGACATACAGAGTGATTCCATAAGCAAATTAGTAGAGCAAGAAATAGTCTACAAAGAAGAGAGGAATTTATGGCCAAAGAACTAGAGAACATTATGAAATGCAAAATGGATAATTTTGATTACATTAAGTTAAAATGGTTTTGTACATACAAAGCCAATGCAACCAAGATTAGAAGGGAAGCAGAAAGCTGGGGGAAATTTTTTTATAGCCAATGTTTCTGATAAAGGTTTCACTTCTAAAATATACAGAGAATTAATTCAAAATTTATAAGAATACAAATTGACAATTGACAAATAATCAAAGAATATAAATTTTCAGATGAAGAAATTAAAACCATCTATAGTCTTTTGACAAAATGCTCTAAATCATTATTGATTAGAGAAATGCAAATTAAGACAACTTTGAGGTACTATCTCACACTTCTCAAATTGGCTAAGTTGACAGGAAAAAATAATGATAAATGTTGGATGGGATGCTGGAAAAATGGAACACTAATACATTGTTGGTAGAGTTGTGAAATGATCCAACCATTCTGGAAAGCAATTTGGAATTGTGCCCAAAGGAATTTGTATTCCAAAGAGATAATTTAAAAAGGAAAAGGACCTATATATGCAAAAATATTTTTAACAGCTTTTTTTGTAGTGGCAGAGAACTGCAAATTGAGTGGATACCCATCAGTTGGGGAATGCCTGGATATATGGAAACTGATTGTGGAATGAGAATAAAGCATAGTATTTTCACCTTTTTGTTTGTTTTTCTTTCTACTGTTTTTTTTTTTTCTTTCTGTCTGATTTTTTTTGAACAACATGACAAATATGGAAATATGTTTAAAAGGACTGTGAATGTTTAATCTATAGCAGATTGCTTGCTCTCTTGGGAGGGGGGAAGAAAAATTATAACAGAAAGTTTTACAAAAATGAATGTTGAAAACTATCTTTACATTTAGTTGGAAAAATAAAATACCATTGAATACCAAAAAAAATAAAAAAATAAAAACAAAAACTCACATGTACTTCTTCATAGATAAGTGGGAAAGTAAGAGTTTTTAAGACAAGTCAGAACAAATATCTTTACCTTTCTGGACAGAAGATGAAGGATAGGTACTGAAATGGTACCACCCTTTCAAATGCCGTGCACAAAGTGGCAGACAAGCAGGGGGAGAATATCTCACTAAGTGTGAGCTAACTACAGGGACATATTTACATAATGAGGCAGGAAGCCAGGTATTGTTTTAACTTGTATCAAAGAAGACAGAATCCCTTTTAAACATCCCAAGCAGACTATATTCATGCAAGTAGGGAAACTTATTCGGTAAAATTATTAGAAACTAAAAGAAAAGGGAATTCTATGAAGGGTTCTTTGTTTTTCCTGAGTAGTAGTGGTCACAGGAGAAATTAATAAAGAAACTTCAATTTCCTATCTATAGTTAAATGATCTTCAATAATTCAACAATAAAGAACACTAATTTGGGAATTTTTAAATGCTTCAGTATAAAAGTAGAGGAAAAAATATGATTTTAACTAGAGTCATTGATCTACCTACAGACAGGAGTAGGGAGCTAAAAAAAATTAATAAAAGTTTTCAAATATTAAAAAGGCAGAGGAGAAACTATAACCAAATACACACACACACACACACACACACGTGTGTGTGTGTGTGTGTGTGTGTGTGTATAAAATAAAAGTCATCAGGTACTTAGAAGAGATTGTACACATAATAGTATTATGAATATCTAACTAGAAATTAGATACTCCGAATGTGTACGTGAGCAAGAAAAAAATGAAAGAAGAGATCATCAAGAAAAACTTCACTATCAAATCATCCATTTTTTCAATTCTAGAGTCGTCCATGAATTTCTATGGGTTGTTGGATCAACTTTAGAAAATGAAAAAGGGCAAAGAGAAGGGCTAAAAAGAAGCACCCATTTCACTTTCTGAAAATAAAGATTAGAGGAGATTATAGACTCTTAGAGCTGGAAACAATTTTTGAAATCAATTTAATCAAACCCTCACTGTGAAACAGAGGGGTCAAACATGAGGATGTGGCCTGCAATACTCCCTGAACTAGATTAAAATGTAATTGGGAAATAGTTAACAAAATAAATAAAAATACAATAAAACAAATATTAATAAAACAAACATATTAAATTTTAAAATTAAATCAATATGCAGCCCACAGGGACCTTTATGTTTAATAGTTCTGATTTCTGATTGACACCACTACTCTAGTACACTGGTTCTCTGCTTGAGAACCTCAATGATCCAGACAATAAGGAAATGAAAGAAAATGAAGAAACCCAGGAAAAAAAATGAGAATTATGTTTCCAGAAGAGGAACAAGAGCGACAAGAAACAAAACCAAGAGATAGTTCATGTAATAATCAAGAAAATAAATAAACATGAACAAGACAGTAGGCAAATAAAGTCACTAAATGACAATCAAAAAAGGAGATTGTGATTAAAAAAATAATAATTTTTAAAAAAGAGAAAGATAGGCAGGTGGCATAGTCTAGAACCAGGGGCGTGAAATCAAGAAGACCTGAGTTCAGGACCCTATGTAAGCATTTGGCAAGTCATTTAATTGCTCCTAGCCTGTTTCCTCACTTGCAAAACAAAGGGATTCTGAGGCTTGAGTTTTCTTTCAGCTCTAAATCAAGGGTTCTATAATTTTACTAAATTCCTTGTAGCCATATCCACAATGTTCATAATTCTGAGCAAACTATATTTCATATGGTACAGATTGAGAATTCAGCATTGACTCGATGGATAGGCTCTCAAAGGAAAAGATCCCTAAGCACAAGACCTGAACCAATAAACAGTTGTCCAATGGTCAACTAGAGATGGAAGACTAGCACTTAGGAGATAGAAGAGCTTTGACTATATAGATAACTCTGCTAATCATAAGTACAGTGATGACAACTGAACCCATAGAAAATAAGATCATCGATATTTAGAATAATGAGACAGACTATTGTCTGGGGACAGATACCCAGGTATACCCAGAGATAGCAGGTAAGACATGGATGATGACACAGCAAAGGAAAGTAAAAACTTAATTCCCACTTCAAACTTTTTATTAGAGGTTCAAAATTCTTATTAGAATAATAAGGGCAAAAATCTGTCTCCCAAAATTGGACCTAAAAATCACTTATTTGATTCCTTCCTTTTCCTCCACATCTGGTCACCAAGTCTAGTCATTTTGTTCTTTTTTAAAATTTAAACTTTCTTTTTCATTTAACATGATTGTATAATGATTAACTATGGATTTGGTTCTTCTCAATGGTTCAATGATCCAATAAACTTTAGATAGAAAATGCCATTTGCATCCAGAAAGAGAACTATGGAGATTGAATACAAATTGAATACAACACATTTTATGTTCACTTTTTTTTTCTGTTCTTTTTTCACCTTGTGGTTGTTCCCTCTTGTTTCAATATAATTCATAAAGAATGTGTATTTTAAAAGGTTACTTACTATACATGCATAATCAGAAACAAATAAAACACTTTTTAAGAAAACTTTTTTGAATATGACATATTACCTTACCCTATGAAATAGCTGATTTATTGTTTAGTTAAAACTGAAATCGTGTCCAACTCAAGACTCCATTTTAAGTTTTTTTTAAGCAAAGATAATTAGAATGGTTTGCCATTTCCTTCTCTAGCTCATTTTATAAATGAATAACTGAAGTAAATTGGGTTAATTGACTTGCTCAGGTTCACACAGCTGGTAAGCATAAGAGAACAGATTTCAACACAGAAAAATGAGTCTTCCTGACTTCAGATCCTACACTCTTATCCACTGAGCCAGCTGGGGTCCTAATAGAAGCTCTGCCTTTTAATAACTACGTACATTCAAGTAAAACATGTCATCTCCTTTCATAATCAACAACAAAAATTTTGTTATGTGCCTTTCATGCAAAAGGTACCATCCTAGGTGCATGGAAATAAAAAGAAATAAAAATAGGATGACCCCTGACTTCAAGTAACTCAGAGTAGAAGGGAAGATGTAATTCATGTACACAAATAAGGATGATGCAAAGCTAGATGTTATAAGGGTAAAGGGAAAACCCCCAGAGTATTTTAATAAATTTGGGATAAGGGGGCAGAGATTTCATTCAGATAAGAAAATCTAAGGACGATTTCAGGGAGGAGTATGTATTCTCCATAAATACATGCAGATCACATTCAAATCTACATACCCTGACTTCATTTTTCTTTTGAACTCCAGTCTCACATCATCTCTAGATGCTGGATATCTCTAAATGGATGACCTAGAAGCATTTCAAACTCAACTGTTGGGAAATATGACTCATTATCTTCCTTTTTGCCCATCTTTCTTGTTAACTTGCCATTTCCTTTGAGGAGACTGGCATCCTTCCAGGCATTCAAATTTGCAACCTCCAATCATCCTTTTGGTAAAAAGTGAAATGCTT
The DNA here is from genome assembly GCF_016432865.1 of Antechinus flavipes. Lineage (NCBI taxonomy): Eukaryota > Metazoa > Chordata > Mammalia > Dasyuromorphia > Dasyuridae > Antechinus > Antechinus flavipes. The sequence continues at coordinate 58,002,199 of NC_067398.1, read as the reverse complement.
TTGAGATCTGCATGCACCACATGAAAAAGATTGTACTGTTTACTGTTGTTTCCACTTCTTCATGAGGTACACTGAGAACTAAGGTATTACAGTTTAATTATGGCAGCCCACTGTCACCAATTATCAATCAACAAGAATCATAAATTGCTTGCTATATGCTAAGCACTAATGATGATGATAAGCACTAATAATACAAAGAAAGGCAAAAAATAGCCCCCCTTTCCTCTAGGAACTTTAACATTCTAATTGTTAACAAAAACAAGTTTTGTTAACAAAAATATTCCATTTTTCATCTACTTGTTATCTTCCAGTTGCAATCTTTAAATATTTTTGGGATGATCTGGCATTATTGGATCGCATTTCCCTCTTTCTATAGATTCCTTTTTTTCCCTCTCTTTCAACAATCTCCATTATTCTATAAGGTAATACTTCTCTTACCTTTCAACCTTTCTCCTGGATAAGATTTTGCAACATTTTTATACTCTAAACTGATACTGCGACTAGCTGTCTTATCTCTCATCCTGGCAAGAAGGCCAAATGTTTGCAGGCTGAGTCTAATTCTAAGTTTCTTCAAAATTTCCCCCCAAAACAGGTGATTTATTTTGACTAAATTTCTGTAGGAAACAATGACATCTATATAACAATGTTTATTTCTTGTCCCATTTTTCCAAAGTTAATAGCTTTTCTGAATAGTCAGGATGGAGCTATTGTAGTTTCACTATTATCTTTTTCTCATCTTTAGCCTTTTTTCTGGTTTTATGTTGATTTTGACTTTGTCTTTAATAACTTGATGGCCTCATTATATATAATGTATAGCCATGCCTAAAAGATATTTTACCACAAAAAAGTGAATATTGCAGTAAAGCAAGTCATTCAAATTTTTTTGTTTCCCAGTACATATAAACGTTATGCTTATTCTATATCAGAGTCTATTGTGTGCAATAGTTTTATGTCTTAAAAATGTTCATATTTTAAGGTAAAAATATTTGATTGATAAAAATTGCTAACCATCATCTGAACCTTCAGTGAGTCACAATCTTTTTTCTTGTGGAGAGCCCTACCTCCATGCTGACGGCTGCTGATTGATGAAGATGGTGGTTGTAGCAATGAAGTTTGCTTCATTGAGTGACTCTTCCTTTCACTTGAACATTTAGAGGCCATTGTAAGGTTATTAATTGGCCTGATTTTAGTAGTGAGAGGGAAAAAGAGAGGGAGATAGGGAAAAGGCAATAGGTGGAGCATTTGTTGATTTTTTTTTAATCATCTTACATGGGTGCAGTAAGTTAAGCCCCCAAACAATTATAATAGTAACATCAAAGATCACTATCAGAAGAGTGATTTAATAGATAATAGTGATTTAATAGATAAAAGAATAATGAAAAGGTTTCAAATATTTTAGGAATTACCAAAATGTAATTTTGGTACAGAGAAACAATGTGAGCACATGCTATTGGGAAAATGGCACTTATAGATTTGCTCGACATAGAGTTCCCACAGACCTCCAATTTGGGAAAAAAAAAATTTGCAGTCTCTGCTATTCAGTGCAAAACGGTTCTTCTTGCTTCACAGTATTCAGCTGCGGCCTCTGATGCCCCAGAAATCCTGTCAAAGGGACCCACACTTGACACTACTTTTTTTTTTTTTGTGGGAGTTTTCCAACATGGGAAAATGGACATCGCTGCAAATGTCTGAGAGTCCGCAATGCCATCATTGGCAAGTAGAGAGCAGAGAACATGCCAGAAGGCATGCTTTGGTGAGCTCTCTGTGGATGGAGTGGCCCTATCTGTAGGAATCAACAATTGACAAGTGATTGAATGCAGGGGTGATTAAAGGGGAAACTGCCAAACAGGACTCCAAAGATTTCAATTCGCAGTAATTAGGAATATGGTAGAATTATTAAAAGAAAGGGAGAAACTGGTAAATTCCATTTGGGATATGCTGAGTTTGAACCGGTGGCAGGATAAAAGTTGCAATACACAAATGACTGGAAATTTGTCACAGAAAGATCAGGAGGGATGAAATATTATCTGTACAAAGAGATAATGTGAAAATATAGAAGTGAGCAAATCACATAGAAGGAGAAGCAGAAGAGAGAAATAACATAGCAGCCAATGGGAGTAGAGTATATAAAGCAGTAAGAGATTATTATGCCAACAAACTAAGAAAAAGTCACTGGCAAGAGCAATAAAGACATCACTAGTCCAAGTTGGATTTATATCAGGAATGCAGGAAAACAAACATAAAAGACCATATTATTAACAAGAACAACAGAAATTATGCGATATCAATAGAAACAGAAGACGGTTTTGGCAAAATACAACAGTTATTTGTTTTAAAAAACACACACAGAAAATACATGAAATAAAGAGCTTTCTTTACTATGATGAACAATATCTATTTAAAACCAAGAGCCAGAATGATATGTTAGCTATGGAAATAAGCAAAAAAAAAAAAAAAAAAAAAAAAAAAGAACTTGAGATAATGAGGATAGACAAAGATTATTCTAGATGTAATGGTTTAGAAGGCATTAGAGTCAACTAAAAATTAACTGGAATAATAATTTTAAATAATTACTTGTAATATTAGAAAAGCACAACAATTTAAAATAAATCCACATAAATCATCAGTATTTCTTCTGTATATTATTAACAAACCCCATCAGGAAAAGTTAGAAAAAGAAACTCCAATTAAAAAACCACAGAATATATCAAAACATTAGTTATCTAGCTATCAAAATATACAAAAAATTACATGAGTGCAACTACAAAACACTTCATAGAAATAAAAACAGAGCTAAATGCTTAATTAATTGCTCATGAGCTTGCCAACCCAACATAATAAAAATACTACTTAAATTAATTTACTTATCTAATGCCATACCAATCAAACAACCAAAAAATTACTTAAAAACTTAGAAAAAGTAAAAAACTAATCTGGAGTTTAAAAGTTTAAAAGCTAAAGAATGTCAAAGGAAACAGAAAAAAAAAAAGGTGGGAAATGAATACAAAGCAATAATCATCAAAATGACAAAAATACTGATTAAAAAAAAAAAAAACAACCCAGAAAAGTCAATCAGTAGAACAGAATTGGTACATAACTTACAGAAGAATATGTACCTAATAGTCAGGTATTTGATAAATATAAGGGCTCCAGGATACAGAGTTAAGTATTCACCATTCAATAAAAACTGCTGGGAAAAGTGGAAAGCAATGTAGCAAAATTAAGTTTAGACCCAGTCTTTTTAACTCAAGGCCAAGAATGTGAGTTCTTTGGTGGTTTTTTTTTTTTTTGGTGGTTTTTTGTTTGTTTGTTTTGTGGTTGTTGGTGTTTATTTTTATTGTTTTGTTTTTTGAACTTTGCTAAGTGTATCTCACTGGTTATTGATTTCTTTTGTAATCTTAATGTACTTTATTTTGTTCACTTAAAAAAGATTATTCTGAGAAGTCCAAAGGTTTACCAGGCTGCATGACATACACAAAAAGTTAAGAATCTCTGTTTTGGACCAAGACATCTCATCATATACCAAAACAAGCTCCAAATGGACTCATGATCTAAAAATAAAAAGTCACATAATCAAGAAATCTGAGGTTCATTTGGCATTGGCTAAGAAATAGATTAGTTGATCAGTGGAATAGGTTGGGTTCACGAGGCAAAATAGTCAACTATAGCAATCTAGTGTTTGACAAACCCAAAGATCCTAACTGTTGGGATAAGAATTCATTATCTGACAAAAACTGCTGGGATAACTGGAAAATAGTATGGCAGAAATTAGGCATGGACCCACACTTAACACCATATACCAAGATAAAATCAAAATGGGTCCATGATTTAGGCATAAAGAACGAGATTATAAATAAATTAGAGGAACATAGGATAGTTTATCTCTCAGACTTGTGGAGGAGGAAGAAATTTGTGACCAAAGATGAACTAGAGGCCATTACTGATCACAAAATAGAAAATTTTGATTACATCAAATTAAAAAGCCTTTGTACAAACAAAATAAATGCAAACAAGATTAGAAGGGAAGCAACAAACTGGGAAAACATCTTCACAGTTAAAGGTTCTGATAAAGGCCTCATTTCCAAAATATATAAAGAATTGACTCTAATTTATAAGAAATCAAGCCATTCTCCAATTGATAAATGATCAGAGGATATGAACAGACAATTTTCAGATGATCAAATTGAAACTATTTCCCTTCATATGAAAGAGTGTTCCAAATCACTAGTGATCAGAGAAATGCAAATTAAGACAACTCTGAGATACCACTACACACCTGTCAGATTGGCTAAGGGGACGGGAAAAAATAATGGTGAATGTTGGAGGGGATGTGGGAAAACTGGGACACTGATGCATTGTTGGTGGAGTTGTGAACGAATCCAACCATTCTGGAGAGCAATCTGGAATTATGCCCAAAATGTTATCAAACTGTGCATACCCTTTGATTCAGCAGTGTTTCTACTGGGCTTATAGCCCAAAGAAATACTAAAGAAGGGAAAGGGACCTGTATGTGCCAAAATGTTTGTGGCAGCCCTGTTTGTAGTGGCTAGAAGCTGGAAAATGAATGGATGCCCATCAATTGGAGAATGGCTGGGTAAATTGTGGTATATAAATGTTATGGAATATTATTGTTCTGCAAGAAATGACCAGCAGGATTAATACAGAGAGGCCTGGAGAGACTTACACGAACTGATGCTGAGTGAAATGAGCAGAACCAGGAGATCATTATATACTTCAACAACGATACTGTATGAGGATGTATTCTGATGGAAGTAGATTTCTTTGACAAACAGACCTAACTGAGTTTCAATTGATAAAGGATGGACAGAAACAGCTACACCCAAAGAAAGAACACTGGGAAACGAATGTGAACTGTTTGCATTTTTATTTTTCTTCCCTGGTTATTTTTACCTTCTGAATCCAACTCTTCCTGTGCAATAAGAGAATTGTTCGGTTCTGCACACATATATTGTATCTAGGATATACTGTGACATATTTAACATGTATAGGACTGCTTGCCATCTGGGGGAGGGGGTGGAAGGAAGGAGGGGAAAAATTGAAACAGAAGTGAGTGCAAGGGATAATTTTGTAAAAAATTACCCTGGCATGGGTTCTGTCAATAAAAAGTTATTTAAAAAATAAAAAATAAAAATTAAAAAAAAAAAGAAATCTGAGGTTTAAGGAAAAAAATTATCTTTCAGATCTATGGATAGAGGAAGAATTATAGACCAAGCAAAGAGTTGGAAAGACTCGCGGAAATAAGATGAACAGTTTGGATTATACAAAATTTAAAAAGTTATGCACAAACAAAACAAATGCAGCTGAGATAAAATGGAAAATAGTTAAAAGGGAAAAAATATTTGTCGCAAGTTTCTCTGATTAAAATTTCATATCTAAAATAAATAAGGAACCAATTCAAATAAGAGCCATTTTCTGATAAAGGGTCAAAAGATATGAACAGGTAATTTTGAAAGGAATAAACCCAAGGCTTTAATAGCTATATGAAAAAATGTTCCAAATTACTAATAATTAGAGAAATGCAGATTAAAGCAACAATGAGGTTCCATACCTTTCAGACTGGCAAAGTTAACAAAAAAGGAAAATGGCAATACTGCAATGACTATAGGAAAAGAAGCATTAAAACAATATGGAACTATGATTCAAAAATCACTAAGTTTTAAGACCCTTTGAGGCCCAGAAATATCACTAACACTTCAAAGAGATCAAAAGCAGATGAAAAGTATTCATATGTATAAAAATATTTATATAGCTCTTTTGGGATAATAAAGAACTAGAAACTAAGAGAGAGCTCATCAATTGGAATGAGTGAATAAATTGTATGAACTTTAAAAATGCTATTATTAGGCAGTCGGTCAATAAACATTTATCATATGCCCCACATTTTAAGTGCTAGGGATAAAAAGAAAGGTAAACTCCATATCTCGAGAAGCTCATAGTCCAATGGGAGAGAGAATTATGCACATACAAGTTCATATAAATAATATGTACATATATACACGTACATATATGTATATGTATCATGCACCCATTGTGTATGTATATGTATGACAAATTGGAGATAATCAATAGAACTAAGTGGAAATGTAAGAGGCTTCTTGTGGAAGATAGGATTTTAAGGAAGGGAAGAAAGCCAGCCAGGAGGTAGAGATAGGGAGGGAGAAAATTCGAAGCATGAGAGAAGATGAAAGAGGTTTCAGAGAAATCTAGGAATATTTATATAAACTAAGGCAGGGAAAAATAAGCAGAACCAAAACAATATATACTGTTAATAATAACAATAGAAAACTTTAAGAACTCTGATCAGTCCAATGAGTACTCATGTCTCCAGACCTAACTTCTGACAGAGAGGTAAAGGACTCAAGATGAAGAATTAGATGCATGTTTCAGGAACACAGTCATTATGAAAAATGATTTTGCTTGTCTATGCATATTGTTACAAGTGTTTTATTTTTCTTCTCTATCATCTGCATTTTAAAGGTAAGAAAAAGGGAAATTGAGAAGGAGAAAGAAATTCTTGTTAATTTTTTTTAAGTTAAAAGATTGGGAATCTGAGTACAATCAGAAGCCGGCACTATGGAAACAGACCCCAAAACTGGCCACTGTGGTTCAGACACTTCTCCAGCAGGTAAGATAAGTTTCAGACCATGTCAGACCAGATAATTGATTGAATTGATGATATGAGCAGTCAAATTGATGATCTGGAGAAAAACATTGCTGAACTTATAACCCAAGCAGGAGTGGAAGAAATAGAAAGGGGAAAACAAAATTACATGCTACATGTAATAAAGATTTTCTTAATCATTTAGAGTGAATTCTGGAAAATGTTTTTTATAAGTCAAGAAGTTTAAGAGCAGCTTTTCTCAATTAACTATTGTTTGCAAACTTTATTTTTTGTCTTTTGCTGAGGCAACTGGGGTCAAGTGACTTGCCCAGGAGCACACAGCTACTCAGTGTTAAGTGTCTGAGACCACATTTGAACTCAGGTCCTCCTGACTTCAAGGCTGCAAACATTTTTAATTATAAAGCTTGTATTACTAGAATATGCCGTTTAGTTAGGTTACAAGGTGATTTATTTTTTGATTTCTTGCATGTGGTTGCTCATAATATATGATATAAAATGTGTAAACATTAGTAAATTGAAATTGTGACTATTGGCTAATTTTTTTAAAATTTAGTGCATTTTTTTTGCCAAGTCATTTGTTCCTTTTGTAATAGTTTCAGTTTAATAACAAATTGCTGTGAGATTTTTTTTAAGAAATGTATTAATTTTTCCAATTCTTAGTAGATAATGTTTGTGAAGTAAACACCTGGTTCGTAATTCTCAGCACAAAATTACTGTTGTACTAATAACAAATAAATAGCATGTTGACCATATTTTTAAAGCAGACAATAAATTCAAGCATTTTGTATTTAGATGTCTGTCATTCCTACATTTCTTTGGTTGACAACTATGTCTAAGACTTTACTATATAAAACAGCTAATTGACAGTAACTACTGACATTTTTAATTCACTAAATTTGGATAGTAACAATATCTCAATTCCTCACAAATACTAAGGACAGATAATAACCTTCTATAAAGATGAATTGCATTCACTGAGTAGAATTTCATGTGTTATGATACTTTGGTAATTAGTCATAATATCAAAAGTGCTCACTGTAAGAATCTGAAGAGGTTTTAAAACACACTTACTTCATATTTACCGGTGCTACTGAATTTAAAAAGCATTTGTCGTGTAAAAGTAAAAGCAAGTGGCCACTGTGAATCCTTCTTCACTTATTAGTTACTAATGAATGCCCTCATCATAAGCTTGGATTTTCTAAAGAAAAATTGTGGGTTCTGTTGTTTACCTTTTTTTCTTACCTAAATGCTTGCAGAATAACACTTTTGTAATAGGTTATAGGCATATAGAAAATACCAAACATTTTCATCATGACATTTTCTGTGTTTTAATAAAGACGTAAGGGACATGGCTTGGACACTTAGATGACTGATTCTTCAAATTGTTCCTATATTTAAAAAAAAAAGATCAAAATAAACCTGAAGGATGATATATAGAGGTAGAGAATTATTTTTCCTGAAGAGAAACTTTTAAGTTAATATTTTGTGATTGTAGGAGAAATTTCTGTACTACCAGTTTATTGTACTATTATAAATATGTAATAAAACTATGAAATTTTAAAAACAGTTAAAAGATTAAGAGAGAACTCATTCATTTCCTAGAGAGAACAAGTCCAGTAAGCCTGAAGAAATGTAAGGCAGACTTATGAGTGGCAAAAGATATGGAGGTAATAAATGTTAAACTCCTCTTGCAAAAAGTCTAGCAGAAATCTAAGGAAATAGCAGTGTCCAGAAAAGGTTCTTTTAACATAGAGAGGATATGAGCATATCTAAGGGCAGAGAGAAAAATGCGCTGACAGTCCAGGAGAGATACAGAAGAGTTGTAGTCATTGATGGAGAGAGGAAGCATCAAGTGAATATGCAGAGAAGGCAAGTTAAAGAACGAGTAGAGCAATGAATGTAAGAAAAGGATTTTTAGGGGAGTGAGGGCACCCATGACAGATGAATTCAAAATTTTCAGTAACATACAAAGTGTAGTCACCTATCAAGAAGGAAAGAAACAAGCCCGGAGCCTAAAGAGGCAAATGGCTTAGAGCAGCCCTTGTGGCAAAAGGGATTGAAAGACAGAAAGTGGGTGTATGTCACATTCCTCTACAGAAAGAAGCGTAAAATAAGGGGTGACTTCATTGGGTCTCTGTATCCTTGGGGCTGTACTGAAGAATGCTACATGTGGATTTCGGGGACATGGGTTCAAATCCCAGCTTTCCCATTTACTATGGGTATGCCGTTGGACAAGGCACACAGACTCTCTGAAGGAGATAGGTTAGCTGACCTCAAAGGCAGGCCCCTTCTGCCCTGGGCCCAGCAGAGATTAACTAATGTCTCTCAATTCTGCCTTCTCTACATTATCACCTTGCCCTTCCTACCCCTACTCAAAGGCTTTCACCAGCTTTACATCTGAATCACCCATCTAAACTCTTAATGCAAGCCAGTCAACCTTCTGCCATATCAACTTTCTGAAAATATCTCTTTGCCTACACACACAGAAATTTTTATTGGCTCCTCAATCCCTTTAGAATAAGGTCTGAAATTCAATGTAAAACTATTGAAGTTTTCCTGTGTTTCACACATAGTAGTTACTTAATAAATGTGTATTGAAAGAAATGCTCATCAATTGGGGAACGGTTGAACAAATTATGAATGTAATGGATGTTATTGTGCCATAAGAAATGAGGAGCAGCTGTTTTTAGGGAAAAAAAAAAGACATATGAACTGATGTTGAATAAAGTGAGAAGAATCAGGAGAACATCATACAATAATCAACTTTGACAGACTTAGTACTTCTCAGCAATACAATGATGCAAAACAATTCCAGAAGACTCATGATGGAAAATTTTATCACATCCCAGAGAAAGAACTGATGAAATCTGAATGATGATCAATCATTTTCATTGTTCCCCCCCCCATTTTTTTCTTTTTGTTCTGTTCCTTCTTTACAACATGACTAACATGGAAATGTTTAACATGACTGTCTATGCATAGCCTATATCAGACTTCCTGCCATCTTGGGAAGGAAGGATAAGGGGGAATGGAAAAAATTTGGAACTCAAAATCTTATTTTAAAATGAATGCTGAATTAAGACGACTCTGAGATACCACTACACACCTGTCAGATTGGCTAGAGTGACAGGGAAAGATAATGTGGAATGTTGGGGGGGGGGGATGTGGGAAAACAGGAACACTGATATATTGTTGGTGGAATTGTGAACACATCCAGCCATTCTGGAGAGCAATTTGGAACTATGCTCAAAAAGTTATCAAACTGTGCATATCCTTTGATCCGGCTGTGTTTCTACTGGGCTTATACCCCAAAGAGATACTAAAGAAGGGAAAGGGACCTGTATGTGCCAAAATGTTTGTGGCAGCCCTGTTTGTGGTGGCTAGAAGCTGGAAAATGAAAGGATGTCCATCAATTGGAGAATGGTTGAGTAAATTGTGGTATATGAACGTTATGGAATATTATTGTTCTGTAAGGAATGACCAGCAGGATGAATACAGAGAGGACTGGCGAGACTTACATGAACTGATGCTGAGTGAAATGAGCAGAACCAGGAGATCATTATATACCTCAACAACGATACTGTTTAAGGATGTATTCTGATGGAAGTGGATCTCTTCGATAAAGAGAGCTAATTCAATTTCAATTGATCAAAGATGGACAGAAGCAGCTACACCCAAAGAAAAAACACTGGGAAATGAATATAAACTGCTTGCATTTTTGTTTTTCTTCCCGGGTTATTTTTACCTTCTGAATCCAGTTCTCCCTGTGCAACAAGAAAACTGTTCGGTTCTGCACACATATGTTGTATCTAGAATATACTGTAACCTTTTCAACATGTAAAGGACTGCTTGCCATCTGGGGGAGGGGGTGGAGGGAGGGAGAGGGAAAATTGGAACAGAAGTGAATGCAAGGGATAATGCTGTAAAAAATTATCCTGGCATGGGTTCTGTCAATAAAAAGTTAAAGAATCAAAAATAAATAAATAAATAAAATAAAATCAAAAAAATAAAAAATAAAAATAAAATGAATGCTGAAATCCAACTTTACATATAATTGAAAAAAATAAAATACATTTACCCACAAAAAAGGGTATCAAAATTTTTTGAATTTGGCTGCCAGGTAACTTTAGATGTAATCTGTGATCCAGGTAAGCAAAGTGATCTAGATTATTCTCTGAGGTTCCAACTCTAAGATTCTATCATTCCACATTCATGGCTCTTTACAATGTGCTTCCTGTTTACCCTTTAACCTTATCTCTTATAGATCATCTACATGAACTCTTCCTTCCAGCAAGCCATTCCTTTTTTTTTTTTTTTTTTTTTTTTTTTTTTTTTTTTTTTTTTTTTTTTTTTTTTTTGCCATTTCCAAACACTACAAGCACATTCCTATCTCTGTCTCTTTGCACAAAATACTCCTCTGGAAAGTTCCCTGCAAATAAGGATGTTTTCATTTACTGTTTCATTCACTGTTTCATTGTATTATCAGCACTTAGTACAGTGCCTAGCACATAGATGTTTGTTGACTGACTAAAATATCCAACTCTTCTTTTTTCCTTGTTTAAGTCCTATCCTTTCTTCAATCAATCAAGCAATAAGTGCTTGCTATGTGCTAAGTGATAAAGTAAAAATGGTTTCTTTAAGGAGCTTACACTCAAATGAGGAAACAACATATGTAAATCAGTACATTAGAAGATAAATGTAGAGTAGATGGAAGGTACCCTTGGAAGGAGTCATTAGTAGATAGGAGGGCAAGGAAAAGTATAACTCAAGTATTCCTCTGTGAAGTTTCCCTCACCAACATTAATAAAGTCTTTCTTTATGGTAATAATGATCATGATTCTTCAATGAGAAAACTTTATCTTTTAAGACCATCAGAGAAACCATAAAGTCATCCTCCTATGACCATAATGGGGCCTCCACAATTAAAGAAACATAAAAAATATAGAAAGGTCCAGAAAAGATGGCTATAGATTTTTTTTTTTTAAAGACCTGTGCAGGGAAAAAAAAAAAAGGCTTACATTATTTAAAATCTAGTGAAGAAAATGTTGAAAGACATCTTACTGACAACGCTCAAATACAAGAAAGTTTGTTATACAAAGCCTGGTGACCAGCTGCTTGTTCTCTAAGGAAATAAGAGGAAATCAATTTAAACTGAAAGCATGAGGGATTTGAGTTAGATACCTAAGAGAATTTCCTGAAACTAAGGACTATTAAATTTTTTAAAGGATTACTAGAAGATACAAAATCTCCTTTGGAGGTCTTCAAAAACTGGATGATTCAGATATGTTTTACTTGGGGACAGCGGAATGGACTAAATGAAAATCTCTCTTTAAAAGTTCTTCCAGATTTATGATTTTTCTCTGAAGAGAACAGTAGGGGCAGATAAACTAACCTGTTGTCTTTCAAATAAGAATCAACAAGGATAGTTTTCCAAGACCCTCTATCATGTAAAGAGCTGAATAGAGTCAATGCCCATTTGTGCCTTCACACAGGTTGTATATGGCCTCAGATCTCTAAACTTAACCCAGGATTCTGACTGCTGCTTTAAGCTACTGTGTCATATTCTATCTATGGTAATCTTTTTAGCTGACTTTGCACAACAGTACAACTCCTGTTCGCAAGCAGTGAATAGAAGCAGAAAATGGAATTTGAAATGTAGAAATAAAATAATTGTGGGCCATGAGCTATAATTTGATTTCATGCTTTACAAGGAAATGAAAGAGGACTTCCTTAAAATGTACTTTTTTGCTTGCTCACTCGCTCTTTCTCCCTCCCCCTCCACATTTTTTTTTTTTTTTTACCATGTTAGGATTTCCTCTAGCACAGAAGAGAAAATAGGATTGTGGAAAATATTCAGTTCTCAAGTGTCACTGCTACTCAGGGGCAAAGCTCTGTTTTAATGTGCACTTCCCATTCTGGGGAAGAGGAAATTCTTCAATTAATAAACCGGGTGTACTGAGGCCAGTTTTTAAGGTTTAATCAATTTCATCTGCACTTAGGATAAAAAGACTGACTATTCTACTTTTTTTTCTCCTTTTCCTTCTTTAAAAAAATAATAAAATGAATGTTTTATTTTAAATTCTTTGAGGTTCGTATCTCCTGTTTCAGGAAATATTGTCTATTTCATGCAGTGAGTATGAAAACTTTCCCCCCTTTTTTGTTAAGAACCTTTATTTAAGAATAACTAAATTATTCTCTGCCCTCATATACTGTAACAGCCTGGGAGATGACACAAATTGTAAAGGATTTTGGCAGACACCTTGAGAGATGTGGAGAGAAGAGAAATCATTTGCCAAATATGGCCTCACTCAGAATTCTTTTTTAAAAAATTAAGGGATAGAAAGGGGAATGTGACTCCCAAGAAAAAACATTGTATAGATTGCTATTTCCCCAATTCCCTACACCTCAGCTGATCAATACTCAACAAGAAAAAATTCAACCAAATGAGTAACGCACACCTGACACTGATCCGGCTTTCTCCTGTTCAGTTAGATGATGACTTCAGTTGAAAGGCAGAGGTGGGAGAGCTCTATTTTGGCTGAGGAAACACATATTTCACCTTAAATTTTAATGATATAGCATTTCCAGGCACTATTATGAAAAATACAAAAACATATTCACATGAAAAATGAAAACTGTGATCCCAGCCCAGTCAAGTAGAGCTGAGAGTCACACAAAGTTCAGATCTCTTTCCTCTCTGGCCACATCCCATTCTAAATAGCCAAGTTGGGGACAGTAGCTTCCAGCCTGAGTTCCCTGCCATGCAGTAACTGTGAGGAGCTCACTAAGGAGAACAAACCTTCCTATTACTATTGCTCTCGCAAAAATGGATTCATCGACTTTCTTTACAAGTCTGGAACCATTCCTTCTATGAAGTCGTCCCTGATACCCCAAACTAAAGAGCTCTCTCATCCCAATTTTTTTTCAGCCCTCTCCTTTTTGCCTTTCTGTACTGCAATCATTTGCATATGTCTTATTTACTCCATTAACCTGTATGTTTCTCAAGGAAAAGAAATCTATTTTATGTCATTTTTGCAGGTCTAGCACCTACTACAGTAACTTGAAAATATTAGGCATCTATTATATGCCTGTTGAATTAATTTTTTTCAAAAAGATATACAAACATACCTATATATGTTCTACATGTGAGCAAAAATTACAGAGAAGGAATTGACCTACATATTGGGGGTTTCCTCATCCAAGAACTCCATTCCAAGATAAGTCCACTCACAATCTCCTGTTATATATATTATATGTGTGTGTGTGCATGTATACACATAAAGATATATGTATATATCCACATATGTGAACTCCAATACTTCAAGTATATGACTGGTTTAGATATCCCTCTACCCAGTACATGACAACTATTTTTTTCATCTAGGTGTTCCACTTCAATAAACACTATGGACAAAAAAAAATTCATTATATTGTATTAATAATGAGCCTCTTCAAATTTGGCAAGGGTGCTCCTTAGGCAAGTGACAAGTATACAATCGCTAAGTTCAGATCCAATGCCTCCCCAAATTTAAAGATCTGTCAGAGCACCAATGATAAGAACCAAAGATTATCTCCATGTCAAACTAAAGCACTAGAGAGTGGAGTGCATTTATACAATTCCTTTTTGGTAATTCTGCAGTTTACTTGGGATGAAATATTAGAAGGCCTCATTGAAAGGGCAAAAACAGCACTATACGTTACCAAGTGAAACCTCTGGGTGGACTCCTACAAGAAGTTTTATGATTGTTAAGATGACATAACAGTTCTGACCATGGGCTAAAATATATGGTTCCCTTCTTATTAAAGGGCAGATTGGAATATGAGTTGTAGGTTTCTTGTTATGATGCCGGTCTGTTTTTCGCTTACATTCCATTTCAGACACTTGAACAGGTTCTGTGATGAAGGGTAATGAAAAATATATATGTAAGGTAAGGTCAAGGGAAACACAAGGGGAGGAAACAAAATATACTTTCATCTTCATGATAAATGATAAATGGTTCATATTACTAGCAGGGTGAGAGAGACATGGCTTATAAAGACGTGAGCTTGAGTTCCTTTTCTAACCCAGCCAAGTTGTGTGACTAGGGGGACGTCTAATCGCTTAAGACTTTCTGAACCTCCACTTCATATAAACTGAGGACAATAATCCTGATACTATCTTATAGAGTTCAAAGTGATTCAAAAATTATAAAATGCTACAGAAATAAAGGGGGAAAGTATTAATAGCACTTTTTACTTTGAGAAGTGCTTTCCTTTCAAATCCTATGAAATACAGTACAAACATTGCTCCCATTTTACAGATGAAACAAGAGGTTAACTGATAACTACAAACCAGTAAATGGCAGGAAAAGGACTTCCCAGGACCAGCAAGCTTCGGAGTACAGATATTTGTCTAAAAAAGAATTCCCTCTGCATCCCAGGAGACAAGTGATGATCAAATCTTTGCTTGCAGTGGTCAGTGCATTTTTGTCACTCTTGGAATGGTTTTCCTTGTGTCCAAATGAAGTTTTACTTTCTACAATTTCCACCCACTGATGCTCATTCTGCTTTCTGGAGGGAAGTGAAAGACTCCCAGTCCTCTTCCATGAAACAATCTCTCAAATATTAGAAAGCAGTTATCATGTCCCTTAACTCACCCCCAGCAAGCCTTTCTGCGTCCAGGTTAAACATCCTCCATTCCTTTAACTAACCCTCATATAGAATAAACTGAAGGGTTGTCACCACCCTATCTGTTTTCCAGATCATTAATTCCTTTGCCAAAATGCAAAGCCTAGAACTAAACACAATACTCTAGAGTATTGTCAAGAGAAGTAAGGAACCGTTCCACCTTTCCTGGTCAGACTAGACTATTCTACTCTTCAGTCTAAGACTCCATCCACTTTCTGGGAAGCCATTAGCCAGTACTAAGGCATGTTGAACTTGAACCAAAATCTCCCATCTTATTTTTGGATGAACTGAAATCAAGCAGATCCATCCTCTGCTTTTGCAGTTGGTTTTCTTTTATGCCAAAGATCTTTAAACATTTCTCTATATTTAATTTCATCTTTTCATTCCTTATTCAGTTTATTCCTTATTTAATTTCATCTTTTTATTCAACACAGCCCAGTGTTTGAGTCCATCAAAATCTTACTGAATCCTGACTATTCACTTGCAGTATAAACTATTCATATCCAGCTTTGTGCTGACTCGAACCTAGGTCTGCTGATTCTAAATCAAGAACTCTTTCCCCATGCCATGTTTATTTCAAAATTCTTAGGAAATTTTCTGCTCAACATTAGGAGCATTTCTGTTAAGAAGCCTACCTGAACCCAAACTTGTAGTTTACTTTTTACACCAGACTAGGGACGGGAAGGGAAGACAATAAGCATTTATTTAATACCTACCATGTACCAGGCACTGCTCTAAATGTTTTACAAATATTGTCATTTAATCTTCAAATAGATGCCGTTACTATTCCCTTTGTACGATAGAGGAGCAATGAGAAAAAGAACTGGGGCAATAAAAGTTAAGTGACTGACCCAGAATTAAAAACTACTAGGCAACTGAGGCCAGACTGGAACTCAGGTCTTTTTGACTCCAGAGGCACCATACTACCTTTTATAACCAGACTTCTTCATTCAATGGGGCAAAGCTACCCAGTAAAACTTGTCTTATCACTTTGTCAGTATCAGAGTTGTTAAGAAGATGGTCTAAACAAGAAATTCAAAGATGGCTTCTGGGGTGTCATTCTCTGAGAGAAGAGCTCTACAAGAAGAACGAGTGTACTCTACAGCTGCTGTCTTGGAAATGACATATATGATAGCATACCTCCCCTACTAACTCCAAGGTTAAATGCCTCATTTTATAAAGAAATTAATATCCCAGATGCCTTGGGTGCATAGAGAACTTTACAATTTATTTCATTCAAATCTTATAACAGTCCTATGAAGGAGGAAGGTAGATACGATTATTCTGATTTTTTTTTTTTAAATCAATGCAAGTCTCATAGGTTAAATGCCGATGCATTTAATCTAAGGTCATCTAATGTCTATGGCTAGTAATTGTCCAAAAGGGAATAAGAAAGAAGTTTTCTAAATCTTACAACAATGTTATAAGATTTCCGTTTTTGTTTTAAAAGTTAGTCCAACCATCTCTGTTACAACCAAGGATGAACAATATATTCTCTCCAAGAATCCAATAACTGAAATTGTATCTATCAGACTCTACAGATGCCTTCTGATTTAGTAGATGATTTGCTCAATATCTTGTACACTAAAATTCCTATATAATAATGTATCAAGGTCAATCATACAAACAGCCTTTGTATAGCAATAAATCAGACTTAATCAGAATAAAATGCAGAAGAGAGAGCTCTTACCACCAGTGCCAACACTGACAGCTACAACATTTAGATTCTGAAAGTAAAGAGCTGACACTGCTGACGAGGACTGTAACATGACCTAGTGGTATTAGGTCTGTCACAGAAAGACTTTTCACTGAAAAGAAAGGAACAAGGAGAGCATTTAGGATAAACTCCTGTTCTAAAGTTCTCTGAAGGGCAATGGGCTGGGGAGGGTGAGGTGAAGGCTCAACAAGCTCACTTTAAGTTCATCAAGTGAAATGGTATTATTAAATGAAAAATTTGAATTTGTAGGGTCAAATAAAGTAGAATCAAGAAATTCTTCAGTGGAGAAATGGTAAAAGAAAAAAAGAAAAAGAAAAATCCACCATCAAAAAGTAAGTAAAATCAGCAGAATTCCTTCTTGAAAAGGATGGAATTAGCATATGGAATCAGCTGCCAAGTAAGGCCATTGAAGCAAGTAATGTAAATGAGTTCAAGATACAATTAGACATTTTTCTGGATGGAGACAGAGAAGGATTGAAGAAGGCATTGTAGGTCACATTTCAGCATGGAACAGCAGGAAAGAATTTCACTGTGGAGTGGCCTGGAGAACCACCACATCCTGTGATCACCAAGCATCCTAATGGAGCAACAAGATGCAATCGAGAGAAATGGATGGAGGCCCTCAGGAAAGAGAGGCCAAGGGAAAATTCTTGAACTTAAGTTTTCCTCTTTACCTTTGTTACTAAAAACTTCCTATGTCTTTAAAGCCAGTATTCAAGGCATTAAATAAATACTTGTTAAAGGACATTAACAAGAGAAAAAAGTATGAAAAAGCCACCACTGAAAAAGAATTCAAAAAGAATTTAAAACATATAATTCCCCCAGAATGTTGAGAGAAGTGCACTTGATCCATCTAGCCTAACCAGTTATCCCATATTTCTTTCTCTCATCATTAAACTCCTTGAGTCTTAAGACCATTTACTATCAGCATCTTCACTTCCTTTCTTCTCACTCTCTTCTTGACTATCTGCAGTGTGGCTTCTGATCTGACTTCATTTAATTGAAATGACCAAGGATTCCACAACCACCAAATCTAGTGACCTTTTCTCATTCTTCATTCTTCTGGTCTCTCTTTTGACCCTGAATCAACCTCTTCTCCCCAACATTCTTTTCTCTCTAGGTTTTCATGAGACTGCTCTCTCCTGGTTCTCCTCCAACTTGCTTGACTATTTCTCAGTCTCTTTTGCTGAATCTTTATCTAGGTCATGACCCCTGTGTATGTCCCTCAAGACTACGCTTCTTCACTTTTATTTCACAATTATTTCTCTTGGTTATTTCATCAGTTCCCAGTCTAATCTCTCTATAGTCTGATAATTTTAGATCTATTTATCCAGCCCTAACCTCTCTCTTGATCTCCAGGCTCTCAATTTTAAGTATCACCAGCAGTTTCATTTCTTATCATAACTGAGAATGGAGATTATGTCCTCTTTCACCTTTGTATCCCTAACAGCTAGAACAGCATCTTTGCCCACAATAAGCCTAACAGAAGTTAAGTAAATCGTTAAAAGTATACTAAAAATGAAGCAATTCTAGTCCTCTATGTACATGTAGCATGGTTGAATCAGGTTAACAAGTATAGTCTTTTCATTTATATTTACCAGCCCGTGGTCCAGATGTTGCCTATCTTTTGTTCATATTATTTTTGTGGCATTCCATAGCACTCTGTCTTAAATACTATATTATCATAACTGCACACAAAACTCCAATTATTCAATTTATGTTAGAGATGAGATGATTTACAAGAACAATAATCTACGGCATCCCAAAAGAGCAACTGTATCATGGGAAAAAAAATCAGAAGTTACTAGGATAGCTTACAGTGGTAACCTCATCTGCTTCGAAACGCATCAAATTTGGTATTGGATATATTTTGATGAGAAAAATGCTTCAGCACTTGGCATCTGCTGAGCACTCCTCAAATCTGGTCGTTGTCTTGGTAGCACAGTGGGGATATGAGGCTGACCAGGTGTACTGGCCGCCTCCGCAGTCGCAGCTCTGCCAGACTGGAGTCCAGGACGCGGAGGTGGCGGGCACTGGCAGGCAGGCTGGAGGGCAGCTCCTGCAGGATGATATGGCTGCCACATGCAGTCTCCCAGCTTCCAAAAGAGCAGTGCTAGAAGAGGCACGGACGGCTAGCATGCGCAGCAGGAGCAGGGGCAGCAGCGACAGAGCACAAGCGCAGTCAGGGGCAGCAGCCAGAGACCTGGGTGGCAGAGGGCCCACGACCATAGCCTCCTTACCCAGAATCTTGGATAGCCTAAGGTGGGAAGACAGGATAAGGGTCATGGGTCCCCTCAGAAAGTGAGTTGGGTCAAGAAGGAAGAAGCCTGGCTTGTTTCTTTGCAACTGAAAGCCCCATTTGCCCTTTTGGGGAACTGACTGAGGAAGGATGGTTAGGTTGTGGACTGGAGATGGTTCCTTATGGGAAAAATGTGTTCAATTCTTGTTTTTCTCACTCATCATGACATTTAGAACCAATGGAACACATGTATTAGATCTGTAAGACAGAATAAACCATTTTCCCCAATAGAAATGCATTTCCTGATTGCAAAATGCAATTAGTACAATAATCATTATGGCCCCATAGAACACTTGATTGTGATAATTATTTTACTTTTAATAAAACAGTTGACATGTATGACTTTATGTTTTAGAATGTAATATATAGTTCATATATACCCATGCATATGTGCATGTCCACAGAGCTAGCCGAATGTCACAATCATGGGCTAATTCTAGTAGTAGCAATGATTTATATGGTCTAAGGATTTCCAGCTGCTCAGGATCTTAAAGACTGTCCAATCCAAGCCTCTAATTTCAGAAATGAAAGAACCATATTCCAAAGTCACAATGGCTAGAGAGTGGCAGATGTTAAGACTTGGGTGTGGAACCTTCTGGCTCAAAACCTATGTTTCTTCTCTCAATTTAAATGTCCCTTTTATTCCAGTGTTCTGCATGTCTACCTATTATCATGGATTTTCATGATATTTTAGTCTACTCCTGGGGGTAACAGATGATATAGTGGGGAGAGTGCTGAGTCTAGAATTTGAATCTGATCTGAGTAGACCCTTCCTCGCTACATGACCCAGGATAAGTCACTTAATCTCTGCCTCAGTTTTCTCATCTGAGGGTAAAGTAGGGGTGCTAACAATACCTCTCTCCCATGTTGTTGTGAGCAAAAAATGTTTAATATAGTACCTTTAGTACTAAGTGGGGAAATTCCTTTCCCCAATCCTTAAAATTAACTGATAGCCTCAACTACACTCTCTTTCTTTCTTCTCAAAGATATAGTAAAGATACAGATACAAAGTAAAAATAGGAATCAGTAGCAAGGATGGAAACAATCACTGAAACCATTTTCATGACATTAACCTTCCTTAAAATGATTTCATTTTCCACATAAGATTTGTACAATAAACCACACACACACACACACACACACACACACACACACACACACATACACACATATATATATACACACATATTCTCCTACCAGAGATTTACTCACTTAAACCTATTTTATTCATAATGCCAAATCATATGTAGGTCATCAAATAAAATCAACAATGATCATTTTTCAGATGATGAAATTGAAACTATTACCACTCATATGAAAGAATGTTCCAAATCACTATTGATCAGAGAAATGCAAATTAAGACAACTCTGAGATACCACTACACACCTGTCAGATTGACTAAGATGACAGGAAAAAAATAATGATGAATGTTGGAGGGGATGCGGGAAAACTGGGACACTGATGCATTGTTGGTGGAGTTGTGAACGAATCCAACCATTCTGGAGAGCAATCTGGAATTATGCCCCAAAAGTTATCAAACTGTGCATACCCTTTGATCCAGCAGTGTTTCTATTGGGCTTATACCCCAAAGAAATACTAAAGAAGGGAAAGGGACCTGTATGTGCCAAAATGTTTGTGGCAGCCCTGTTTGTAGTGGCCAGAAACTGGAAAATGAATGGATGCCCATCAATTGGAGAATGGCTGAGTAAATTGTGGTATATGAATGTTATGGAATATTATTGCTCTATAAGGAATGACCAGCAGGATGAATACAGAGAGGCTTGGAGAGACTTACATGAACTGATGCTAAGTGAAATGAGCAGAACCAGGAGATCATTATACACTTTGACAACGATATTGCATGAGGATGTATTCTGATGGAAGTGGATTTCTTTGACAAAGAGACCTAACTGAGTTTCAATGGATAAATGATGGACAGAAACAGCTACACCCAAAGAAGGAACACTGGGAAACGAATATGAACTATTTGCATTTTTGTTTTTCTTCCCGGTTATTTTTGCCTTCTGAATCCAATTTTCCCTGTGCAACAGGAGAACTGTTCGGTTCTGCAAATATGTATTATATCTAGGATATACTGCAACATATCTAACATATATAGGACTGCTTGCCATCTAGGGGAGGGGATGGAGGGAGGGAGGGGAAAAATCGAAACATAAGCGAGTGCAAGGGATAATGTTGTAAAAAATTACCCTGGCATGGATTCTGTCAATACAAAGTTATTATTAAATAAAATAAAAAAAAAAAGTGAGATGAAAAAAAACAAAAAAAATACAAAAAAACAATGATCATTTAATGGGATAATGCTCAGAAGCATAAAGTCCTGGTCCCAGCTTCCAAGGAGTTTCTAACTGTAATAAGAACTCCTTTATAAACACATTAAAAAAAAAAAACTTACCAATTTTAAGATTGAAATAACAGTGTAAGACAATAATAAAAAAGATGCTGAAAGAAAGCCAGAGGTCAAAGGGCATATGAATGGTTGAGATACATACTGCTAAAGGTTCTAATAAAGGAAGAGGTCCTTTCAGGGTACAGAGATGATAAGAGATTTAGAAAGGAGACAGGAATTGAAATGAACACCACTTGCCCAGGTGGGGAAAATGATGGATAAAACCAGACATAACAATAGCATGCTGGGAAAGTTATAAAGGCAGAAAAGTACCAAATATGCCCAGGGTTCAAGGAAGGTCAGGGAGCAGCCAGATGGGGCAGGACAGGGCTAACCCTGGTAGATTTTTGATCTCTCTGGTCATATTTTCATCCTCTGTAAAACAAAGCACTTGTACAAGATCTTCTCTAAGTTATTTTTTCCTAAATCTATATATCATCAATCCATCAATATAGCTCAGCACCTGTTCAGCAATTTCTACTCTTAGAATACAAGTATTTGAGACTGAGAAGATCATGTTGTCCAGAGTGCCATGTCCCCAACATGTCAGAAACCGAAATAGGACTTTAGGATGCCAAGGTCTGCTCTCTTCCACCATGCCATACTACTTACAATAAAAGGTGGTAGTGAGAAATAAAGCTGGAAAACTTGGCTGGGAATAGAATTGGTTTAGAATGCCAGGCCAAAACATTTTAAATCACTTTATAAACAACAAGAAGTCATTGAAGGTTTCTGACCACGGGAATGTCATACCTGGGGCTGCATTTAAAAATACTGACCTGATAATGGTAAGAAAGGAAAAATTCAAAGTCAGGTACACTGGCCTGGAAAGCTTCCTACATTTAAGTTTATATGTACAATGGTCACCAAATATTTCTTTTGTTTATTTACCAAGGTTTTCCCAACATATTTTGAGAAGTTCAGGAGGAAGCTAATATCCATAAATCCACCATAAAAACAGGAATAATCTTTTGTACAATAACACTCAGCAAATTAGCAAAAATTCATTTTCTTGAATCTCAAAACTGAAGCTCAGGAAGGAATGAATCAACAAGTGAATGAATCAACAAATTCACAGTAATAAATTCAACTAAAGAATTAAGAAAAGGCCTCCCTCCATACCAAAAAGGGGAGAAGGAATAAAAATTGTTCTAAGAGCCTTCTTTTTAGAAGAAAGGCAATGCTTTTGGACTTGGAAATCAGCTTCATCTGTTTGTTAAAAGCAATTAAAACAAAACTGTTTTAAGTTACAGCTGATGTCTGAGTGAGTTTTATCAAGCACTTAAGAGCTACAGAACTGATTTTTTTTTCTGGCAACAACAAGGGAAATTTAAAAAGAAAAAAAAAAAAAAAGGAAGAAAACTTAGTGTACAGTTACTAGTTGTTTCCGGAATAATTCCTACAATCTATATCTGTATCAGGGTCAGAAACAACTGAAGATGTATTTATATATATTGATTTTTTGCATTCCAGTTATTTAAATCAAAATAGTCCAATCCCTTTGAGAGTATTCTTTCTTTTTTTCTCAACTCCATCTAGGAAAGTTAACAGGAATGCTATGTAAGAATAAAAACACTTAACCATTTTCTTTTTCTTTTTCCCTCATTCCCTTTATAGCCTGCTTGCCCTGTTAGTGACTGAAGTGATGTGCTCACCAGGACTCTTCCAGAGGCCTCAAGCACTGGCTGGCTGGCTCAGAGGTCCTGGATTGAAGTCCTGCTTTGGCTCCCTCCTATCTGTGTCATCTTGAGCAAGATTTTTGATCTCTCTGGTCATATTTTCATTCTCTGTAAAACGAAGCAGTTGTACGAGATCTTCTCTAAGTTCTTTTCCCCTAAATCTATGGTTCTTTGATATTAGTTACCAGTAAGGTCATAAGTTTATTTGTACTCTAAACTGCATATACTCAAAGATGCTAAAACCAACTGGGCTGTCTACTCTTAGGCAATTTTTTCCAATTTATAACTTCGACTTTGAACGTTATCAATCCTTCATCTTTCTTTGTTTACTCATACTCATTGAGATTACAATACTCATCTAAGTATTGAAGATACTCATAAGGAAACCTGAACTCCCTTCATGCCCTATAGAAGAAGCATACAGAAGAAGGGAAGACAGAGGCAACAAAGAAGTAAAGGGACAACACAGCTACTGACTTTAAAAAAGAATTCTCTAATCTCAGGTCCAGCAGAATTGTATGAATCAAATCATCCCCATCTGCACCATTAGAAGTGACCCCTCAATGCCATGCATGCTCTGGGTGACTAGTGAAGGCAAAGATGCTCCAGTTAGAGGGTTTATCAAAACAGGGATCATCAAACTATGATTCCATTGCTACATTATTCCAGGTAAAGGAACAGAGAAGAAGTGGCAGGATTCCTGGATTCATCCCCAAAATAAAAGTCCCATCAAATATAAAAAGGTAAGATCTCAGATGCCTTCAGCTTAGCTCTGAAGGGCTGACAGTACAAATATTTTCAACTGTCAAATGTACTCAGTAAGTGCACATTAATATTTTGAACAAAAGGATAAAGTTTGTCAATCAAAAGGCATTCTGAACTACATTCTGAGCATTGTGCTAAGTATTGAAGATACAAAGAAAGGTAAACAGCTCCTACCTTTGGAACGTCTAAATGCGAAGACAATGAAAAACTATTATGTGAACACAAGACAAATTGGAAATACTCTCAGAGGGAAGGCAGAAGCAGTGAAAGAAACTGGGAAAGACCCAATGCAGAAAAACTGGGAAGCCAGGAACTAGAGATGAGGAGGAAGATCGTTTATTATTTCAAATTTTTTAATCTTAGGTTTCCTTTAGGTTTTAAAAATTATGGAGGCTGTTTACCTTTCTTTACAGCCTCAATACTTAGCACAAAAGGATAATGTTGTTAAAAAAAAATTACCCTGGCATGGATTCTGTCAATATAAAGTAATTATTAAATAAAATTTTTAAAAAAAAATACTTAGCACAATGTAAGTAGAGCCTTTCCACTGCTTACTTGGTCCTCATCCTCCCTGACCTCTCTGTAGTCTGAGACACACTGGCCATTCCTCCACCTTTTTTGCATTGATGCTATTGAATTGAATCTCACAGAATACAGTAAAAAAAAAAAGAATATTCTATGTATATCTTTAATCTCTCCTCCTTCTCTCCCTTCATTCCTCTCTCCCTCCCTCTTTTTCTCTCTCTCTCTCTCTCTTTCTCTTCTCTCTCTCTCTCTCTCTCTCTCTCTCTCTCTCACACACACACACACACACACACACACACACATACACACACACACACACACACACACACCTTCCCTTTTCCAAAGTCATTGGTCTCCCTGAGAATATTTGCAGGTTATTTGTCCAGGTTGGGTTATATCTAAAACCCACTTTTGGATTAAAAAGTGAGTTTGTATAGAAGAGGAGGGGGCATGAAGGATAAATATAACTACAATACAAAAGAACTGAACTTTAGAAGAGACAATGATTATTTACTTTAACTTATTCCTAAATTTGAATGCCATCTATATTATTCCTAACAGTACAGAAATCCCCTTCCACATGACAAATACTTTAATACTTTAAGACAACTTCAAATTCCCTTGCAAATCTTTTTTTTTTTTTTTAGGCCTCTTACAATCTTAATTTTCACAGTGTATTAGGGTGACCAACAAGATGAAGGAATAGGCATTTTCTCTGATCATCATGACCTTTCAAATTTCTGCAAAATAGGAAGTAGACATGAAGGACAAAGCAATTTTAGCTGTCACCATAGCCTAAGACAGAAAGAACTCAAATAAGGTTAAAACTCAACAACAACAACAACAACAACAACAAAACAGAAAAGATTACTCATTTCTAACCTCTAACACAATCTCTCAGCGCCCTTCTACCACTGCCCATCTTCTCACCATGTAGTCAAGTTTGCACCTGCTGATCCATAAACTTATAAAAGAACATAAACCTACCGATCCCTTCTCCCAGGGCTGGGGGGCTTGAGATGGGGAAATGGGGGATGGAGAAGCTTTCTTTGAGACAGCAGATAAAAGAGAGGGAGGGCAGGACAAGTGTATGTGACAGTGGGGCACTCCATAAAGCATGAGAAAAGGGCTCAGTATCTAATAGAAGTTAATTCTGTCTTCCCAGAAGTTATTTGGAGCAGAAACTGAGGCCAATCAAATGTGAAGTACCCATGGGGGCAGAAAGCTGAGATGGTTTTGAGAACCAGCTGCCTGAGAAACTACACTCAAAGAAAAAGGAGTCAAAAATAAAACAATGGTGGAAAACAAAGGGTGAAAGACTGAAATTAACAAAGATCTCAAAAAAAAAAAAAAAAAAAAAGAAACAAAGCTTAGAGGTTTTAAGCACACATACATAAGCCAATGAGGAAGATATTAATAAAAGAAAACAATATATCCTCCAAATCAACTTTTTTTTTTAAAAAGTCCAGATATCTGGGAATAAATATTGCAAGTCAAAAGAAAGTAAATTAACACTTGATAGGCAGAGCACCCTCAAGACTTTCAAGACAGCATGGAACCACCATAAGATGTTCTTGAATGGTTTAAAAGAGAATGGAGAATTGTGAAAGCATATGTTATTGCTTGCATAAGAAGAATAATTGGCAGAACAGAAAACTTGGAATCCATGATGGAAATTTCACCAAAGAAATTTTAAAAAGAAAAAAAAAAAGATATAACCAAGAAGGGGTGTAACTATATACCAAAGTGAAGGGCAATCTGGAAAAAGAGAAGCAAAAAGCAATAGTATGAAAAGAAAACATGATTTCCATAGAAGCAAAACATATTGATCTTAAAGGAAGATGCAGAGACAATATAAAGATTATAGAGCCTCCCCAAGAGGGCACAAGTCAAAAATGAACATAATGAAAGAAATAATATAAGAAAAGCCCCCAGAACTTGTGATCAAAAGCATCCATAGATCACCTCCAGAAAAAATCCTATGCCACAAACTCCAAGATATATACTAAATTTAACAATTCTACTGACAAATAACAAATTCTACAAGTGACCGGAAGAAAGAATTTCAAATATTAAAAAAAAAATCTTATAAAGCAAAACTATTTTGCATGCACCAGAAATTGGAAAAGGGAACAGAATAATGTGTTCTGAAAAGAAAAGATGCAACCACGATGATGTAACTCAAAATCTCAAGCCTTACCATTAATGAAAGATGAACATTCAATTTTTAATAGGTGTTCAAAATTCCTAGAAAAAAAAACCAGACCAAAATAAATTGTTTGTTTTTCAAGCAATGCAGACAAGAAAAGTAAACAAATACAATGACAACATAACAAGATGGAGTCTATTAAGAGTTTTATTTCTAAAAGTACACAAGGAGACTACAGGGTGAAAGTAGAAAGCAAATAAAATTGATGGTGAAGAAACAGATGTTTAACATTATGGACTAAATCTCATAACATCTGTCCAAAGATGTATCAATGTATCAATGGACTAAACTACAGAATTGGAGAAGAGAGGTGGATAAAAAAAGAGACACACAAAAAGGTAAGAACAGCTGATATACCCTAATCACATCAAAAGTTAACATTGAAGGGAAAATAACTTCAAAAAAAACAAAAATAACCGTCAGCCTACAAAGAATGGGAAGGGGCAAAGGAAGAAATTTAGAAGCAAGTGGAAATAAAGAAGAAACCTTGTTTCAGTGGTGGGAGGAGACACCACTGATGAATATTCTTCATGGGATAAGAGAGATCTAGGAAGTAGGGACTTTGCAGTGGGTATGATCAGCTTGGATTTGGTCATACAAAGACAACTCTTCCTATTTTTCCTAGGAGAAAGAGAATCAGAATTTCTAGAGACAAGTGATATTTAAAGGAGCAAAGACAGTATGGCCCTAAGGAAGAAAGTGCACAGCAAAAGGAAAAGAAATGCTCTTGCCTTAGATATAGAAGATGATGAACTTAATCAAGAAATGTGAGTGTTCTGACATCTCCATAGTCACACCACTTCTGTCACTCTTTGGGCCTCCCCATTCTCTGAAACACAATAATTTTGAAATTAGGCCAATTAAAAGCCTACTGGCCTCTAAGTGTTCAAGTGAAAGGAGGGAATCAATGAGACAAATTTCATTGTCTTATTTTAAGCAATTTTCACAGCAATCTCAGTCTTCACAACCACTCCCCTGAGCAGTCAGTAGCTATCAACATCATGTAAAGACCCTCCACCAGCAAAAAGATTATAACTTGCTGAAGGCTCAAATTATAGTAGTTTTTCATTAAGGGACATACACTATTCTTTAGAACGTAATATTATTGCACATTTAATTGACTACAGAATAGTATAAACATAATTTCTATGTGTATTGGGAAACAAAAAATTTACAACTTGATTTACTGAGATATTTGCTTTATTGTAGTGGCATGGAACCAAACCCACAATATCTCTGAAACATGTCTTCATAGTCAACTAACTATCAATCAAACTTCTATTACAAATGTCTATTAACAACACCATGATGAAGTAGAAAGAATACTGGACTCGGACTCAGACTCAGACTCAGAATCCAAACAACATGTGTTAAGTTCACTGTCTTATAAGGGCATAGTTCATGGCACCCCAAAACAATTATAATAATAACATCAAAGATCACTAATCACAGATTATAGTAAAGGATATAATAATTTCAAAAGTTTGAAATATTGCAAGAATTAACAATGTATATGACAGAGACAATGAGAGAATATGCTGTTAGAAAAATGACACCAACAGATTTGCTTGAAGCAGGGCTGCTTCAAACTTTCAATTTGTAAAATTTTTAAAAATTAAATAAAAAAAAAAACAAAAAAACATGCAATATCTAAGAAGTACAATATAGCAAAGTGAAATAAAAACAAGGTATGCCTATAAATGGATGTGTCAAAATTCAGTTGTTATATATAGCCTTCTTAAAAATATAACCAAGAATTTTATGTATAAATAATTGCCTTTCAAATACGTTATTGCCCAAAGCATATAGCATCTGGAAAGTGTGCCTCACCATTGACTACTTAATTATAATCTACCTTTTGCTCTCTTCTTTTTACTATATTTAAATTTCAATTAGATTTCAAGATTTTTAAAGTTAATAAAGTTAATAATTGTGTGTGATTCACTTTTCACATCTCCTAACCCAGCCAATATAGAGTAAAAGCACAGTCTTGGTCCTTGGGAACGATGATTGAATTTCTGACATATGAAAATATACAAAGAATTTACACAATATTCTAGATATGATTTTAAGAGCATTATAAACAATATACATAATATGATATTTTTTTTTCAGATCAGACCCCTAAGCAAGCCCCAGCAGACCAGTCATTCTGCCATTGGAGAAAAATTGTGATGATGTAGTAAAATTTGTGAAGAGAGCTGTCCAAAGATGACCTTTTAGTAGAAATGTGGACTATGCAATTATGTAGAAAAAATGATCATGCTTACAATTCTGCCAGAAGAACTGGTTCAAAAGTGGAAACTGAGGAATATCTACTAAACTCAGTAGCTAAGGCAATTTCATATAAACTAATGGGATATTTTACAAAAGTCTTATTTACTTGAAATAAAATGCTGAACCTGGAAATGAATCCAGCGTTTTATTTCAAGTGTGACAATCTAACCTGAAGGAGCCTCAGTTTCCTAATATGTAAAGTAAGAATAACACTTGTCCTAGCTAACAGAAATGTCACATTATTGTCACCCAAATGATGTTGCAACAATTCTGGCCCAGAATCATTGTGGCAAACCCTCTGATCACATAAAGGAAAGTGTCTTGCAAAATACTTGTAAGTGTAAAAAATACTAACTGCCCACACTAGTTCGGTTGTTTCTCAGACGGGTCTGACCCTCGTGACCCCATTCGGAGTTTTCTTGGCAGAGATCCTGGAGGGGTCTGCCATTTCCTTCGCTTCTCAGCTCATTTTATAGATGAGGAAACTGAGGCAAAAGGGATGGAGTGACTTGCTTAGGGTCACACAGCTAAAAAGTGTCTGAGGCGGATTTGAACTCGGGAAGATGAGTGCTCCCCACACTGAGCCTGGAGCTCTGCGCTAGGGCGCCACCTAGTGACCCTTTGCAGCACTACCTGTGCCAACAGAGTCCTGGAAGCAAACTATTGGCCCAATGATTGAGGGACGTCAGAACCAGGGACAGCACATGCAGGTTCCCTGCAGCTCTCCTGTGTGGGCTCTGTGCAGGGGCCGGCAGGATCCAGGGCTCGAATCCAAGCCCTAACTTGCCTGCTTGCCAACGTCCACCTGCTTGGTCTAATTCCTATGGAGCCCATCCCCTCCCTGTTTGTCCTTCCCACCCTTGCTCCTCCCCCAAACTTCCGGACCCCACCAGTTAGCACCACAAGCAAGCACTCAGCTTGGCCATCTCCCTCATCCTCTGACAGCCGCAATATCCAATCAGTTGCCACTTCTAGGTTCTGCCTCTTACCTCCATTCCCACTCCTTATGTCACCCCTCCCCTGGTTCTGGGGTTAAGACCTCTCCCTTGATCTACTGCAACATTTTCCTAATTTTAACTGGATTCCTTAGCAGTCTACCATGCCATTTAAAAGGAGCCACTTCTGTGGAGCGTCAGTAAAAATCTTCTGAAAAGGGTGGGGGTGGGGGGAAGGAGGGGGGAGTGTAATATAAAGAGTTACAGACAGAATTAATTTAATAAGTTTGCTTTACTCTTTTCATACTAAATTATCATGCAAGAGTTTGACTGAATTTTCTCTACAAGTAACTTTCTTTTTAAATTAGTAAAAATAATAATGATTTCACAATGCAAAGGTAATAAATGCATGTAATCAAGTTATTAAACCAGAAATGCAAAGTTGTCAAGGTGCCAACTGAGTACTGATGTTTCTTCAATGAAGCCAAAACCCTGAAGCCTTTCTACCAGGCCCACCCATGTGCCCTCCCATTCCAGGCTCCTTTCACCTTCTCTAACATTCCTGCAAAGTCTCTTCCATGCACTCTGCAATCCAGAGACACCAGCCTCCTGGGTGTCCCTCACACAAGACATTGCCCCCTCTATGCCTGGAATGCTCTCCAATCCATCACTGCCCCCAGGTTTTCCTTCATTTCTAAAATCCTGCCTTCTAAAATCTACCTTTCCTATCCCATTTAATTTTAGTACCTTTCCTCTGTTGAGGGAAGACTATATCTAGCCTATACATAGCTGGTTTGTACATAGTTTGTTGTACATTAAACAGTGATCCCTGAGAGAAGGCATTGTCTTATACTTTTTTTGTTTTCTCAAGAATTAATAATAAACGTTTATTAACTACCAAATGGCTACTATAATTATTACCATAGAAAGAAACTTTGAAGAAAATCCCCCAATTAGCCATTTAATAAAAGAGTAAACAAACTCCTGATGTCCCTTTTATTGTCATTATTGTAAAGTGTGCACAAAAGTGGATAATGAAGAATGTCAACAATGTAAAATGTGCAAGATATACAAAATTTTGCATTTCAATAAGAGAAAGGCCCTCATAAGATTAGTTTAAGATAAGGCAGTAACAGCAAAATCAGGTAATGTCCTATAAATCAAGAAGCATTTATGAAGCACTTACTAAGTGCCAGGTGTTGTGCTAAGTGCTGGGGATACCTAAAGGCAAAACACAAAAACAAAAAAACCATTCTGTGCCATCAAGAAGCTCCTATTCTAATGGGGGAGACAACATGAAAACATTGCCTATAGTGGACTGTTTGCTATCTTGGGAAGAGGGAAGGAAGGAAGA
The DNA here is from genome assembly GCF_016432865.1 of Antechinus flavipes. Lineage (NCBI taxonomy): Eukaryota > Metazoa > Chordata > Mammalia > Dasyuromorphia > Dasyuridae > Antechinus > Antechinus flavipes. Next base: position 57,970,718 of record NC_067398.1, on the reverse strand, counting down.
AAAATTTGGAATTCAGAATCATACACAAATGAAAGTTGCAAAGTATACTTACATGTGATTGAGAGGAAAAAATACTATTAAGCGCAAAAAAAAAACCCAACTTGTACTTAAAAGATATATGTAGAGTAAATTGAAGGGAAAATAAAGAATTATTGAAATATAGAATCATGAAAATGTGAAAATATGACCTGAACTTCACCAGAAATTAGTGTTGAATATTCTTCCAACTCAACTGAGTAGATGCCCATCAATTGGAAAATGACAAGACTTGCATGAACTGATGCTAAGTGAAATGAGCAGGACCAGGAGATCATTATACACTTCAACAACAATACTATATGATGATCAATTCTGATGGACGTGGCCATATTCAGTAATGAGATGAACCAAATTAGTTCCAATAGAACAATAATGAACTGAACCAGCTATATACCCAGCAAAAGAACTCTGGGATATGACTATAAACCACTACATAGAATTCCCAATCCCTCTATTTTTGTCCGCCTGCATTTTTGATTTCCTTCACAGGTTAATTGTACACTATTTCAGAGTCCGATTCTTTTTGTACAGCAAAATAACTGTATGGACATGTACACATATATTGTACTTAACTTATATTTAACATGTTTTGGTCAATCTGCCATCTGGGGGAGGGGATGGAGAGAAGGAGGAGAAAAACTGGAACAAAAGGTTTTGCAATTGTCAATGCTGAAAAATTACCCATGCATATAACTTGTAAATAAAAAACTATAATAATAAAAAAAGAAATTTCTTCCAACTCAATAAGGTCTACTTTCATCAGGAATCATAAAATCACAAAAAATAAAATAAAAATAAAAAGGGTCTTAAGAATCAGCTAGTGCAAGGTTTATATCCCAAAGAAATACTAAAGATGGGAAAGGGACCTGTATGTGCCAAAATGTTTGTGGCAGCCCTGTTTGTAGTGGCTAGAAGCTGGAAAATGAATGGATGCCCATCAATTGGAGAATGGCTGGGTAAATTGTGGTATATGAACGTTATAGAATATTATTATTCTGTAAGGAATGACCAGCAGGATGAATACAGAGAGGCTTGGAGAGACTTACATGAGCTGATGCTAAGGGAAATGAGCAGAACCAGGAGATCATTATATACCTCAACAACGATACTGTTTGAGGATGTATTCTGATGGAAGTGGATCTCTTCGATAAAGAGAGCTAATTCAGCTTCAATTGATCGAGGATGGACAGAAGCAGCTACACCCAAAGAAAGAACACTGGGAAATGAATGTAAACTGCTTGCATTTTTATTTTTCTTCCCTGGTTATTTTTACCTTCTGAATCCAACTCTTCCTGTGCAATAAGAGAATTGTTCGGTTCTGCACACATATATTGTATCTAGGATATACTGTGACATATTTAACATGTATAGGACTGCTTGCCATCTGGGGGAGGGGGTGGAGGGAAGGAAGGGAAAAATTGAAACAGAAGTGAGTGCAAGGGATAATGTTGTAAAGAAATTACCCTGGGATGGGTTCTGTCAATAAAAAGTTACAATTTTTAAAAAAGAATCAGCTAGTGCATAGATATTATATCCTCTGGCAGTCTGGAGAAACCCATGGTCTCCTCAGAACCATATTTTTAAAGGCAAAGGATAAATTTAATACACAGCATTACAAAGGGAACAAATTATGCTGAAATATAATTAGCAATGTTGGGAGTTTTTTTGTTTTGTTTTGTTTTGCTGAGGCAATTGGGGTTAAGTAACTTGCTCAGGTTCACACAGCTAGAAAGTGTTGGAACACAAATTTGAACTCAGGTCCTCCTGACTTCAGGTTGGTGCTCTATCCATTGAGCCATCTAACTGCCTCAGCAATGTATTAAAAAAAATAATGTTTAGAAACCACAGGTTAGGAATCCTTAACCTCACCCAACCTTGGTCCACTTTAAATAAGTACAAACAAACTGAGGATCAAAGAGAAGCTAAGCTGGGTAAGGTCACACAGCTGGCGCATGGCTGGGGCCAGACACTAATGCCAGTGATACTTTCCTTCCCCTCCCATAGGAAACATAAAATGTTCTGAAATTAGACACTAAGTTCACTGAGCAGGTTACCACATCTAAATTCTATCTGCAATTGAGGTGCTAATGATGCCTAAAACATTTTGATTTTTAATTTAAAATTAACGAGGATCTCCTATTTAGGATTCCCCAGCAATCCCCATCAGCTGTCAGAAAACTCAGCTGGTTAAGTATGAGAGCACACAAGGTAGGAAAGATAGGCATCTACCAGAGGGTCACATATGCAGGGATTAAAAAGGAAAACTTCAAAATTAGTTTTTATAAATACATATGATTAGAATGCCAGAACATTTATCCAGTAATGATTAAGTTCACAGAAGTCCTGTCTCCAGCAATGGTGGAGATACAGAGTTTGCACAGGACATTGTCTCTACCCTTATGAGGCTCCCATCCTAAGAGATCAATGCAAGAGCACCAATAATTGTAATACAAAGTACCACATGATAAGGGCACTGAAGAGGTGCAAAACAAAAGTAAAGTCAATTCTACTACAATTCAAAATGCATTCCTAAAAATGATGATGCAATGCAAAATAGCACAATAAAAACCACAGGGCTTATGGGAAAAAATGGGCTTAAGAACATGACACTTAACCTAATCAAAAACAAAAGCACAGGGTTATGCTTAAGAAATATGTAAATACAATAAATCTACATCCTCAGGTTGCTGCTTGGTCTTCACCCTGGATCCCAAGCTGGGAAAAAACATGGTGGTGAGGGGTGGAAGAGAGAAAGTGAATGAGTGCAAATCAAATTCTTTTGAAGTTTGCCTATGGAAGTGGGCAAAGGGTTGCAAGCTTGTAAATTATTGTAAAGCAATGGCATTCTTGCCAACAAAATCACAAGCAAGCAAATTTGAATTCAAGTTAAGTGTTCTACACCATATTAATCATACTGAAACAAATTCACATTTTCAAAATATGCATTGTACTAACAAAACCAACTGTAATAGCTGCTTCTAACAACTCCTACCCTTACTGTCTGGATAAATTTTGTACTATAATCAGTTACATCCTTTAAATTTTGTAAATATTGAAATACTAATATTTAAGTATTAAAATGTGAGTTGTTTTGTTGTCCTAACCAAATCTTTCTCTGACAAAATTTCTTTCTGGATAAAACTTAATGGGTATAAAGTCTATTGTCCCTGTATACCAAGGATGTATGTAAATTAATTTAGATGCCAGGGGAAAGTTGTAAAATAAATTTAAAATAGTGTCCATTACTACTCAGAAAGCACCTCCTTTATACCAGAGCTAGAAGAAAGTGTGCATCCTAGGCAGGTAATAGTCCAGACTGAAGAATTGGAGGGGATTTTAGGGGTCATCCAATGTAACCCCTTCATTTTATTATGAGGACTAAAGTCCAGAGAAGGGAAGTAGCTTTGAAGATTGTACCTGCCCGTGTCTAAAAATTAATCCCCTTTTTGATTAGTGTTCTCTAAAATATGAAACCTTCAGTAACACATGTGAGTTGATTTGTTATCAGGAAGACCCTTGCAGGATTATGAAATAATTACTCTTCTCCAGCCAAATGGTAATATTATTTAATCAAAATGCATTTTTTAAACATCTACTAAATGCCAAGAAATAGGACCACAAATATAGAAATAAGCTAATGCTTGTCCTCCAGGAGCTTAAATTCCACTGGAGGTGTAAGATGCTCACCTCTAAATCAATATAGATTATATACAAAATACATATTTTGTGGCTAGAAGAGCATTTCCCATTGGGGGAATTTAGAAAGGACTTCTGATGGAAATAGGATTTGATATGAACCTTAATGGGAACTAGAGATTCCAAGAGTTGGAATGAGGAAAGAGGGCATTCCAGATTCAGGACAGGCCACGTAAAGGCACATTAGTGGGAAGTAAAGCACCATTTACTAAGAATAAGCAGCACAGTGCGGCTGAAAAAGAGATTGTGTAAAGAAGAATACAGTGTAATCAATCTGAAGAGACAGGTTAGAACCAGTTTGTAAAGGCCAAACAGGCTATTTTATCCTATTGACAAGGGAAAGCCACTGAATATTCTGTGTGTTTGACACAGCCAGTCTAGGTCCCTTCACACTTTATATGATTCTAAGCCCCTACATTCTACAGTACAGCTCTCCTTAATTACATGCTAAATATCTGAGAAGAAAGGAGAAAATTCATAACAAAGATTTTAAAATAACTTGAAAATATAGGACATCAGCAGCTCAACACCAGCTTTTGAAAACTTTTTTCTTGACTTTTTTCTTTTTGGAACAAAACTCCTTAAAAATAAAGAAACAAAACTTCTGGTCTAAAAAAAGTAAAGTGATTTTAAAAAAGAGAGAGATCTGCACCTTTTTGTAAACACTTCCAAACCTAATCTGAGCATCAAGAAAACATTTTACAGTTGGAAGGGAGCTATCACACAATTATCTGAACAAGAATCCTTACTACAACTCCAATGAGTAGTCTCGTAGCTTGTTTTTAAAGACATAAAGTAAGAGGGAATTCATGACCTTTTGAGGCAGCCTAACCTACTTCCAGAGAATTCTAAAATGATGGGAAGTCTTTTCTTTACAAAAAGGTTAAATCTGTCTCTCTATAACTTTTACCCATTACTGCTCGTTCTCTCTTCTGGAACCAGGCAAAACAAATCTAAATTATGAAGTGCTTTGAATGCCAAAGGATGCTAATTTGATCCTGGAAGTGATAGGGAGCCACTAGAATTTATGGAGTAGGGGAGTAACATGGTCAGACCTCCACTTGGACTTTGGCAGCAGAGTGGGAAGGATGGATTGGAATGGGGGGAGACTTGTGGCAGGGAGCATAACCAGCAGGCAACAATCCAGGCATAAAGTAATAAGGACATTTATGACAGAGGTAACAGTCTCAGAGGAAAGAAAAGGGAATTCACAAGAGATGTTAGATACAATGCTTAGGGCTTGGGAACTCCATACTATTTTCACTTTCTTTTTTTTTCCCATAATTCTTTTTTTGGGGAGTCTATTTCTTCTTTCACAACATGACTAATATAGAAATGTTTTAGTACATACAAAACCTTTATCAAATTTCTTACAATCTTAGGGAAGGGGTGGTGAAGGAAGGAGAGAAAAAATTTGGAATTCAATTTTTTTTTAATGAATGTTAGAATGTCTTACTAGTAACTGGGGAGGGGAGGGAGAGAAAATATCATTAAAAAGAAAGAAAGAAAATCACTCAGAACAACACCCCAACTCCCTTCCCCACTTAATACAAAGCCAGATCTAGAACCCATACTTCTTATCTCTGTCCAATGCTTTTTTCTACCATACCATTTGTTCCAAATTCCAAGTCTGTTTCAAATGATGTGCCAAAACAGAACTTTCCTCATGCCACAATTCATTTTATTTCCTTAGCTATGCCTATACACTTAATTCTTCATTTCTAAACAGATTTGCCCTACTTAATTTCATCTCCATGTAAGCAAACATCCATTAAAAATTCAATTCATACTAACACTATTTCATGTAACTTTTATATTTCATACCTTATCACTAAGACAATTTCTAACTTATATTTTGTTTTTTTAATCACTATTTTGTTTAGTGTAAGAACAAATCCACTTCAGAGAAAATGGTTCTAATGCAGATGTAATATCTCTCAACACTCTTTACTCTTAACAATTCAAGTTCATATATCTTGACAGTTGCTTTTTTCAAAGGTCAATGGCTGTTCAGATGTCTCTGCAAAACAAGTTACTAGAGTATCTTCTGCCTCCTTCTGGAAACTTACCAGAATATTAATCTTTGCAAATTTTAGAAGTAGGTAATAAATGTAACTGGGGTTAATCATTAATCTATTAAGTCTTTACTAAAAAGTTTAATTAACTTTTCAGAGAAAGATATTATTTCTTGCCACACATAAACAAAAAAAAATACGTTTATTCAGAGTAAAATTTGAAATCAACAATACTAAATACAAAGTCATTTTTGTTCTTTATTTCCAAATGATCATATACAATCCCTGAAATCAGCACTTCAGTACAAATATACAGATTATCATGACAACAGAGAAAAGTATAAAGATAATAAAAATGAGTTAATGTCCTTTACCTTTCTATCATTCTGAGCCCACATGTTAGATTTTCAATAACTTTGCAAGGAAAGAATTTTAAGGGGTAGAAGTAGGAGGTGGTATACGGAAAGATAGGCAGCCATAACTAAAATATGTTTTTTTTTCCCATTTTACCTTTTTTATAGTTTAAGTTTACAAACTGTAAGGCTGTGTGAAAAAAGAGGAGGAATGGATCCAGAGTTAACTCTGGGAGCAAATTACAGCATTGCTCTTTTACTCTCTGGGTGACATTGAGAAACCTAGCGCAAAGTAAAACTAGGGAAACAATTTCCACAATAATGTAAAGAAAACTGTTGAAAAGCTTCAGAACTTTGATTAATGTAATACCAATTATGACTGAGAATACTGATGATTGAGTATGCCTCCAGCTCTCAGCAGAAAGGTGGTAGACTAGAGATGCTGAATGAGACATACATTTTCATACACTTGCTTGACTATACATACTGTTATGAAGGATGGTTCCATGGGTGGAGAGTGGGAAATAAAGGGGAACAGTCACTGAGAAGTAACATAATGATGTAGAAAAGAATAGCAATAAAACAAACAAATCACATCACCTTTCAGCCTGTTTCCTTATCTTTAAAATGAAAAAGTTAGATTAAAGGATTACTAAAATCTCATCTGTTGGAATTTGGAAATCATTTTATTATTTGAAAATCATATTATTTAAAAGTAAAAAACACTTATATTTCTCTAAAGAGGCATGCCTCATTTTAACTAAATTTACAACAAAGACTTTCAAAACTACAGGAATAGAGAATGATGTTTAATGTAATCTCAAATATCAAAGTTAAAGATTTTTCAATCCAAAATCAATCATATATCATACGATACCACAGGCTCAACTCATATTATAAACATTTATCTATTTAACAAATATCGATCAAAACAAAAAGATATAAAACAGGATCCTAGACTTCTTGGATAGGGATATAAGTTCAATGTTTCAGGCTCAATAGCAATGCCTATAATTCATGTTGGGGAGAAAGGAAGTAACTGACACCAAAAAGAGATCCTAGAGTTAGGAAACTGAAGCAAAGGAAAATGAGAGATTGGAATGCCCAGTAGGGATTGCTTTGGTCTGGTGGGCTTTTGCTTTTTTTGTTAGAGTTGGGGGCAGGGAGGGGCAAAGAACAATTCTTCAGTGAGAGCTCACTCCAATTTTATAATGACGGCAACAAGAAAATTAAGATTCACTTTACAGAAACTTACTTTGCAGCAATTCCATAAATTAAAGAACAGCTGTATATTTTTAAAGATTCCCCAGGAGGGAGATTACACAGAGATCCTATAATAATCTATACTAATATACCCCTCTCCTTTAGCAAAAATATTTCATGCAGAGGATCTTGAGATAACAAATAAACATTCCAATTTGAGTTTTCATATATTGTCATGTTCCAACTTTAAACTATAATGTTAACAATATGTAATGGTCTTACAACTACTCTGGGTTCAAACATCAACTAATAATCAGCCAATTATTACATGGAAACAATTAATTCAATAAGATTAATCATTTGATTCAAGTTGTGAAAAATATTTGCTTATAAGGTAATTAATAGGTATTACATTATAATATATAATTAAGGTATTAAAAGTATTTGCTTAATAAGATAATTTGGTTAAGGAATTTAATCACAATTCTATGTTTGGAGACATTGTTAGAGATCAGCCAAAATTCAAGGTATTCTAATATTTTACTTAATTTAGGCTCAAAAAATCATAATGAAGTCAACCACTGTTTTTCTGGGTAATCCTTAAGAAGAGTTGTCAAACAATAGGCAATACTCCCTCTCCCAAGTGTGATCCAAACTTAATTAAAATGTAATTAGGAAAAGTTTTAACAAATTTAACAAAAATACATCATAGATAATGTTTAACTTGGTGGTTTTCTAAATCAAGATGAGACCAGAAAGCATCCATTTATATTTGAACTTAACAAAATATTCTTAACATATATCCAACAGAATTGAATATAGACAGAAGTACAAAGTCCCTGAATGTTCATGTTATTTCTAGGCTAGATTTTTCTTGCCTGTAAATTCTGATCTAGTCCATAGGTTCTATTTGTCTCTGTGGAACCCTCATCTATCCATAGCCCCAGGAATTTCAGCAGCCTCAAGTTCAAATCTTGACGTTAACCATCCCCAACTCCCAGCCTTTGCAAGAGTAGGCAACAAATCTAAGATTCCCTGATACTTGGACTTTAGAAAAGACAAGACTAGGTCTGACAGCAAGAGAAACTGAAGCATAAGCTTCTAGAACAATGATAATGTGCCCCTAAATCAAATCAATAATGGTCTACTGCATCATTAATCAAATATAATATGGCAGATGATTCTCCAGAAAGCAGTTTAAAAGTCTCTTATTCTAATTAATCTCTCTTGCACTTACTATGAACAGCCAAATCATTTTACCATACCAGTACTTTGTTCAATTCCATCTCTATAAACTTCCTCATTCTGTTGCTCTATTCTAAAACACCCTCCCAACCTGTCGATCTAAATGTTATTCATTTTCCATTTATTTCATAAAGTTGTCCTTTGATTACCAAGAGTGATTGCCACTCTTTTCTGAAATCCAACAGAATTACATTTGTCATAAAATAACATGACATGTTTCATACATATGACATCCTACTAAATAAGACTCATGTGTAAAATTACCCATGCATATAACTTGTAAATAAAAAGCTATTAATAAATCTAAATAAATAAATAAGACTCATGTTTTTTGTTTGGTTGGTTTTTCACTGAGGCAATTGGAGTTAAGTGACTTGCCCAGAGTCACACAGTTAGGAAATATTAAGTATCTGGGCTGGATTTGAACTCAGGTCTTCCTGACTCCAGGGTTGATGCTCTATCCACTGCACCACCTGGCTGCCCCAGTGAGACTCATCTTAAAGCAAAACACTACCTTATATTACCTTTTCATCCCCCATAGTGTCTAGTGCAGAGCTAAGTATATATTTTAATGCTTCAATGTGGGATTCTCGAGTGCAAGAGAATGCCTCCTCCAACATACAGCATATTCTCTTCAATGCTCTAGATGAGTGACTATGACAGACATGCAATCCATGCAGTCTTTCTATGAAAGATCTACCAACGCTTGGACTCCCTCCACAAGTTCTGCTATATCCCAGGATTACCTTACACTATAAGACATGAGAGAACTTTAATTAATGGCTGTATAGATCACAAATAAATATATCTACAATCAGTCCCGGGCTAAATAAATGTATTGAGGTGGGGAACACTAGAGAAAGGAAAGGACAATACCCTGGAAACAACCTAGTAAAGGCATCACCAGGGTCCTTGGATCAAGAACTGTCTAAGTGATATCTCCTCTCAAAGGTATCAGTTCTTCTGAAACACAGACCATGTAACCTTTCCCTATTCTACAAATCATAACTTAAAATATTCAAGTGAAAGAAGTGACTTTATGTATTCACCTTTGCAAACATTATGGGATTGTTGGTTTGGATTCGGGGGGGTTGAGTTTTTTTGTTTTGGAGTTTTTTTTGGTGCAGACTTGTGATCTCATCACTACAAATATGATACATGAAATTAATTTATACTTAGAGAAATGTACAACTATGATTTCCCCCTTAATATAATAATGGACTTCATAAGAAATTTATCATAAAAGAATTTATAGGTCCTGCCATGATTGCTGCTTCTCTACCCATTACTGAACAGTGTTCTAATATATCAGAATCCTATCTTTTCCTGCCAGTCTGCTATACTGAATAAGTCTCTATGGATTGTATCATTATGATGATACAACACTTTACATTTCTAAGGGCTTTATACTGTTCAAATCATTAACATCATGTCAATAATGTAAAATCTGTATCACTACATTTGATTATCATGCCAACCTTTTAAGTAAGTAAAGCATCTAGTGTCTGGCTTTTTTCCAAAAATAAATTTGATCACCTTTCAGAAAAACATAGCTGCCTGAACAAAGGCAGACAGCCCAGTTTCTACATACCTACACTACAGAAAAGTCAGAAATTCCCAACAGACAGAATAATGACCAGAAAATCCAATGACATACAATAAGTGACTTTTTCAATCTCAGAAATGCACAAAAATCAACCCACTGCCAATTTCAAAGAATGATCAACAGCAAAGCCAACACAAACAAGCAGAAACTCCTGCCTCAACTAGAGACAGGTGATACTTAAGTGAAGCCTACAAGGCTGTGTATAAATTACGACAGAGGAGCACTTGAGAAAGTTCCATAGTGACCAATAACTCACATTTAGGACCTTTACGCCACCAAGAGCAGCACCAACCAATGTGACATGGAAACATTCAAAAGCAAAGAGACCAAAAGTTCAGGGGTATCAAAATCTGTAGCATTCTGTCCTGAGATGCCATAAGGGTCCATGAAGGTCCAGAACTCCAATCCTCAAGGATTAAGGAAGGTGGGATATAGAGGTGTCTAACCTGAGGGATAGGCAGCCAAGTGGAGGTCAGCATAGAAACCCAAATGATGCAGGGCAAGATCAAGTAGGGCCAACAACACTACCCAAAAGAATAAGATGAAGGGTGCAGCAAGGATCTGGCATAAAGCCCCAATTCAAAAACTAAACCTGAATTCAGTTTCAATTGATCAAAGATGGGCAGAAGCAGCTACACCCAAAGAAAGAACACTGGGAGATGAATATAAACTTTTTGCATTTTTGTTTTTCTTCCCGGATTATTTATACCTTCTGAATTCAATTCTCCCTGTGCAACAAGAAAACTGTTTGGTTCTGCACATATATTGTATCCAGGATATACTGTAACCTATTCAACATGTAAAGGACTGCTTACCATCTGGGGGAGGGGGTGGAGGGAGGAAGGGGAAAAATCGGAACAGAAGTGAATGCAAGGGATAATGCTGTAAAAAAATTACCCTGGCATGAATTCTATCAATAAAAAGTTATTAAAAAAAAAAAACTAAAGCTGAAGAGATAAGTAAACTAACGACAAAATTGATTGGCACAAAAAATAACTGTAGATCCATAAGTGCCCAAAATTCCAGTAGAAAAAGAAAATGTAACACTATAGCCAACTATAAACAGAACTCAAAAAAAGTGAATTTCCTCCCAAGGACCACATGAATACCTAAAAGAAATGAAGCAAGAGATTTTTTAAATTAAATTTAAAACTGTTGAGGAAAGAATTGGAAGGAAAATAAAAAACTTGGGAAAGAAAGTGACAATTTTTACTCAAATAACATTCCCTAAAAACGAGAATAGCTTAATCAAAATCAATGCTTCCATGAGATGACAGGAAATATTAGAACAAAATTAAAAGATTGACCAGATACGAGGAAATGTACAATATCTGACATAAAAAGAACTGACCAAAAAACTAAGCTATAATTTAAGAATCATTAGTACCTGAAAACCATGATTTAAAAAGAGAATGATTTCAAGACATCATAAGTAAAAACTACCTTGATCTATTAAAACTAGAGAGCAAGAAAGAATCTACTAATGATCTCTTCAAAGAAACTCCAAAAGAAAAACTGCTAGAAATGCCATAACCAAAATGCAAGATTTTCAAAACAAAAAATCCTTAAGGGCAGCTAGGTGGCCGGCAGTGAATAGAGCACGAGCCCTGAAGTCAGGAGAACCTGAATTCAAATTTGACCTCAGATACTTAACACTTCCTAACTGTGCAAACCTGGGCAAGTCACTTAACCTCAATTGCCTCAGGAAAAAAAAAAATAAAAGTCTTGCAAGCATCTAAAAAGGAGTTCAAGCACTATCAAAATCATACAAGACCTAGCAGATTCTACCATAATTGAGGGGAAAGCTTGGAATACAAGCTTTCAAAAGCCAAATGATATGGGATTACAACCAAGAATAACTTACTCTGCAAAATTGAATCTGATACTTTGGGAGAGGTGAGAGGGAAAGTAGAGGGAAATGGATCTTTAATGAATCAGAGAACTTTTAAGCATATCAAAAAGACCAGAGCTGAGTAGGAACTCTGAAATGCAAACACAAGAGTCCAGAGAAACATAGAAAAGTAAACTTATCTGAGCATTTGGAAGAGGATTACAAAAAGAAATAGTATCCCGTCTGAATTATAATGTTTTCAAAAGGTCTTAAGAGAGTTAAATAAGAAAAACAAAAGACCTGGGAACAGATTGATTCTGTTCTGAAAGTTTAAAGAAAGGGGAGAGGAAGGTATGTTTGTGTATAAAGGAGAAGAAAAAAAGGGATAGTTCTTACTATTTCTTAAAATTGGGATGCGTGAGAAGAGTATACAAACATGAAAAATGGGCTAAGAGAAGAGGACATCTCATTAATCTCACAAGATCTTAAATGAAATAGCCAAAGGAGACTTGAAAAGCATATTCAGAAGGAAGCATAAACAATAGTTCTAAAAGTAACATGACGAATTTACTGAATACATATATACATATGTGCCAATAGATATGTACGCAGATATAGATATAATATGTTAAATTAAGCACTACAAAATGGAGAGTCATGATTTCATAACCAATCCTCTTCTTTCTGTTCTCTGTGAGTGATTTTTACTTATAAGTTTAAGTTCAGAATTTTAAAAATAATATTTAACAATAAATCACACACCCTCACTTGAAAATTCAGACAGGGTTGTGATAACATAAAGTTTCCCTATCTGAATAACAAACCTCACAGAGTGTCTGTTGGAAGTCTAAGGAAATCTTATTTCTCCTCTTCCTAAGCTCTGTATCTAACATCATACCCACCCAAGTACTCAACATTCAAGGACAAGTTGGACCACTAGATAAGTTTAAAAGATACATAAATCAAGACCCCAATCCCACAGCATTATTAAAGAGCCTAGGGTAGATTTCAATGGCAGCACAGAACATCTGGTAAGACACCTGCACTAAATTCTAACGGGTGATTCCAAAGCAGCAACATTTATTTTCCCTATGGTTTCAATTCTTTACATTTTGCTCTAAGTATCTCCTAGACTATAAATAACTTCCACAAAGGAAGCTACATATGTAGGTACAAGCAAAATGAGTGCTGCTAAGATAAGTGACCTGGATCCTTTAGGGAAAGGACCTAGTGACATGGTTCAGCGTGAATGAAACTGAACGGGTAGTTCAAGTAAACAGACAGTAAGAGCCTACTACACATGAGATCTTTGGCTAGATGTTAGAGATACCAAGTTAAAAACAAAAATCGGGCTCTGTCCCCAAGGGGAAATATATATTACTCCCTAGTGCCATAAGTGGATAAGTAGATGCAGGATCAAATTCACACAAGGCAAGTGCTTGCATGGAGTCAGAAGTAATACAAGGACGCTCTCAAGTGTCTCTAAACTTTGGAATCAATTATAAGACATGGGGAACCCAGGACCATTAGCATGGCATGTTTGCATCACAAAAGGTGCTGTTCTCCATGAGCAAAAGCAAAATTGCAGGAGCTCCAAAGAAACGCAAGAGGCACAAATTGAGAGCCATTTCCACTCCACATGTTCAGACTATTTGTGTCCCTGCTGTGCTGTTAGTATTCCAAGCCGGTGCTGGTCTGATTGGTCACAGTCAAACACACCATACTCTGGCCCCAACACTGCGATGTCCTTTTGTTCTCTTGGAGTACACAGGACAACAACACAAGCACACAATCAAAGGGGGATCAGGAAAGACCTCAAAGGACAGCCTCTGAGCTGAAGCTAAATGGAAATTCAGGAGCTTCCAGGGTCTCACAAATCCACACATATTGCCAGTAGAGAAACCCAGGTTCTGGTCCATTATGTTTAGATATATGACCCTGGTTGGGAAAGTCATTTAACCCTTAGACCTTCACTTTACTCAGCTATAAAATAAGGAGACTAAGAGCTGCCTATCAATAAGGGTTGTTGTGAGGATCAAATGAATGAGAAAGCACTTGGAAAACTATAAAACAATATACAAATAAAAAGGACTGCTATTAATACTGTGAAACTTCCTAAACCCAAAGTCCTGAGTTTTTACTTACTCAGCCTCTCTGGTCATGATGATTTGTCTTGACAATTCTTATACCACTCTGGCTCTTGCCAAGGAAGCTTCTGATTTATTCAGGTCTGTTGCCAAATTAGGCTTGTCTTGTTGGGCTTTGGGGTATTTTTGTGTTTGAGTGTGTTGCTGCTGTTCGCTATAGTTTGCTTTTGTTGTTGTAGTTGTTGCTGTTGTTGCTGTTGCTGTTGTTGCTTTTTTTTTTAATCAAATCACAAAAACCATGTCCCAGAGGGAAAATGCTGGGCGGCCATTGAAAGACCTATTTTAAAAGCTAGAACAACTCAGAAACAGACCTAGTTTCAAATGCATCTCAAAGTGGGGAGAGAATGGAGTGAGGGGAGTTAATAGCTATGTAAAAATAAATAGTTTTTGAAAAGTCAAAATGATTGCTGGAGGCAAAGAGAAATGTTCTCTTGTTTTCTCCCTCCCTCTCCCCACCCTCTCCGACCACTGAAATAACATCACTCAGGGCTACAAACATCTGTAACTGCCCGGGGAATGTACAATACACTCAGAAACTCCAGGCCCACATATCCTGTAGCTCGGAACTTTACAAACAAAAGGTTGGGGGAAGAGAAAGAGAGGGGGTGGGGTACAGGGAATAAAGGCTTAAAGATTAAAGTCACAGGCAGAGACAGACGGCTCCATTTTTTAATAACTGAAAACACGAGTTGTGCCTGAATGTGTTCATTGTTTAGCAGAGGGGGCAGTCTATGCAGGCAGGACTGCCTGGCGACAAGGCTGCCTTTCTATCAAAAATAAGATTTAGAAAAAGAAGAAAGAAAACCGGGGGAAAAGACATCAACCCAGTGCTCTCTTTTCTGCTTATAATGGTAAGCACTTCAGCTAGGTAGGAATCCTCACACTAACTCTGCTCTGCTACTCTTTGGAGTCGGTTGGAGGAATTCCTTGAAACATTGGCTGCAGTGGATTCTGACTTTTAAAAAGACCCGCACACACAAAGGAATGTGTGTACACACACCATAGGGAACATCCCACATGTAACAAGGTCGCTGGTTACTTTGAGATGAAAAATCCACACTGTCAAGCTTTAAATATAAATGTCCTGAAGCCAGAATTGCACAAGCTAAAGCTTTATTTAACAAAATGAAATTTCCCATTCGGGTCCTTCTCCAGTTGGGCATAAATGGCAAATTTCATTGCTTGCAAATATATATGGGATCGTGCCAAAGTGACAATAAAAACTTTATATGGCCATTTCAGGGTCACATAGGTCAAATGGTGAGAAATGTGTCATGGTGAAAAGAGAGCTGGATTCAATGCTGCAGGCCCAAGGTTTGAATTCTGCCTTTACCAATCACTTCCTGGGTGACTAGCGCAAGCATATGACTGAGCTTGACCTCCCTTTTCTCATTTGTAAAATGAGGGTTTGTACTTAGGGCTCCTTCTAGCTCTATTGTTGTCTGTTCTGTTATTGTCTGATTCTAAACTGTCTCACTGAACTTATAGATGGTCTGTAGGCTGCCCACATTTTTTGAAAGTATGTGTGTGTGTATATGTATATGTACATACATACAGATATATACCTATTTTTATAAACACATATACCTGAACACATACACATATATGTGTATATACGTGTATGTGTGTATATATATAAAATAAGCAAAAATGAAGAGGAGGGCACAGGAATTGCTTTCTTTAACTTCCTTCTTGGACTCTAACCCTCAATTGAGGTCCGGCTGGTACCCTGAGGTACGGCTTATAAGAAATAAGATGATGATAATTACTTAGAAACCCACAAATATTTATATGACCTGATATAAAATAAACTAAGCAAAACCAGGAGAACAATTTTTAAAATAATAACAATATGGCAAAAAGAAATCATTTTCAAAGACTTAAGAACTCAGATAAACACAATGACCAATCACTACCCCAGAAGACCCATGGGGAGTAGTTGGACTCAAAAGGCAGGAGAAGACTGACATTTTTGGATGTGGCCAAGGCAAAAATTTGTTTTGCTTGACCTTCATATTTGTTACCATGGCTTTGTTTTCCTTTTTTATTCCAATTTTTTTTTGGAGGGGAGGGTAGCAGAATGGGAGGTAAGGGAGAGAGAAAATAAGAATTGCATTAAAAACTAAACTAAAATAAATTCCTGAAAGGCTTTAATGAGATCTATGTTCTAGTTACAATAGAATAAAGAACAGATAAATGGCAAGGCCAAATGAGCTTCATGGTTACCATAGGCCACACCAGACAAGTATACTTATGAATATACTAAGATGGGTCAAGTACACTGACATGTAGAGATACAGATAGCATTTAGCAAGAATGAAAAGTTAAAACAGGCTATCAGAGGATATATTTCCTCCTCATCAACTCATGTGATCTCCTTGTATCAGTCCTGATTTTCCAACTCCAACCCTTCCATCCCCCCATATATCAGTGATATCCCGAGGTCTCTTCCTCAAGGGTTTATATCCCAAAGTCAAAGTTTCCACCTCCCCACCCACAAAGCAATTTCACAGGATCTTAGCCCCATCCTTCTCCCAAGTGAATGTGGTTTAAAGGACACATTTCACTCTGTTTATTATGGGTGTATGTTGAGCTCAAAATTGCCAGTTATAACTCCAACTGTACAATATGGATGAAGGATTTTATAGTTTACCAGCATGAGTATGACAAACAATCATATCATTCTGCTTTTGTTTTGTACCTAACAATTAACAAAGCCCTTTCCCATCCATTCCCTCACAGGAACCTCACGGTGCTCCTGTGAGAAGGGCAAGGCAGAGGAGGTGATCTACATTTGATATCTGAGGACACAAGATCCGAGACACTAAATGATGTGTGCATGGGAACTCTTCTGATGATCAAGCTGGGATTCGAATCCAGGCCTTCTGACTCCAGTTCCACAGCTCAGGTCTTGGATTATTGTAAAACTGGTTAATTTGTGGGAAGATAATCCATTGGCCTCTCTAGACTTCTTTTTCATTCTCTTGAAAAATGAAAATCCCGTCTGTTCTCCTTCCTGTCTCTCAAGGATGGAAGACCATGTTCTAGACAAGCAGAAGATAACCATATTAACATATTATAGCATATTCATATTACTGGCTTTTGAATGCTCTTTTCTTCTGCCACTGAATGCCTAATTGAGCTCAATAGGATACAACTAGTTTTTTATTACACAGTAAAAGAACAATATTTTCCAAGAGCTATTTAGTTGTTCATTTAAAACCAGCTTCTTCCATTACAATGAAGGTAAGTAATATTCCTCATTGAACACTAACTCCCAGTTAAACACAACAGAAATTCATCCTATATTTTAGTTATCCGAAGGGATGAAAACTATTTTGGATTTTTAACATTTAAATAAATAAAAGGAAGGTAGATTTCTTTTCATTTAGTTTCTTCAAATCAAAAAGCCACAGAACATTCTTTCCTCTGACTTTAAAAGTAGTTGAGATTATAGAAAGTGCTCTAAACTGCCAAAAGACGTTAAGTAAAATTTGTTTGAAATCTTAATCATAATGCTTGCTACTGTGAACCCACACACAGAGGGGAAGCAGATAAGCCAAGGAGATGGTGATGAGCCCATCTATCTTACCTTTGTATAGGGCTTTACATTTAAATGATGACAGGGTCCTCACCATAACTTCTGATAATACCCAGCTAAAACGAGTACCATATTTTCTGCCTAGCTCTTTCACTGCCCCTGCCACCCCAAATGTATTTAGAATGAAGCTTTTCCTCTAATAAAACTGCAAGAATGAGGGCTGCAAAATGTGGCACGTAAGCCAAGAATGCCCGCTCGGGCGTCCTTTGACTGGGAGGAAAGAGGACAAGGAGAGAGTGCTTCAGCTTCTCAGGACACCATCATAAAGTACTGTTCCACTGGGGGTCTTATTGTTTACATTAAAAACACTGGGTTGAAGTCCTGTAGGTTTTTACGAATGAGAAAGATTCCGTGTCACAGAGAAGAGAGGAGGGAAGGGGAAAAGGGGAAGCGAAATATGAGCTTATACACCAGGAATATAGGATAAATACTGCCTTTGTGGGTATAGTAGGATGTTTTTTTCATTCAACCCTTAGAATGAATTAAGAATCCCCCCCCCAAAAAAAGTATATATTTATATTTGAACTCAAAACAGCTCTTCTGTATGTGGCAATCATTCTCACTTAGATAAATACACTATATCCCCCTTCCTTCTTACCCTCCTCTTTGCAGAAAAATAATATATCCTACTGTTATATAATCAAAATCTTTTTATTTATTTTAAAAAAAAAGGGGGGTCAGGCAAATAAATTATTTTATGATTGTTTTTTAAACAACCTTTAAAAACAAGAAGCCATCTATGAGCAAAGAAGCATCAGTAGTACAAATGGACCAGTGAATTCCACAAAAACACCACCAGGTGACCCATCTACAGACTATGATTCCCAAAAGCTGTTAAAAGTTGTAAAGTTTTCTGAGGTTCATGGGGGTAAACATGCCAAAGGAAGCTATCAATCAGTTTGGTTTTTTTTTTTTTTTTCTATTTGCAGAATTCCAAACTATCACAAAGCTTTTCTCAGTGATATTTAGAATTTGTAACATGACATTTTGGTCCCTTTGATGTTACTAGTCTTACTCCCATTCACTCTTATAAAAAGATGTGCTGAAAAAAATGAAAGGCTTCAGAACCAACAGTTAGGGTGTTGGACTTTTCAATCAAGCCAGCAAGAAACTGAAGCCACTCTCAGCAAAGAGACAAAGGGTAACCTAAGTTCTCCTGGAAGCAAAGGCTACCATCACCAAGAAGTCAGGACAAGACACCATCCTCAAAACTCATTTTAAAAAATCGCAATTCCAAAATGTTTCTCCAAGGAATAAAAATAATCTAAGCATGTATCCACTTCTATTATTCCTTAATTGTATTTACTATGCCTCCAATACTGAGAATTCTGAGGTCAGGGGCTATGCTCCTATTTTTTTTGTGCATCTCCCTCAGCATGTGGTATTCCATAGATGCTCTATATACACATGTTAAATGGATGAGGAAAAGGAGAAAGAAGGAAAGGGGAAAAAAAACAAGCTACCTATATTATACAGTTATACCCTTTCTAAAGCTAGATGAATTCAGTTTGATTGTGTGCCTTGGTTCTGTACATAGGTGAGAATTAATGGTAGAAAAATATCTTACTGGATGATACAACAGATTCAAGAATCAAAATGTGTACTCCACTTATTAATAATGATGATACATTTAGCTCACTTTACACACGATCTCATTTGTGCCTTTTGAAAATTCTTTGTAGTTACTAATTATTAAGAACAACAATAATAATAGAGGTATCATTATCCCTTCAAAGAAACAATGTAGAGCTTCAGAGACGCTCCTTTTAGTGCCCCAAATTTCTCCCAGAAACAAAAGCCCACCATTTAAATAAAAACATTCTCTTGCATTATTGGGTGTTTGATTCATGAAATACTATAGTCTCTAAAGAATTACCAGAGGATAAGAAATAAGAACACTGTAAAGAATTCGAATCATAGGTCAGAATTCTAGAACTGGAAGGGATCTCCAGAGATGAGGAAAATGAAACTAACTGGAATAAAAGATGTCACCAGAGAGATGTATGGTCAGAAAGAGGATGGTATGGCTAGTCAGTCTAAGTACCTGACAGAAAGTCAATGCTTAAGAAATGCTTACTGACTCACTGGCAATGGAAAGGAAGCCCTCCAGCATTCTAGGAAAACACCAAAGACATGATAAGATAGACTGGCATAAAGAGGTTGCAATGTGCACCAAGAAAAGGCAGAGCCACATTTATAAGATCACAGATGTGTAAGATCACAGTTTCATTAGAGTATTTTAAAGATGAGGAAATAGAGGGTCAGAAAGATCAAATGACTTATCCAGGATTACATGGCTACCAAATCACAGAAATGAAATATGAAGAGGGGTCTTCCAGTCTCCAAGTCCAGTATGCTATTTCTCTATTAAATCAATTTATTAAGGATCAAAAACTTATGGGGGCAAAATCATAGCCTGAAAGGAAAATTTAGTCACTGTGTCTATCAAGTCAACATAGTAAAAAGAAATAGTCTCCATTCCAGTCCCTATCCTGACACTGGGTGACATAGGAAAGCTGAGGTTCCCTCCTACAAGCTAAGGTCCACATCTGTCAAATGAAAGATGACACCAAAGACTCTAAGACTATCATTTGACTAAGCCAGAGCTAAATGGACACTGCCCTGTATAGGACTCCCAAGAGCAGGGAGGAGACAATATTATGCAGAGGGACTGGGCACCTTTTCCCACTGTTGCTGTTATTGTTCAATCATTTCAGTCATGCCTGATCTTCTTTGGGGTTTTCTTGGCAAGAATATTGCACTGATTCACCAGTTCCTTTTCCAGCTCATTTTACAGATGAGGAAACTGAGGCAAACAGGGTTAAATGACTTGCTCAGGGTCACATAGCTACTAAGCGTCTGAGATCAGATATTAACTCAGGAAGAGGACTTCCTGTCTCCTGGTCTAGGATTCTAACCATTGCACTACCTAGCAACCCACTGCTATCCTCTTGGGGAAAAAAAAAAAAGATACTCCTGGGCAAAAGGAACATAGATGAATACACCAATGAGGAAATAGCTGGTTGAGTATCCCAATGTCCTGTGAGGTCACTGAAGAGGCAGCAGCAAAATGAGATACCATTGGTGGTACCCTACTTTGCTTGTACAGCCAAATTATACATGAAAGTTTAGAAATAGTCAATTAGATGCAATAATATGGAATAATATTGACGGTATGGAGTGAAACACATTAGCTATGCATTCCAAATACCTGATTCCAGAGCCTAGGCTGCAAGGCAGATACTTTCACCATCTAGTACAAAGGGTCAGCAATACCAAGGCTGCCAAATTTTTGCCTAGGGCCCAACCTGGCAACTATCCCAGAGTCCAAAAAGCTGCACCTGATTGGCATAAAACAAAGCCACTTTCATCTGCCATACAGAGGAACAGCCCTGAAGCTATTAGCCCCTGCCCCCAACAAGCTCAGCTTCATCTTGATTGAGCAGTCCTTAGTGCTCTCTTAATACACTGATCTCATGCCCATTCCTTTCCAATCAAATGTACACCCTGTATTTGACATCCAGATTTTCATTCACATGCAGTAGGATGATTAATTTTCACTTTTATATTCTGACTTCAACCATTAATAACAAAGGCAAAGAACTGAGCAGGAATTAGAAGGTCCTTCGGAAGTTCTGGAAGCACTGGGTGGGAGAGAACCAGAGACTGGTCACCAAAGATATGGAATGCCAAGCAGAAGAGTTTGTGGCAAAAAGGACAATTCCAAATCAGACAGCACCAAACAGTGACATCAACTGAGGAATATAAGAAGGGATAGGATTTGAATCAAACAGAAAGTTTCTATGAAAAGGAGAAAGGCTCAAGTCTCACAAAGACACAACCTTTTCAGCCCTCAGCTATCTTGTTAGATCATGAGCTTTTCACCTGGAAGCAGATGGCAACTGTCCAGCTTCACCTCAAGGTGAGCTTTAGCTGGACAGCTCCCTACTAATGGTAGCAGGATCCTCAGAAGAGATATCTCTAATACGGCCTAGCCCAGTGTCCAGGACACAGGAAAGCTTAGTAAACTTTAGATGGACTGAACAAATGGACATCACATCTGATAATTAACCATTTCTGTATGTTCAAAATTCACACTCCTCAATTTCTTATCTACATACATACAAGGAGTAGCCTAGCCTGTTGCCTTATAAAGACAGGGAAAATTAGACCAAAAGAAAGCACTCCTACTCAGTCATTACAATCATCAATATTTGATACTTAATATTGATCTCTATCATATTCTAATATCATGTTTCAGCAATTACTATCCAGCAACGTTCTAGACTAGGTTGAAAATCCTAATACTAAATATGTTCAACAGGCTTATGATTTTAAAAAACAACTCTCAAAACACACACACACACACACACACACACACACAATCAATTCACCAAATAAAACAGATTTACATTATTCTTAAGTCGCTTGATAAGTTGTTTATTTTTTTAAAAATACTAGTTATAGTATATACATAAGAAAAAACAACATAAGAGATGATGAAAAAGGGGATCCAAAATTGCTATTTGCTATTTTTAAGGAAAAGTTTCATTTTCTTTCTGCCTTTTACATTGCTATCCTACTAGTTATGGATGTAATTGAAGTACACATCAGCAAGAAAGTAAGAGCGATGACCTACCTTTATGCTATCCCCATAGGGAACAGGCCCATGTCAGAAAAATTCTTAGGTGAAAATAGCAACCAAAAAAAAAAAAAAAACCTCATACCCAAACCCTGAGATACACAAACTTCTTCTCTTTCAAGAAGTTTACATACTATCTCTTACAGATGTTTATTGAAGAATCCAGCACTCCTGAATTCTAGAGTGAGAAGGAAATACCCAGTGTCATCAAGTTCTCCATCTATTATTGAGTCAAATAAAAATTTCATGTTTAAACCAGGATTTCAGAAGTTTGGACATGTAGTGAGAAGAGGCAAGAGGAGAAGAAAATGGCCAGGGAGCTCGGGAAGCAAAGCAAGGTGTATCATCTGCACTATCCATAATGCTCTAAGGAGACAAACTCTGGCTATAAGGTAATATAACCAGCAAACTGCAGAGGTTAAAGGTCAAAAACCAAAGGAAAACCTTCTGATGTGATTAACTTTATATGTTAAAGGAACTTCCAACACCTTATATGTGAGCACCCTCAACTAAAGTCAGACTCTGATACCTTATTATGGCACAAAGGGGACTCTGGGTCCGCAAAGGCAAAACCAGTGTCTACAAAGCTCTTGCAACTTCTCTTTCACATGAAAGACTTTAGGGGTAGATCCAGCCCATACAATACATCTGTCGTAGAAAGATCAATCAAATGTAGCTCCTTGAAGACAGAAACTCTTCCTGCTTGTACCCTCAGTCCCTCCTGACACATGACCAGTAGGAGCTTAATAAATGCTTGTTGGTAAAAAGCTCATTACCAAAATATTGGCAATCAGATGATGGGGGTGGAGACGGGGTCGGAAAGAGTCCTTGTTCTTTGTTTTCGAAGGGGCCCAATGACAGCACATGTCTTGACTTCTACGACATGGATTTCAGTGAGGCACAGCTGCACAAAGTCATCATTCTCACTCTCTTCTGGAGTCACTGAAGTCCAACAGCAAGACAAAAGTCAGGGCATCTTGTTCTCATCCACCCATTTTGCCCAAGGAGGTCTTGGGGTAGACATTCCCCCAGACACAATGGATTTGAAGTCTGTTAGCTACCCTGATCCTGGTTTAATCTATCTGCCAAGATGGTTTTACTAGGATACAGCTGCTGTGCATGCTTCAGCTTGTTGGAGTACCGGTGGTACACAGTAGGTGCTTAATAAATATTGATTGTTACTTCCATGTTCAAAAAGTCTCCAATGAATGAATGAATGAAAAAAAAAGCATTTATTAAGCATTTACTATATTTCTTATGAGTTGCAAGAAAACATTCAGGATTCCTACCTTAGGATTCAAAGTCTACCTTATATTTTCTACCATTTGGACCCAATATGGGCATCATAGTTTTGTGTATAGCATGCTGGATAAGAAGTTTGGAAGATGTGAGTTCAAATCTGTCTCTGATACTTACTACCTATATGACCATAGACAATCACTTTACTACTCTGGGACTCAGTTTCCATTTCTGTAAAATGGGAGGATAGATATTTAGTCCTTGGAGTGAGGCTGAAATGTGATAATATACATAAGTAAATTTCAGAGTGCTCTATATAACCATCTCTATACAGACATGAGTTCTCATGACTCCTTGATCTGTTAACATCTCTGTCCCACTCCCCCAGAGAGTTGTCATAGTAACTCATGAAGTTCATGTGCTAACATGGTAGAAGGGTTACAATCCAGGTCAGTGGCAGATATATTCACATCAGTAAAATCATATATAAAGTCACTATCTGAACCCAACTTGACATACTTAGAATTAAAATTTGATGAATGGAAACAGTGTATGACATACAAATCAAGAGTAGCCAATACAGTTCCCAAGAGCAGTAGAACTTTAATGAGAAAGGATAGGGAAGAGAGAGAGAGAGAGAGAGATATCTCTTCAGTAGCTGTTCCCTTTTATTTAGCTCATGCTTCCCCAAGTTACCAAACCTAATGCCAGTATGCTAGAACTCAAAAAGAGGCAAAAACAGAAGCTGTCGGTATTAGAAGGAATCTCAAAAATCTTAATGTAGGCTCAATCCACACCTGAAAGAGTCCTCTCTATAGCATACCAAAGAAGGTTTTGCTGAATTATTTTAACTCAAAACATAATGCCAAATCTAAGAGCAGAAGAAGTAACCATAACTAGGTTTTTGCCCAAGATGACTAGGAAAACAGTGACAGAGATAACAGAGATGGGCCCAAATGTCTGGCCTCTCTAAGTCAGCATTAGAAATGATAGCAGCAGGAATTAATAGCCTTAAAGAGTTTATCAAGGGCCCCTCCTATTCATAGAGTATATCTCCACAATCAAAAGAAACAAAAATCATAGCAATCATTTTAACACAAAGGGTGTTTATGCCCAAAGGGTGTTTATATTTCATTTGTTATTATTATGCTGCATAATTCCTAATTTAAAGAAATTGAATCTGGGCATGATTAGGAACCCTGATGGTGGACCACCTACTGGTTCCACCAAGGATCAAATACTATACTGGGAGAAAAACAGTCCTCTACCTAGAAATTTTTTGAAAGAAGAAAACACTTTAAAACTTTTTATCTCTATATCCAATGTCCATTGCCAAGTTCTATTTTCATCTTATATCAAGAACTTTTTTTAAGTCTAAATTTGGACAGAAGACAAGAGGCTGGCAGTATCCCTTGGGAACTGAGAAACACAGCTCAAAACAAAACAAAAAAACACCAAAAAGAAAAAAACACTCAGAATATCCATCCATTTGCCAACCTCATGTGATCCATTCAGAGGAATGCTGGCACACTATATGGGTCTTGATAGGACAGTAAACACATGGAGAAAGATCTCAACAGGAATAGGGAAGAGTAACAATGGCAATTATTCTCCAAAGTATTTTATCCTTCATCTTAAATAGAAATCATGAGGGTATGTGAAGAAATGGCCACAGAAGAAAAATTAAGAGACCCAAAGAAAACGAAGGTGATATAAAAGAGTTGAAGTCTGACACTCACAAAACATTCTAAGATTTTCCAGGCAAATCATTGTGTTTGCTGCCTATCCAAAGGACATGGTCATTTCCCCACATATTCTCCAAGGATGTCCTTACATGCACCCTGCTGTAATCAGCACTGCATTCTTAAAATGGGACCGGGAAAATTAGGTCTTGACAAGAATCCAGCCAGTCACGTACCTGACTATCACCAGCTAACAAATATTTTCTCCCATGATCCTGAACTCTCACAGGATGACTATAACAGTTACTGAAATCTAACAGAGTGGGGCAGCCAAAGCTTACAAGAGGAAACACTCCAAATAGATTCAATGAGTAAAGAACGGTCTTTTCTCTTCCCCATGGGCTTTATTTATTTATTTATTTTTTTACCATATGCAATTTAGAATTTTTTTTAATTTAACAGAATTTTTAAAAAGAACATTTACAAATGCAAAAGAGAATCAAAAGAAGTAATATGGAAAACTACAAATTTATATTATGCAGAGATGGCTGGCTTTTTTTCCCCTAAGTATGTAAGTTCAATCTGTGACTTTCAAAGCTATCTTGTTTGTGTTTCCTGCTGACCTTCCTTCTGACGACATTCAATCTGGTAGATTCAATCAATATATGAGGAAATCTGGTTGTTTATATCTTCATAACTGAAGAAATATTGGACTGCCAATAGTAAACAAGGCCTAAGTATGATTTTCAGATGGGCAAGTATCACAAAAGCCTCATTAATCTTGTCTTTTTCTCTAAAGGGGTTTCTGCCATTCCATTAGCATATCAGTTTCTCCCACTTTAAAGGGACATGAGCAACAATGACAAAAATAGATATTACAGCACCAAATTCTGCCAGGTGCAATAAATGTGTGAGGGCTTTGCCCCAATGATATAAGTTTCTATTTGAGAAAAGGAAGATTTGTGAAGGATTACTAAAAGAAATAGAGATATTACACCACCAAACACTGCTTCTAATCAATGTCACTTGACCAAAACATCACTAATACATTATACCTAAACCTCCTCCAACATTATAAAACAATGCTATAATATTGTTCTCATCTCTCATTGTCCTTACAGGATTAATTGCTTCATACACAGAACCAAATTTTGTCTGTAGCTGCTTCATGAAAAGCAAGCTCAAGATATTCAAGGAATCAACAGTAAAGCAAATAACAATTCTGTATCCACAGAACATCACAGATAAAGCCATACATTTAACTCCTTTTAGTTTTTGTGATTTTAGTTTGCGTGATTAAACAAAAAAAAATTTTTTTTCTCCTGATTTATTGCATTTAGATGGCTGAAGCCTAGAGAAATATACAAAAATTGCCAGGACAGTCACTTATAGCAAAAAGAAAGAAAAAAGGAAAAAGCTGAGAAAAAGAATTATTCCTCCCCTGCTTCAAATGCATTTTGGTATTGAAAATTCAGTAATTTGAGCCAGACACTCTCAAACATGAATCTCAGAGTAATGGCTTGTCTGACCTCCCCTCCAAACAGGTAAGAATTTTGAAGAAGGAAAAAAATTTAAACCCGATAAGACAATAATCTCCCACCTTGCTGACTCAAACATACTTATATATTAATTGCTTCAGCCCCCCCAAAACCTTGCTGAACTGGCTAAAATGTTAGCCCAACTCAATAATCCAGCAACTTCCCCTTAAACACAAATACTTCACCAAGATAACTTTCTATGTTTAATTTAAAAGTACTGATTGCTTTTTAATGAAATGCTTTTGCTGCCTGCTTAGTACTTGCAAGATGCCACCTAAACCCACTATTTAAACTGGGAATCATCTGCAAGTTGGTGGAGTAGTCAGAGGGGAAATCTGGGTAGTCAGAGGTTTTTTTAAGGAACAAATCTGAGTGTGTCTATCTCCATTACAAATGGATGCTACTCCTAAAATCGATCATTTTTAAATATTAAGCAATGGGCTGATTTTGCTTGATACAGAGGCAATGAGATGTAGCAGCTGATATTCAAATGTAAGGGGCTGAGATTACATCAGCATAGGGAGAAATGTCCTGGAGCCCCTCTGGTGCGGAGTCAACGTTAGTGACTATGCTCTCTTGGCTGAAATGACCCAGGCTTCTTTTCCTCTCCTGTCTGTGTTCCACGTTTGACCCCTACCATTTACTTTCAGTAGTTCTGCAAACAGCTTCCCCTTACGCTCCCTCCCCCGTGCTGCAAGCATCTCACATTTCAAGTTCACAGAACACATTTTGTCCACTTTGGGAAGTGGCAGTTTGGCAAGGGGCGACAGCTTCAGAAGGATCTCAATCAGAAATAGGTTCCATTCATTCATGAGAAATTAAGACACTGTCAGAAGCTGCTTTTTAAAAAGCCAGAACAAGAATTAAGACTGGGATTCCCGGGTGCTCAGACTCCTCAAGAGCTCTCGAGATTGCAATAAACACACGAGAAATGTTAGACAGAATCCATCCAGCTCAACCCCCTTACATCCCAACAAAACCGTACTGAAGGGATTCTAAAAATCTTCAGAGTTCCCGAACTGTTTTTATAGTTAGTTTCATGTTTAAATTAATTACAAAATAATGAGTAGTAACCACTAAAACTACTTCATGGCTACTTTATTTTTTTTTAATCAACATGTCAAAAAACCGTCTTGAACTACTATGACTAGGGATTTTACAATTTAACAAAATTAGTAAAATGAGAAACTGTAACACACAATATTTGGTCATGGTACAGAAGAAAAAGGCAATATTAGCTACCCAAGGAAATCAAACTGTATACAAAGACGAATTTGTGCTTCTAGAATCAAAAATATTTATTCTATTGTGAATGTACACTTTAAAAAATAAACACAAAATCAGTTTCACTAAGAAAATAAAAGTGCCACATTTATGACTGAACTTCACATCTCTTTGCCACATCACAAACGTAACTTTTTTAACATTCACGTGCAAATTTCATCTTTAAATAAAGCCACTGTCTGAGAGGACTGACAATAAGAGAAGCAATATGTAATTATGACTAAAAATATATATACATTATATATCTCCATTCTTATTGTTTTCAACTTAGAGGGGGGAAGGGGAATTTTGGGAGCTACATTTTTTATAGTGTTTATTTTCAGCCCAAAGTGATGTTACATTAAAATTATTTACATTTAATTTAACCCTTTAATTTACTAAAGATAAAAGAATATTTTAACTCCTTTATACCTCAATAACCAGCTTTTAACTACTTTCAAATCTGCCCCTAAAGTATCCCTAGAAGTCAGCAGAGACAGTAACTACTTTTGACAATTAAAGTGATTCAGTAATTTAAAAGTTATGATTTTTAAAATAATATATTCTGCACAATATATTTTGTGCAATAATTTGCATGATTTTACTATGCAATTGGTGATTTCTATGAAATAATTTATGTTGGCTAAGCAAGGGCTTTTTTGCAACACTCTATTTTAGCGTTTCTGATCTTGTGACAATGTATACATAAATCTAGCTGCTGAGGCTGAATTTCATCCTGAAATAAATGACCAGTTTTCCTTTATATCAACTTTCTTTCTCTTTCTTATTAAATTTTTTATTGTCTTTATTACTTTTTTGAGAAGCTTGCCTACATATGCAAACACCAGTCAGCCAAATTCATTGCTATGCGTCCTTCAAGAATCCCAACTCAGCTTTGGAATCTTATCTCTTTTACATGTCATGTTCATCTGTGACTCAGTTTCTCTACTTACAAGTAAGAATTTCATAATATAATAGATGAAATTCTAAAACAACAAATAATCTATCAATTTAACATCTCTACATATTTTTTAAAAATTTCTCCAGCCAATATCCATTCATTTTAAGCAATACTTGAGATAATAAAATTCAAAACAAAAGAAATAATATTTCTTTGGCGAAATATGGCTTACAGTAAAACACTCTGAGCCTTCTCCAAGCAGGCACATTTTTCAGATCTCACTAGAGCTTTCTCCAGGTACGGCAAATTCTCTTTGTACTTTGTAGACTTTGTAGATACTTTTGAATTGGAAGAATAAAAAGGAAATTTAAAAGAAAAAGGAAATATAAGCAAAGTACTAGGGGGGTAGGGGGGAGTAGGAAATCCTCTATGGATCTAATGTCACACTTATTAGTTTCAGGAGAATAAAAATCAATTCTATAAAGCCTGGTTTAAACATCAAGCTAACGTGGTTGATATATTAATTCAGACTGAAATTATTTATTGAAATCTAAATAAATATTTATAACATTTGTCAAATTGAATTTAAAGACACAAAATTGCTGTGGGGTTAAGAAACATGGGGGAAACTCCACTCCACATACAATTCACACACACTGGCTTGCTTAGGCAGAAAAAACAAAAAGTCCTTGGAAAATAAATTTTCTGAATCCTCCTAACTCCACTTTTTCTGGGTCATAACATTTTGAGACCTAGTTCATATTTCTTAAGAGTTCAATGAAAGCTGAAAACTTTGTTTCCTCTCATTCTGAAAATTGGAAATTACTTTTAAAAAAAGTTTCCAAGACTCAATAATATAAATTTAGTAACAATTTTCTGAACAACGCTAAATCAAAGGCACTATACATGCATAAATAGAAGATAAACATTTACCTTCTAGAAAAGAATGTTCACATGTATCCTGCTTGGTATGTGAACTGCTATGGGAACCAAACTCGAGATCTCTGGATTTTGAGGTGCTGACATTCCTATCCTAGTACTAGAATGTTTTTGCATTTGTACTATGTTCTGATGTAGTACTGACTAGCTATCTCATCCAAAAGCATTACACTCTGATTCACACACTTTTATGTATGTTTCATGGAAATTTATTAAACTTTGCTATATATTCATCTCCAAACATGTAAGAAACGTAAATCTCACTTTTAAAAACACTTCTCCAACATAATGGGACAAAATAAACCTATTTCTAATATTCCGTTCACATTTATGCTCAATTTTCTTTGTCCAGATCTCTCCTTTCTCAAAATTCCTGCTACAATTAAATTCAAGAGCACCGAGTTTAGCATTTAACTGTTCTCTAAAGTGCTTAGTACAGTGCCTGGCATCTAGAAAATGATACATAAATCATCTTAGTAAACAAGACTGTAAACTACTTGAAAAGAGGGACTTTGTCTCATCCATCGATATCCATATCAGCACTGTGCTGGGCACACAGGAGGCACCCAAATCTTTGCTGATTAATTGATCCAGGGTCTCTAAAATGATTCTGCTCCTGAAACAGGCAGTTGTAAATTTCCTAACACCTTACTAGCCCTTCTGATGATGAGTCTCTTTTGCTGTGTCTGGCCGGTGCCCCTCTTGCCCAGCATTCTTCCTTCAGTTACACAGACAGCAAGGCTTTATCCTGTCTTCCTATCTGTCACATCTCCTCAAGCCTCCTTTCCTCTGATTATTCATGTCATCATCTCCATCACTCCTTTCCTCTCTGTGATTCACCAATAATCTTCGAGTCAATGAAATACTGCACAGTCAGGCCTGAGTCTCCCTGCAGAACCACTGACTTTATGCCGGCTTTCGTACTTAAAGCCACACTTTAAATCACTTCATATCTGAGAACATCAAGGGATGGGCAGTATCAGACCACCACAGGCAATCTCCAAAAGTCAACCACAGGTTCAGGTAATTGTGACCTCCTTTTTTTACAACAAAAAAGGATCCGGCTTTGAAGAAGGGACCTCGGACTTGAAAAGAGGAAACAATTGCCATCATTAGAAATTCGCCCAAGCATGAGATTTAATCTCCAGCCCAGGACCTATGAAGGGACTTGGGGGAAAAGGGGTTGCACTGGACATCAAATTGCTCTGTAGGGATAAGGGGGGAAAAAGTCTGCTGATGATGACATTAGTCAGTAAGAGAGACTCAGCTTTGTCTCACATCCTGTAGAACCGCCAAGTACAACAAGGAATCTATTTTTTCCCTCCTCTTCCCTGTCTCAGAAAATACAAGAATTTTGTTTCTTTCTTTGAAACAGCTCTTGCATAGTCTAAAAGTTTCTCCCTCCAATTGCAAAACTAATGGAAGAGGGTACATAACTCTCCAAAGCTCAGTAAAAAGTAACTATGCGACCCAAATTGAAAACTCTGCTCTTTAGTAATCCTTCCCCCAAATCAGCAGTAGAATCAAAGTCAAAACCCCTTGTTGGCATTTCCCCTGGAGCGGTTTCCAAATGCAGGCCCATCAGAATGTCAAGTAACTAACTAGCGGGCTTCCCTGGAAGGGCAGCATGGAGGCTTTGGGGATAGAGATGCCAGAGCACATCTTCTTAGTCCCTAAGGATCAGAGAAGACCTTTCACATCCTTTCCACATCATTCTCACTACCAAAAGATCACTGCCGAGGCAAGCCTGTGCCATTCCACTAGCATGGTGTACTCCTGAAGGACTTGGGAGTTGCAGTCCTGGCCATATTTAGATCAATCCCTTCCAGACAGACACATCTGTGATAGGGTTCATTTTAATTTTCCCCTTTCTTTCTTTTTTCACCTAATTCTCCTTCACCTTTGGTCTCATTTTTAGCTATGAAAACAAAAAGTATTTCCCTTATCCCAACTCTTCCAGTATTGTTAAAACTGATAATTACCACCTAATGCAAAACTAATCAGTTTGTGTTTTGAAACACAGATCATAATTCAAACTGGAAGCTGACACTAATCATTTGATGTTCACTTGAGGAGACTAGATAGGCTGTGCAGGAACATTTTCAGTCAGACTACTGATAAGAAGAAGGGAAATAAAAATTATTGGTGTTTACTCTGCCTGCAATGCTCATGGAAGGAAACTGTTTTTAAAGGGAGCACTTCAGAATGGTTATTCAATCTGAATTTTACAGATAGCACTGAAAATATTTTCTCACAGAATGTAGCATATCTCTGCCATCATATCTATCCTGTGCGCCGTTCACGTCTTTCATTGCAGGAATTCTCACTCAATTTTGCTCCATTATGAGCCGACTGTGACCCATAGTACACAATGCATTCAAGAATCCAGCTGGAAATTACTACCCAGGAACATCTGTCCCCATTGCTCAGCTTGCCAGCCCTGCCTTAGGGATCTAAGATGGAAAACAACTCTGATTCCCCATGCAGAAACAACTTTTCATTCTACTTACAAGCTAAGCTCAGATGGAAATTTAGGGTTCAGGCATTTTTCAAAAATTATATTCCTGGAAAAACATGTTATGAGTCTCTCTTTAAAGAACACTGCTTGGAATCTTTCCTTTCAAATTCAAGACACTTCTAATAAAAGCTAACCCAGAAGCATGTGGAAATGCATAAATGACAAGAAGGCCACCCATGATTCCCTCCTCACATGGCATTAGTCGCTTATAATTCTGTATTAAATATCATTTATCAATTAAAATAGGAGATCTCCAAATTACTAATACAATCTACAGTTTATGTAGTTTGTATCATATATAGGCCCTTGCTTTGGAAGATTATGGAGAGATTTTTAAAAGATTAGAAGACATCTGATTTCATACAAACCTAAGCCTCTGAATCAATCTTTTCTCTTGATCAGTATCAGAGGATCAAGGAGGCAACCCAGTACCTCCCCCATCTAGATTTGGTTTTGCTTCTCTAGAGATGCCCACCCAGAGGGGACAATCGATGGACATACTCTATGAATCAAATAAAAATAAAAGCATGAATAGGGAAGCTATTTAATGGGTAAGTATCAAACATTTCTCTGGTCAAGATCCCACATACAATGTCAACCTCATCCCTGATATTTTTGTTCCCATAAGAGATCAGGGGAAAATATATACAATCAACATTCCTGCTGCGGTCCTAATTTAAGACAATAAAATATTTAAAAGACTTAAAAATCAGGATGTAAAAATAACATCTTTTTTAAAGTCATAGAAAAATAAAATTAACAAAGATATTCCAATAATGTCAAAGGTAACTGTTTGGAGGGGGTGGGAAAATAGGGAAAGGGACAGTACATTCATCCAATTTCAAAGTCATTAATTAGCAGGGGGAAAAATAATTATGCAGCCTAGTAATGAGTACACGAAAAAACAAACTTTTCACACAAGATCAGATCCACTCCATTTCAGATCTAATACTGCCACTCAGTGAACCAGGGGTTCCTTCCTATCTTTAAAGCAACAGGATATGAAAATGCCTTGCTCTGGTTCATAGTCAGCCACCAGTGAAAAGCGAGTTGAATAAGTGAAGATTGGTAAACAGTACTTACACCTTCAAATGCTTTAGAAGCTGTCCAATTACCCCTACACTGATATAAAGAGGAAAGAGTATTGACCCTTTGCCTGAAACAGAACTCATGCCATCTGGTTTTCAGTTGTAAAGCAGTGGTTTTGCTTCTGAGAGAAAACACTTTTAAACCTCAGCCATGTAGATACAGGCCTAAAAGCCACACTTCTTTTGATTACAAAAATAAAAAGATGAACACAACAATATTTCCCTATTTAAAAAAAATAGATAGGTAAGCAGCAATTTTCTTTAAGAGACAAAGGAGGCATATGCGGAACCAACATATCTATGGCCTGTATTTTATTTTGTCTTGACTAAGTCCGAGGTCATTCCAACTATGCTGACCTGTTACCCTATACATCCATCATAAAGATGTGAGATTGCAAGCAAATACTGCCCTCTTGTGCACCAAACAGTTCTAGAATTAGGACTTAAATGTTTTATAATAAACTGCTCCATGGATAATTTGCAGTTTGTAGATGTCGATGATCACAGGGACCTCTGTTGTATGTTAAGCGGAAGACAATGAACTTTTTTTTTTTTTTTTAACCAGGGCACTTGTTAAATAAAATGTTCTTTGGAGCATACTTTGAGATTGGGATAGAGATGTTGCTTAAAACTGCATACTGAACAAAAGAACTGTGTGAATACCATTTCAAAGGAGTAAAGAAAGAAAAAAATGATACTGTTAAGAGAAACAATCTATTAGGTGCCAAAGTTAAGGAGTTATTTTGAAAGTCTGTTTTGTTAATAAGTATTTTTTTAAAAATGTAGAGCAAAGTAGCAGATGCTTTTTGATATGAAAAAAATCATTTCCTAGAACTGAGATTCCATATGATTTTAGAAAAAAATGCTTTCTTCTTTCTCAAATGACCCCATGGAGCTTTTGGCTCACTGTTCTACTTCTCCTATCTACCCAGCCTCAAGCCCTATTTGTTAATATCACAATTTCTTTCATTGAGATGAGTAGATTGCTTCTACCCAGTGGTGCCTTAGGGCAGAGTATACCAGGGATGGAGTCACAAAGATTCCTTTTCCTAAGTTCAAACCTGGCCTCAGACACTTAATAGTTATGTGACTCTGGGCAAATCATTTAATCCTATTTGCCTCAGTTTCCTCATCTGCAAAATCAAATGGATAAGGAAATAGCAAACCACTCCAGTATCAATGCCAAGAAAATCCCAAATGGAATCATGAAGAATAGGACACAATTAAAAACAAAGTTCATATAATTCAATTAAACTTTCAAAAACGGTTTTGTTAAAGGAATGTATTCTAAAATTTTGGTCTTCTGAATAACAATTTAGAATTGCTTAAGCACTATAATGGACAAAAAATTGTCCATTGAAAAATAAGATTTCTGAGGGCATGATTTTGCCTCTCCTTACATTCCCAGAATTTAGTATAGTGCCTGAAGATTGGAAAAATTTTTTAGCAAAAAGCAAGGTAAGTGGTAGAGGAGAGAGTCTGTCACAGACTGATCTAAGGATGGAAACTAGATGTAAAGTCTACCTGAGTCCAGAGAAATACCAGTTTTTATCTAAGTAATATCTGGTCAGTAGAAACCTTCAGAAAGGTCACATTTCTTATAATATGAATCCAGAATCCGGTTATATAGCTTCAAACTCACCCAAGAGGGTGTCTAAACTCTTAAACCCAATGTAAGTTCCTAAGGAGCTTCCAAATCTGAAAGGATCCAGGTCTATCAGACCCCACAGCCTCCCTAGATCAGAACAAACCATCTGACTTACTTCAAGATAGAATGACACCAAATTGAAAAAGGAAGAACAGAACTAGTCCTATTATTCATATATCTGCAATAATTTCACACCTAACATTCAGACATTCCAGAATAATGGGAGTCAAGAGAGAGGATACCCTTCCAAATAACATAACATGGTTTCATAGCAAGAACACTGGAGGGCCACACTGATAGGCTTTCTCTAAATGGCTGATTGAGGATAAAAACAATATAAACAAAATATCAATAAAATATTTTTTTAAAGAAAGAAAGACCTAATTTTAAATCCTAGCTACACAACTGACTTACCACATAATCTTGGATAAGTCTAAATATTCATCTAAAAAAACAGAAATAATATCACCTACTCTCTTATAAGATATGATATAATAAGATATAACAATGATAATATACAAATGATACATAAATGTAAGAAACTGTTATCATGGGAAGTACCGCTTTCTTAGGAAACAGCAGGTTTTAATGAAAAAAGCACCAGAGAAGAATTAAGGGAGGGGGATCCAAACTCTAGCCCTACTCCCAACGGTATGCTCTGGGACAAGGTCCTGCATTTCTCAGGCCCTTATTTTCCTCATCTGTAATGTGATCCTTGTAATACCTACCCTACCTCTCAGCATTATTATGAAGATCAAATAACATAATATACATCAAGTGCTTTGTAAACCCAAGGCATGCTACAGAAATGGGAATTATTAGCATTGGTTAAATTCACTGGCATACTAAGAGACTTATATGGGTGTGTTACCTCTCCCCCCACCCCAAGCCCCTTATGTAAACACATTAAAAATAGGAACTACTTCAGTTTTTATCTTTGTGTGCTCAGTGCCTAAACACTGTCCCTTACACATAATGATTATTTAATAAATATCAGTGGAATAAATAAATGACTAGCTACTGCAAATAATACAAGCTATTATTGTACTCCTCTCCCATCTTACCCAAGAAGTCCTAAATCTATCTCAATACTCTCTATCAGTACTAACTTTGGGCAGTGCAAACTGGGTTATGAGAACTTAAGTCACCCAAAATCAGGAAACAAAAGAGAGGCTGCCCTGAATTTAAAACAGAGATCAGGTAAGCAAGCTTAATGGAAAGAGCACTGAATTTGAACTCATAGAGGCTGGGTTCAGATTCAGCTCTGCTAATTACTATCTGTGTGACTTTCTCCAAGTCACTTAACTACTGTGTCTCAGTTTAATTGGACTAAATTAAATGACTTCTAGAGCTCTTGCCAGTCTAAACCCACTATTCTGTGATCCTATGTATCAAACCAGTGCTTTGATTATATGGCACTGGTAACATCTGTCATAGGACATTCTCATGGAGTACAGTAAGAAGTCATCTCCCATTTAAAAGTATATTCTTTATAATATCAATATGGTCATTAGTTTGGCGTTGCTATGCATGCTTGTTATAAAGTCTTTGTTTATTTTCTTTTTCTTTTGGTGAGGGGGGTAAAGAAAGAGAACATAGATTTTTGTTAATTGAAAATTTTTTTAATGTTCTTTGCAAATTCATACTTTATCCAAGGCCTCATGATGATGGTTTATAACTACAAACACGGTAAGCACTTAATGTACATGATTTTTTAAAAACACTTGTTGAATTGAACTAAATATGCTCATATTTTCTTATTTGATGTAGTCTATGTTCCACTCACAGGTACCTTTTGTGATTCCCTCTGTCAAAACCATAATCATAGCTATTTTCAATTTGGTTAGAGAGCACGGCAGGTAAAAGATGTGGAGGAGGAAGGGCCCAAAGAGACAAAGGGGATAAGGGACAAGCAACTTGACCAACAGACCAGAAGGCTCCGAGCTTTTCAAGGAGTGAGCAAACAAGAACTTCTTCAGTGTCCACTATGTGCTAGGCACTGTAATAAATAATTTACAGATATTATTTCATCAGATTTGGGGTCCCCCTTAAAGCAAGTGGAGTACCTCCTCTTAGGCTCCTTGGCCAACTGTATTTATGCATATGTTCCCTAGTCCCAAGGCCTCTTACATTATGTTGTGTTTTCTTTTTAGGATTATCTGAAATCCGAGCTAATTCAGTTTCAATTGATCAAGGATGGATAGAAGCAGCTACACCAAAGAAAGAATATTGGGAAATGAATTTAAACTGTTTGCATTTTTGTTTTTCTTCCCAGGGTTATTTATACCTTCTGAATTCATTTCTCCCTGTGCAATAAGAGAACTGTTCGGTTCTGCACACATATATTGTATCTAGGATATACTGTAACCTATTTAACATGTAAAGGACTGCTTGCCATCTGGGGGAGAGGGTGGAGGGAGGGAGGGGGAAAATCGGAACAGAAGTGAATGCAAGGGATAATGCTGTAAAAAATTACCCTGGCATGGGTTCTGTCAATAAAAAGTTTAAAAAAAAAAAAAGAGAGAGAAAACAAGAATTATCTGAAATCCTAGGTTCATTGGGATCTGCACACCCTCCAACTTCATAAGAGCCTCAAACTCTTGCAAAGCTGTATTCATAGGGCATTCCTAGCCTATGAATAGAGATATAATCTGGGTGTGCAGAGTCTATTTCTTCAAAGTTATGTCTTAGCCTCAAATCACTCACTGGGTAACTAGCCAATAATATAAATGGACTGAAATGAGCATGGAAAACCTCCTTCCCTTAAACCACTTTACTTCTCTCAATGTCCTTATTTCTGCTTTCTTATTTCTTCTAATATCACCATCATGCCAATTACTTATCCCAGAGTACCCAAGCTTTGATTCTTCCCTCTTTCTAAATCCTCACATGCAATTATTAAGTCCTTCTCACATGAACATTTATGGTAGCTCTCTCATTCCATCCCTCCTTTCTACCAGGTCTACTTACCTGGACTGACTTTCCTGCCTCCAAGGTCTCTCCTTTACAAACTATTCCTTAAACAATGACCAAGATAACCTTTCTAATTCACATCCTTGTAATCTTCAATGGCTTCCTGCTGCCTACTATAGGAAAATATATATTCCTTGGCCTTTCATTAATTGAAAACTCTCACAACCCAACTCCAGCTCTTCTGACTTGATTTTACACTATGATATTCCTTTTCATATACTCTAAGCCAATGGTGTCAAACTTCAATAGAAATAGGGGCCCCTAAACCATACATAAGAATCTCTATGGACTGCATATAAATATAATAAAATATTATCTGTATTTTATTGTCTTTTACATTCATTTTATTAAATATTTCCCATAGAGTCAGGAATATTATGTGCTATACATTTGACATCTCTTCTTTAACCAACAGCTAAACTAAATTATTGACTGTTATTATCTTATACCCTCTCTCACCTCCACATTTATATATATAATGTGTATACATTTATGTATGTATGTATATATAAACATATATTATATCCCATTTATGGATATTATATATGTGTACATATATTATATGTAAACATTTTGACAACATACACTTCCCAATGAACCACCTAACAAAGTATATATCTCTAAAAAACTTAAACAGAATCATCTAATAACATGTTTGTGATGGGTAGAAAGACGTACGTAAACTTTCAACTTTTTTGCACGAACATCATGCAATGTATTTGGCCTGAGTTTACTTCCTAATTAGTATTGTCTTTATTTACACTACAATAATTAATCACTGCACAGAATGTTTTTGACTCTGCGGTCATTCACATTCACACCACCATTCCTTCTGTTGGAATCCATCAGCTTCCTTTTAGACCCACTACAAAGTACTACTTCCTTCTTCAGAAATTCACTGACCACATCATCCCAAACTTCTTAAAACATTTAACTGTACTTCTCATTTGCCATTCTTACAACATGTTTTATAAAGCTACCTTAACAGCTTTTATGACTGTCAGTTTCTTGAGAAACCCACCATTCTCCTGCTTTTGGGATAAAGAGAGAAAACACCATTCTAAAGTGCTAAGTCTCTTGCCTAGTCTTCTGTCTTCCAAAGTCCTTCTTCCTCTTCTCTAGAAGAGAAATGCCATTTCATCACATCTCCTACTTAGTTTCTTTCCTTGGAAGGTGACTAAATGGGGAAAGAGAGGGAGGGAGGAGAAAACACTTTGACTTCCAACTCAGACCCTCATCTGAGCTGCCAAACCCCTTAAGAATATCAAGAATCTATCTGAACTCATTCCTAAAGGATTAACAAACTCTTATCTGATCACTACCTCCCCATCCCAGTGATCTTGATATCTTTCAAACTCCATTCTCTATCCCTCATTTTTATTTCCTTAATCCAACCCCCTCCCCTCAATGTCTCACTCTAAAGTTACCCACACCTTCCAATATGCTCTCTCGAATATTTGCCTGTTCCAAACTTGCTTTTTTTGTGTCTCTTTCTTTCCATTTTCCAGCTCCTTTCTCATCAGATGACCTCCTTGACATCCCTTTCTAGCACTAGTTGCATTTTTCACTCATTCTTTTGATTCCCTGGTCAAGGTAGAGCATATAAACTACATCACCCCCACCACTTCCAGCTTCTCCCTCTGCTACCATCACTCTGTTGTCTTTAATCCTTTGAGGTTCACCTATATACCTCCCATTTAATCAAAATTGTGGAACTGTGGTCTATTCTTTCCTCATGAATTTAGCACCTGGTTCAATCTTCCCTGACTGAGGGACTCCAACATACATACTGACCCTCCCTCAAACACCCATATTTGCTCAGTTGCTCAATCTGCTCATTTCATATGACCTGCTTCTCCCCATCTCAGCTACACAGAGAGATGGCCATCACCCACAAACATACCACTTCCATGTTTATGAACTCTGAAATTCCCTTACCTGATCACAATCTGTAGAAATTCCGCTTCTCCCTCTGCCTTGTAATTCCAAATCCTGGTTTCTATCCTCACTAGGATTTCCAATTCCTCCTGCATTAACTACACTTTCCTCCCTTTTTCATTTTGACCCCCTGAGGAACCAGTCACTGTCCTCTTCTCCTAAGTTTGCTCTCTTATCATACTGCCAATCTAGCTCCTCCAAGCTTTGGTTTGGGATTATTCCCAGCATCTATTGGCTTCATTCCTAATCCCAAACTGCTGTGAATGAAGCTGGAAAAAAAAATCACTAAACTAGACTGTCTGAGTTCACTGAACATGTAGGCTACATAATCTCAAGTAGGCTCCAAATGGCAAGGTAAAGATTTTCTATCTCCCAAGTGAGCTCATATTCCCCCTCAGCACAGCAGCTCTGCCAGTTCTCTTCTTGATTCCTCTCAGGTGAAAAAACCTTAATTAAGAACCTTGCCTCATTTTCCACTAAAAAATAAATTCACCAGGAGCTGCCTCCTCTTCATCTTGCACCACTAGGATGTCTTCTGGCACTATGTCCTCCACTACTATTTCACAGACTGAGGACCCTTTTCTCCAAGGAGAATGCTCTCCATGCAAAAAGATTCCATCTTCTCCATCAGATTGCTCCCTCTCTCTATCGTCCCACCCTCCCTCTTATTTTCAGTCTTTCCTCCCTACTACCTGTAAATACACTTCTACTCTCTCTCCAGGGCCCAAAAGGCTCTCCCTTGATCCATCCTTCCCCAACAGCTATTACCGCCTATCTCTTTTCCTTTGGGAGCTAATCTCGTGAAGGCTGTCCATAAGCAAAGCTTCCCCTCCCTTTTCTTTCTTAACTCCCTGAAGCCTGACTTCTGACCTCATCATTAAACCAAAGCTCCTCTCTCCAAAATGACCAATGATCTCTAATTTGCCATCCTTTCCTATCCTTCTTGAATTCTTCGCAGCCATGGTTCTTTCAAGCAGCCTCTTGTCTTTGACGTGGACTTCTCTCCAGATTGTCGTGACCCTGCTCTCCCCAACTTCTCCCTCCCTGTCTGACCACTTCTTCTCAGCTTCATTTACCAGATCAAGACCAGTAACTGTAGGTATTGCTTAGGGATCAACCTGAATCCCCTTTGCTCCTTACTCTAGACTGTTTTACTCGGGGACTTCATCAGTTCCTATGGATTCAAGGATTATCTCTATGTGGATGATTCTCTGATCTAATTAATCTAGGTCTAACCTCAGACTCCAGCCTCCAGCTACAGGTTTGTTAATCCTTTAGGAATGAGTTCAGATAGATTCTTGATATTCTTAAGGGGTTTGGCAGCTCAGATGAGGGTCTGAGTTGGAAGTCAAAGTGTTTTCTCCTCCCTCCCTCTCTTCCCCCATTTAGTCATATTACCTCATATTGGCTACTTTGTTGATGTTCAGTCACATTCGACTCTTCGAGGTCTCATCTGAGTTTTCTTGGCAAAGATACATTTTCTCCTCCAGTTCATTTTACATATGAGGAAACTGAATCAGAGTGAAGTGATTTATCCAGAGTCACACACTTAGTTAAGTGTCTGAGGCTGAACTTGAACTCACGTCTTCCTGATTCCAGGTTCAGCACTCTATCCACTGCCCAGAAACTGTATCCTGTATATATCTATTTTTCCACAATTGTTTTATCGTGTCTCTCCCATTAGATTGTGAAGTCTTGAGAGCTGGCATAGTATTTTGTGGAGTTTCTTTGTATCCTCAGCTCTTAGCACATAGTAGGAATTTAAGAAATGCTTTCTAAGAGCAGGGGTCATATTGTTTTTCATCTTTGTAATTCTAGGGCTATGCATATAGTAGGACCTTAGTAAATGTATGTTGAATGTAATCAATGCAACGGGCTTATGTCATGCTCATTTCCTGATCCTGAAGCTCTTGTACAAGTTCAAAAGTTCTGGCCCTATCTCAGTATCAGGTCTGAATTAATGCCTTTACTTAAAAGACCTCCAGTAGCAAAGTGGAAACAGACACACGAGACAATGCCCTTTGAAAGCAATATCAGCAACCAAAGGTGACAAGGAAACTAGGATTCTGAAGCCATAAGGTTAAAGGTTCACAGAGGCAAAAGAATTACTCAACTACAAGTGTCTTCAAATTTCCTCCAACAGGTTTAGACAGCCAAGGTCAAGCTGAAGATTCCCAGCCAAAAAAATTTTAAAAACCTTCAATATAATATGGCCCTTTGAACTTCACAGAGCAAAGGGGAAAAAATGGGGGGAAGGGATTAAAAAGAACTTATTTTTATATCTTTTCTTCCCAATGTTCTTTGAAAAATCATCTAATTCAAAATCAATCTGATTAAGGATGTTTAAAAACAGGTTCTCTAAAACAACACAAAAGCAGTGACTGTGTGGGGGGTGGGCTTCACTGAGGTCACCATGTACTCCTGTATTAGTGTGCTGACCCTCTGGAGGGCATGAAATTAACCATCAGTGAGTCAGAAATCTGCTACTGGTTAAACTACTTTGCTACGGCAAAGTGGTCTTAAAATGAAATCTGAGGATTGAATTTCTATTGGAAGATTAACTTGTCTAACCTCTCGGCAGGCAAGCTTCCCCTGAGGCTGAACCCTGTTTGGAGCAGTTCAAGACTTTGCTGGAGGTAAGTGTGCTGAAGGTGGAGGGTGACTCCCAGTCTAGAATTTCTCAAGAAATTGATGGTTATTTTACCAAAATCCCAGAAAGCTGATAACTCATACCAAGGCCTAAAGCCGGGGTGGAAAATGTGGGGCATAAGGGTCAGAAACCAGTGTAGCTTACTTAATTTTACCTGACTGGGCAAGTATTTCTAATCACAAAGACATAAGGTAATAGAAATGTCAGCTTGTTCATGTTGAGGCACACCCCCCACTTCAATGTAACTTATTCAGATGTTGTAAAGGTAGAATCTAGGACAATATTCACATTGGCATGGCAATCAGCATCTAATCTTTGGATCTTTCCATAGTCTTTGATAGTTTATAATACTAACAATTCAAATTTATATAGTGCTTTAGGTCTGTGAAGTGTTTTTTAAGATCCTAAAATTATTTTTTCTCTGGGTTAATGGCCCAAATTAGAAAATTCATTCTTGGCTTACAGAATATATCTGGCCAAACTATTTCTTAACAACTGTAGAAGAGAAATGTTCTGGCCTTATCTCAAACATCCAAGACAAATTTCCATTTATTTCCTGAAGTCACCCTGGCTCATCCTCACAGAGTTCACAGGGTCGATTTGGTGAATAAGGAATATGCTGAAATTTCCAGCACAGTGGAACATAAAGCTAATTAGATTATAATTCAGAAGAATGGGATTTTAGTCCTAACTCTTTTACTAACTATGGAAAATCGGGGAAATCACTAAGAGGATCATATGGAATAATGAATTAATTGAACATCTACATAAGAGAAAATTCCAGACTTATTTCACCAGTCTCTAATGATGGTCATTAAGTTTATGCAGATATACTGACTACAAGAGAATCAATTCTCTCTAAAAAGGGATGAGGAGGGACATGTCTGAAGGTCATATCAGCTCATATGACCTTGAGCATGTCATCTAAATTTCAGGTAATTCCAAGTTCCCTGGAATAAAGTTGTTCTAAAGGTTCAGGAAGTTGATAGAAAGAGATAAAACAACCTCTCATGGCAGTCTAAGTCAACTTTAAAAGTTCAGGTAACAATTTTAAGAAGAAAATGTTAGGTTTATCTTTAGGTAGCACCTGTGTGTGCCACCAAATAAATATCCTCAGGAAGTGGGTTAGGAAAGGAAATTACTTTAGTCTTCCTGAAGGCACCACGAGAAACATCATCATCATAACCCAAGAGATAGGAAAAGAGGTAAAGTCAAGTTCTCCATTAAAAAAAGGGTTGTTTTTTCTCCTGCCAAGCCATTAACTGTTCTATTCCACACATACTCCCTCATCACCATCCAACAAAGATAACTGAAGCAACGCCAGGCTATTAATCCCAAGGCACAGCAAAGTGATATTGACAAGTAAAAAAGCAAACAAATTAGGCCAATGGAAACTGTCAGCAGAAGTAGCAGCCCCAGCTTCCTGATGACACAGGTACGGTTTCAAAGTCCAAGGACAGCAGGAATGGACAAAAAGGACCGACAGCTATGCTATTCCCAGTGATTCCTGGGCTAAGCTATGTTTCACCCATTTCCAGCTCTCCTCAGAATCAAGTCTCCTCATCCCTTTCTTCCTTCCTCCTCCCACAGCTTACATGTGCTTTTGCCTTTGCACCTTCAATAAGCCTTTGGGACCTTTCCATCTGAGTGGCAACTGCTCCCTCCTGGAGGTGCTGTCCTTCTGATGGCAGGCACAGAGTGAGCAGTTAATGAATGATTTTTCCTTCATTTGATCTTACCAGGAAGGCTCTCCTGCCTTTTAAAGGTGCACCCGAGAGCTGATTAGGTCCACAAACTCCTTCCGGAACTCCCTGGTCATGGGCCACAAAGAAAGCTATCCGTGTGGGAGCTGGAAGTGCCTCAGAGACCACCTCGCCCAGTCCAGGTTACCCAGGTACTAACACAAGTAACGGGCCTGCACTGGGGTAACACCTTCGGGTTTCCAAAGCCCTTTATGTGTGCTCACTGATCCTCGACAGAGAAATGGCTGCTAGTTTCTCCATTTTAGAGATGAAGAAGCTGGGAGTGCCTAGGACACAGCCCATGAGTGTGCTCAGGCCTACTGAGTCCAGACCCAGCACAACTTACTTTGCTATCCAGCCATCTATTACTGGTCCAAAGACACCCAAGTAGTAAGAAACAAAGTCGGAATCTTGGGCAAGTCACCTAACCCTGTGTGTCTCAATTTCTCA
Organism: Antechinus flavipes; assembly: GCF_016432865.1. Taxonomy (NCBI): domain Eukaryota; kingdom Metazoa; phylum Chordata; class Mammalia; order Dasyuromorphia; family Dasyuridae; genus Antechinus; species Antechinus flavipes. The sequence continues at coordinate 57,925,771 of NC_067398.1, read as the reverse complement.
TCGGTAAAAGGAGCCAGAAAAGGAAATGGAAAACCACACTAGTATCTTTGCCAAGAAAACCTCACAAACTGTAATGAGAGAAAAACACAAGGCACGATATAGATGATGGGCCGGCAAAATAGACTGAGGAGAGTCAGGAAAAAAACCGATAGAGAGAGTAGGGTCATAAAAACTAGCTCTTTTTTATTTCATCTATTTAATTGTAAAGTTATGAAATAAAACAAACATTTCTATAATAGTCGATTTTTTTAAAAAGATGATTTTACATAAAATCACAAATCTATTATATACAACTTACAGAGAATACTTTTTAAATATTTAATGTCGTTATCATATAACTTTTTTCCCTTTTTTTATTTCCTCTCTCCCAACCTGCCCTAAATATGGCTATCATTAGATAAAAATATGTGTGTATATGTAAAATCATTCTAGCCATACTTTTATTTGTCAGTTCTTTCTCTGGATGCAGATAGCATCTTTCTTCTTAGGTCCTATACGGCTAATTTGAGTATTTGTTTATAATAGAATGACTAGGTTGCTCAAAGTTGTTTTTAAAACAATATTGTTGTTACTCTAAACAATATTCTCCTGGTTCTAGTCATTTTGCTTTTCATTATTTCATGCAAAATTATTCATATTTTGTTTTGTTTTCTTTTCCCTAAAATAACAAGTCTGGGGGAGCTAGATGGCACAGTGGATAGGCACAGTGGATAGGCACAGTGGATAGAGCACTGGCCCTGATATCAAGAGGAACTGAGTTAAAATTTAACCTCAGACACTTAAGACCTCAGACACAGCTATATGACTCCAGCAAGTCATTTAACCCCAATTGCCTCATCAAAAAAATTACAATAATCAAATCACAAGCTCATAATTTCCTCTTGGAAAAAAAAAAGTCAGAATGCAAACCTATGCCCCTAATTCCACTGCCAAATAAATGCCCAAGTCCGCTAAACATACAACAGGCACTACTGTTTACAAAAAAATCAACCTCTGTTCTTTTCCCAAAAGCAACGACTGGACAGAGATCAATCCTGTATCAGTAGAGGGTGTATCAGAAACTATTTTGTAAGAATTATAGCACCTCAAGTGGCAATTTCCTCTAGGGACTACACGGTGGAGTTAAGAAACCCAAATCCAAAATAGAAAAACAAGGTTCTACACCCTGCCTTACCAAGGCAGTGATTTTACTACCTATTCAAGTCACCCATTTGACTCTAAAAATGAATACTATACCTCATCATCACAACTCTGTACACATCAAGAACAGAAAAGCCAGAACTGGTTACAAATATCACTGTTTTAATTAAATCATAGACCTTAGTAGAAAAGAAACTCATAACTAGAGATAATCTACCCCAAGATGGATGAAAACTGGGAGGGAGAAAGGAAGGTAAAAAGAAGAAGATAATATGCAGGTACAGAGAGTTTTCATTTTAGGGAAGTAGATCATTCTGCAGCCCTCCCTGTAATTTGGTGGAAGTGGGGAAAGAGGGAGGGATACAGGAAGGGAAACATGCCAGTGGAGGAAAGAGGCTAGTACAAGGCTCAAGGATATGTGGGGGCCAGGGAGAGAGAAACAAGAGCAAAAAGATGAATAAGCGTAGGCTAGAACTAGCCAGGGAGGGATCAGAGTCAGATAAGTGGGATGGCTACAAGGAGCAGATGGAGAGGAGTCAGAGTTATCCCACCAAGCTCTATTTGACAGTAGTGGAAGTAACAGCTTCTTATGTGTCTGTTCGGCTGCTCTAACCAGGCGGTTGGAAGGCCACATTATACCAAGAAAAAGAGCAGGAGTGGAAAGAGAAAGCTCAACACTGTACAGTAAAATTAGCACAGGTGGAGTTGGGAAGGAAGGAGCAAAATGTGGATTTCTTTCAGAATTTTTTTAAAGTTGAATTTGCACAATGTGAATTTACTTAAAGAAAGAACTGTCTACAATTCTCAATGCCTGTGCAAAAGTAGGCTGAAGACTGGTGTATATCCCAAAAGATAAAAGGGATAAAGCAGAAAAGTTGGTATTCAAATGAAAATTTGTCTATGTAATTAATAGTATAATAGTTTAAAAAGCTATTTCTGATTTTCTTCTGACTTTCATTATAACCTTCTAGCAAAACACCCAGATTAAAAAACAGCAAACATCTTTGCATTATTTTCTATTCATAGCATGACTCTAAAAAAATTCTTTGATTTAACACTTGATATGTTTTGTTCTCAAGGGCAAGCCCCATGAGAAGAAAAATGTACCCAAACAGAATGAAATATGACTACCTGCTTTCATTTTTCTTCTGTTTTGGTTTCTGCTCAGATATTCTGCATTAATTTAAACGTAGAGTTTCATCTCCGATGAGGTCCTGTTCAGGAAATGTCATAAAAAATATAGCAAGGTCATCTACTGCCCTATATAGGGAAGAGCTATATGCATGCAAACACAACTCAGCTCTGGAACCTAGTGACAACAGCAAAAAGCAGCCCAACTCTAAGGAAACTAAGAATGGCACTATATAAAGTGATGAAACTTTAATTTTAAAAAGAAAAACACATACTTCCTATTGAAAGTAATAAGATTTAGTAGTGAGTGAAACAAGAAGAAATTAAAGTCCTATTTCACTATAAAGTTGCGTTCTGAAGAGAGCAGATCCTTAAGGTAAGTCATATATGTGCCCGTGAATGAGAATATTAGGTACGTGTGTACCCCATATAGAAATCCAGGGGCATGTATCTCAGGGAGGGGAAGAATCCAAGAGTACTGATTATAGAGGATAAGACTGAGAGCTAAAAGATCTACAATTTTCTAGCTAAGTGGCTGGTTAGATCTCTGGCCCTTGAAGTGCCTCAGTGTCCTCTTCTTAGAGAAACAGACTTTTAAGATCACTAGAGGCCAGTCTAGCTTTAAAGTTCTATGACACCATTTTTAAAAAGCATTTCCCTATCTATGTGTACTATAAATGAATATCAAATATGTTTTTATTATTTTCTGGCCTGAATTCTCATGAAAAGAGTATTTGATGGATAATCTTTAAATGAACCACTCTGCAGCATAGTTTTTACTATTGTACTAATCACTGTCGAAAGAAACATTTAACTACAACACAAAACAGAAGCCTCGAAGATCTTTGGTGTTAGGGATTTCTGTTCTTTTGAACCGTTGCTCTATAGTGACATTCAAAGTTTTATCATTCCTTCTCCTCCACAAATCTTTGTCAGCAAGCCTCCAAGAAATTAAGACTATGCACTACCTGAGACAAGGAAAGGAATAAAACTGCACTGTTTGAAGAATAAAATGAAAATTCAATTAAACATGATTCTGCATAAGAAGTCATGATGATTGGAAGACAACTGACTTCCAAGATAAGAAAACTCTGATTGTGAAGAAGGGACCCTGAAACTCTAAAAATCCTTAAAGAAGAAAATCTCCTTCAACTCTGCCTCACTGAGGGACCCTGCCCGAGGTACATACAGTTCCATTCTGTTATCTAGAAAGAAACTCATTGAATTCAAATTCCAGCCCAAGGTGATAAGCCAACTTGGGCTGTCCCAGGTCCCACTGGGTCTCTCCTGCTCTGCTCAGGCTGTCCCAGCCCCCATAAAGACACTCAATATAATAGCTTCCATCAACTAAAGTCTTTTGCAGATGGACCTTGGCAGCTCCCTTTGCTGCCAGGACTTTCTGTCCACTGAGAACTGCATTTTAAGTGCAAAACTCCATTTTCCATAGATCTGCCTTGCTGAATAATGTTCTTTTTCAGTGTTATCCTCTCTTTACCCTCACCTATTTCCCTAACGCGACTTTATGACTCTCTGTCAGGATTTCTAACCTTACCTCCCAATTCCTATAATAAACCTCTTTTATTAATCTAGGTTTTGGGGTCTGTAAATTCCTTTATAGAGAATCTCTGCCCCGCCATAAGGGAATCCCCAAAACTCCCTATCCTTGTGCAGAATCCCAAGGGAGTGCAGGGGAGCCAAACCTCTTCATTTGGTTCCCTGAATCCCGAACCTGTCACTAGACTCCCTGACTCCCAGAAACCCTAATCTCATTTTGGCTCCCTAAATCTAGACCTTATCAATTGGACAGGTACTTTTTTAATCTTGATATAAAAGGTTTCAGTATGTGGAAAAAGCAAAACAGTGTCCCTCCCAAGATCATTTAGCATGTTTGATATATTTACTTATATTTTCCATAGGATGACCACAAAGTGAGACTACTGTATCTTTTTGTGGATTTCATCTATTCCCACCATGCTAGGGGGCTCCTGCCCAGCACAGAGGGGGACAGAATTAAGCTTAGAAAATGGTTTAAAGAGGGGAAAAGTAAAATAGGAGGCAAAGAGAGAGAAAAGCCTGGTTAGCAAGCAGGTATGCTATTTATTAACAAAAAAGAACAAAAGACCCAAAGACAATAAGCTGTTTAACCCAGCAGCACAAAAAAAAATACTGTCAATTTCCAGGCCAAGATAACAGTTTTAGACCTTTTCTTCCCAGCTGGAGTCAGATTAGGATTACTCTAAATCTCACACCCCTGAGTGTTTAGATCATTCATTAAAGAATCTTTCTAAGGCTTCAGTCTTTAAAGATTTATACGCTAAAATGAATCAAATAAAAATCTGGATCAAGCCCATGCTGTTGGGCAGCTATTTTGACTCAGTAGATAAGAGCACCTGAAATCCAAATGAGGCCTTGGGCAATCAACACTTACTAGCCATGTGACCCTGGGCAAGTCACTTAGCCCTGCCTGCTTCAGAGAGGCCTTTGATGTATTTCAACTAGGGCCTTCCATGCTGGGAATCCACTGTGGTGCCCCTTTTCAATCCACTCAGGATCTTGGCCACAAGACTACCTCAGAGAGATGAAAAACAAACCATGTTGTTGGAAGGGCTGGGTGGGGTGAGTTACACAATATCTGAGATAGTATATGAAGTGTTATCATATCATGAGGTTCAATAGAAAAATCACTCATAAGTTGAGGTTTTTAACTTTTTTGTGTCCTAGCTCCCTTGGACAATGTGGAAGCCAATGAATTCTTTCTCAAAATAATCTTTTCAAATGCATAAAATAAAATCTTGCATTGAAATACAATTATCAAAGCATTTTTAAAAGCAAGTTCATGGACCTTGGGGTAAAAGCTTCTAAAGGAAGTTGATGTTGGATGAAAGCTTGAGAGATGCATAGATTCAGTTCTTAAACAGCCGTTCAGGTTCAGAGAGGCCATAACTTGTGAAGGGAAGACTCTCTTCCCTCTAGATCTGAGAAGAAAATATGACTAAGTCAGTAGGATTTCAGTCCACATCCTACTGAGGACAGGGCAAGAAGCATGATTCTGTGTCCAAAGTACAGGCCAGATGGTGATGTGAGATGGTGACAAGAGAAATGATGGTCCTTATTCCCTCTGCAAGATTCTGTGCTCAAATTCAAGCTTTTACCATTCTTTTCAAAGTTTAACATTTTAAGAAGTTAATATTTCCAGTGAGGTTTGGGATTGCTGGGACATTTCATCTTCCTATATTCTCTCAAAATTCCTCCAATGCTGTGGATAACTAAAATGCATAAAGGGAATTTTCAGCTTTTCAATAATTCTCTCAAAAGGAAGATAGAAAATTAATCTACTTAGGAAGAGCAGAGAGGAGGGGCTGAGTGCAGCAATGGCAGTTCAAGAAGATGACATTTTAAAACCTAATCTGAATAGGAAGTCTCTCATGGCATAGCATCATAGAGAAGCAAAATCAAGAAAAAAACATCAAGAGAAAACTGAAACCAGAAAAGTTAGGCAGTAGGAAGAATTCATTGCTGTTCAATACTAATACAATGCTATATCCTGCCTTTCACAAAGAGTGAAAGATATAAAAGGGAGATGACAAGCTAATAGAAAAGGGGAAGACACAAACACAAATAACTAAAATGTGAGTTAGCATAGGAGGAGTCAGAGAGAGCTCCAAGGAGGGCGATATCATTGAAAGGATCAAGGCAGACTTCATGGAGGAGTTAGCAGTCAAGGTGGGCCTTGAAGGTCAGAGGCAACTGGCAAGGAAATGGTGACACTGGACCTGGAGGTCAGGAAGATCTGAGTTCAAATCCTGCCTTACCAACCAGGTGGATGACCCTGGGCGGTTTCCTAAACTATAAAATGGGACAATATTCATATTCATTGGGCAGGAGTGTTGTGAGGATCAAAAGAGACATTTGTGAAAGCACAGTGCCTCACATAGTAGGTTCTATATAAGTCCTTAATCCCTTGCTCCTTGAAGGAGATTTCAACAGAAAGATATTAGGGGAGAATGTTTTTTGCACTAGAATCATCTGTATATGTCGAATCCCCTGCCATACTAAAAGCTTTACAAGAATCAGGCCAAGATTTATCTGAGCTTTGTTGATTCCTCAGAGCCTAGCACTGTGCTTTCGATGCAACCTGCAAATAGCAGAGACCTGGGCTGGCCTCCTGCTGCCAATGGTGACTATCTGTGTGACTGATCACTGGCAACTCACTTAATGTCTCTGAAGTTTTTCTTATCTGTTAAAAACAGGGGTGATGACATCCATGCTGCCGACCTCACGGAGCCAGTATAAAGGACAAATGGAAAGTAAGATCATGGGATGAAAATTCTAGAGTCTGAAGGGCCCTTGGTGGCCTCTCGTGCAATTACAGAGGGAAAAACTGAGGCTCAGGGAGGCAGAATGATTTGCCAAAGACATCACAGATATTTGTAAAGTGCTCTGCAAAGTTGAAAGCATTTTATACATGTCAAACACTGTCGTCCCCACCAGGGGCTTTAGTAAATGTTTATTAAAGTGAATCCATTCCAGATCTGTAGGAAAGCAAAGACATGCTTGGAAGGAGGCTAGAAATTTTAAAAAGGAAAAAAAGAAAAGAAATGGCAAGAAGCTCAGCCTGACTAGAAATCAGGAACCTGAAAGGAAATGATAGGAGGGAAGGCTGGAAATGGCGGTAGAAGCCCAATTGTGAAGAGCCTTTAAATACCAAAAAGATAGTTTGTATTTATTTAGGAAACTAAATAATGATAGCTAGTGCTTGAATGGTATTTTCATTCAACAAATTTCTTCACAAGGCTGTTCCAAGTATTCTACCCCTTCCCCAAATGAAGAAACTCTGCAGAAGGGTTAGAGGGCCAGCCAATTCTCACAAAGCTAATGCAATGTGCCCAATGTAGAGCTAAGAACCTAACTAGAACTAGCAACCACACGGACAGTTTGTCAACCAGATGATGGAGGGAGTAGTTGGGGCATGGAGGGGCTGCCCTGACGTCACTGCAGCTCCCCAAGGGATATCAGAGGAGTCTGATCAGGAAATTATAACATCGGCCCACGAAGGGGATGACGTGGGCCTGAATTACGCAGGTTCAATGTGAATACCATGGTAGATTTAAGAGAGATTTCATAGTAAAATATACAAATACATCTCTGGTGGCAAGAAATAGTAGTTGGAATCAATGGGCCAGTCAGGTCTTGGAAAATCTCCTTCTTAGGTTGACTTTCATCATAATTAGAATGAGCTCTAGCTAGGTGGTGCCATGGACAGAGCACCAGGCCTGGATTCAGGAAAACCCATCTTCCTGAGTTCACTTAAGGGCTTTGTGACTAACCCTTCACTCTCTTTGCCTCAGTTTCCTCATCTACAAAATGAGGTGGAGGAAAAAATGGCAAACCCCCGCAGTATCTCCCCCAAAACAACCCCAGATAGAGTCACAAAGTTAAACACAACTGAAAAAGAACTGAACCACCAAGTAAGTTCAGAGAGTGAAGAATTGGCTACTGCTTCTCTCCAAGCCACTGCTAAGTTCTTGCTATTGTGAAGCTATCACTTCATCAGAGACCACTCTTCCCTCTTCTGAAAAGCTTTCCAAGACTAAACCTATTTCAGGCTGATCTCTTCTTCTGCCATGTTACATGTGCAGAATATACACCATTAATCAGTTAATCATTAGTTCATTCTTGCCCCTCCAGACAGCGGATTAACCCAACACTCCACCCTCCTCATGCAATTCAGCTCTAACCAGCCTGGGTCCCCCAAGAAGCCTTATTCCAAACCAGTGTGGAAAACAGCTTACCACACATTAAGCTGAATTCCCAGCTCATCCAGAGTTTAATTAAGACCTTGTCTTGAGCACCCAATTTTCTTCAAGCTAAACAAGGAGATTGTACAGAATGAGCTCTGACAGTAGCGGGGACATCGAGGTGGTGCAATGGATAAAGTGCCAGGCCTGCAGGAACATGAACTCCTCTTGCTGAGTTCACATCTGGCCTCAGACACCTACTGGCTGGGTGACTCTGGGCAGGTCACTTAACCCTCTTTACCTCAGTTTCCTCCTCTGTAAAATGAGCTGGGTCATGAAGAACTGGTTGCAAATGAAGCAACTGAACTACAACAAAGCTTTAGAAGGGACTCAGTGGATAGAGAGCGGGCCTGGAGTCTTCTCAGCTCAAGTTCACATTCAGCCTGATATGCTTTCCCTGAGCATGTCACCTAACACTGACTGCCTCAGTTCTTCATTTGTAAAAGGAGCTAGAAAAGGAAATGGCAAATCACTCCTGCATCTCTGCCAAGAAAAACCCAATCTGGAGTCACAGAGTCATTCATACACAACACAGTAATAACAGCCGACTTTGGATACAGCCATCGAACATTTACAGACCTTCTGAAGTACAAGAGTTTCATTCCTGGTTCAAGAAAATGGCTCATTTCCAGGCACACACTGAGTCAGACACATCACAGATCACGTGTGTACGTACACAGGGGCACTGCTGGTCCATGAGGACGCTGGCTCCTCCCAGCGGCCTGGCGCTCCCTGAGGGCAGCCACTGAGTCACTTTGGTCTGGGCAGCTAAGGCTTAGGTATAGCACCCAGCACAGCCGTCTTTAACACTCACTGGTCCTCTGAAGCTACAAGGAGGCTCCCAGGGACTTACAGACACCAAGGGATGGATGAGGCCAGTGGCCGAAGGGCCCCCTCCTCCCCCGAGAACGCGAAGGCCGAGAGAAATGGGGCGCTGTGTGTTTCTCTCTGGAGACGACACTTCAGCGCCACTGGCGCCCGCTGCTTTGCTGTACAGACGAGGAGAGCGAGTGCCAGAAATAGACTTGTGAAGGTCGAGGGGCAAGGAGCACTGGCTCCGGAGAGGGGCGAAGGGCCGCTCTGAGGATCTTCCCCTCGGACCCGGGAGCGCTCCATCTCAGAACCCATGGAAAAAAGGCCTCTCAGGTAAACTCTGAGCTTGGGAACCTGGGACGGGAAGCAGCGGCCCCGGGGAGCAACAGTGCCACCGTGGGCATTTCTAGAGACGCCTTTAAGACTCAAAGTGCATCGTGCTGGCGAGGGGCGGCTGTCACGTGCTGTGGCTGCTATGTTACGGGTGCGCTGGGCTGGGATGCTGCCAATGGTGCCGCATGCTCTACCTCACGGTGTGTGCCCCACGGCTCTGCTCTACTGCACAAGCAGCTGTGCCCAGGCCTCACGGCGCAGCGCCTTGTGCTCCATGGTACGGCATGCGGGGTTCTGGCATCAGGCGGTGTGGGGGCTGCAAACCCCCTAAGGGGGGAGAAGGGGGGCGCACTACATGTTGTGTGCTGCATGTCATGCCATGCCACCTGTGTCACATGTCATGTCACCGTGGTGTGTGTCCACATGGCATTGTGTCACCACGTGTTGTCACATTACCTTGTGTATTACTACGTGCCATGTCACCTGTGTAGCCTGGTGTGTGTCGCTACATTGTATGTTGTGTTACTACATGGCTTGTGGGTCACTCTGTGTTGTCACAGTACCTTGTGTATTACTACGTGCCATGTCACCCCACAATATTGTTACTGTGTAGCCTGATGTGTGTCGCTACATTGTATGTTGTGTTACCACATGGCTTGTGGGTCACTCTGTGTTGTCACATTACCTTGTGTATTACTACATGCCATGTCACCCCACAATATTGTTACTGTGTAGCCTGGTGTGTGTCGCTACATTGTATGTTGTGTTACCACATGGCTTGTGGGTCACTCTGTGTTGTCACAGTACCTTGTGTATTACTACACGCCATGTCACCCCACAATATTGTTACTGTGTAGCCTGCTGTGTATCACTAACATACGTTGTATGTTACCACGTAGCATGTTGTGTGTCACTGTTACATGAGTTACTGTTTCATGCCATCCCACATGGCATGTTGTCCCTTGTCACACCACTCCATGTTTCATCGTGTCACATTATGTCACTACATTACATGTGTAACGTTCACGTTGTGCCGGTCCACCTTGCATGTTGTATGTCGCTAATGACACGCTACGTCACCTCTCATGTTGCTGGGACAGCTAGCTGTCCCCAAGGGGAGTCCGCCCAGACCTAGCATCAGGAAGACCAGAATTTAAATACCAGCTGTGTGACCCTGAACGTTTCTTCGCACTGACTGCCTCAGTTTCCTCATCTATAAAATGGGTTAGAGGAGGAAATCAAAAACCCCTCCCCTGTCTTTGCCAAGACAACCCCATGGTTGTCCATGGTTCTGGATCAGAACGACCTAGAAAACTACCAATAATGCGCGAAGGGGGAATGGGCCCAGAGAGCGGAGTTGTTGCATCAACCCCTGGGGAGACCGGAGTTCGAATCCAGCCTCGCACGCTCCCAGAGCTGAGCCTTCCTGGACGAGTCCCTTCCGCCGGCCTCCATTTTCTCTTCTGTGAAATGGGAGGAACTATGGTCTCAAGGGTCGAGCGCTGCCTCCGGGACGCCCCCTCCGCCCACCCCGCGCCGCCCTCACCCTCGCCCTCTCACGTCTTACCGCCGATGATGGTGCGGATGAGGGAGGCGTGCCCGGGGCAGTCGACCAGCGTGAACTGCAGCTGCCCGGGTCGGGGCTCGGAGTCGGGCTCCGACCCCGGGCGCAGGCGCGCCGGCAGCGGCACCGAGAAGCACGAGAAGCCCAGATCCAGCGTGATGCCGCGCTCGCGACTCTGCGGCTGCTTGTCGAAGGCGGCCGTGGAGGCCGTGGTGCTCAGCGCCCGCGCCAGCGCCGTCTTGCCGCTGTCGATGTGGCCCAGGACGCCCACGTTCACGTTCACCCGCTGTCCGGCCATGGCGCTGCCCCGCTGCCCGGGAGACCACCTGGTCCCACCCGTAAAGCGGCCCCGCGGCAGCGCGGCCCGGGCACGTCCGTTCCGCCCCTGCCTCCGCCCCGCCCTGGAAGCCGGCGGGACAGAGCGCGCACCCGGGCCCGGCTAGGACGGGGCCCGCTCGCGGAGGGCTCCGGCCTCCAGCCGCGCCGAGCGGCCACGGGAATTCAAGGACTGATGGAGGCCCGGCAGCTTGCGTAATGGCACCTCACGTTGGTTTGTGCTCCACTGTAAGGCGTGCGAGGACTCCGACTACTCTGTTGCCGAGCGGTATATTACCTCATACGGAACCGCGATAATGCAAAACATAGGCGTCTTGCCAAATATCCCTTATGTTAGCCGAATATTACGACGGGGGAAGGGTGTTATCCCCATCTTATAGGTGAGGAAACTGATCTGGACGGAAGCTGACCGACTTCCCGGAGCGCGCTTCCAAGGCACCTCAGTCCCCTCAAGGACCCTTCTGGAGTCCTTGCTGCTGGGGGTTACCTACAATTGATCCTCTGTGTGTGTGTGTGTGTGTGTGTGTGTGTGTGTGTGTGATGTGTCGTATGATAAAATATTAATTGTGCTAGGTCTTAAAGTATATCTTATGTAATTAATGGGGATGTAACAATGTATTGTTCTTAGAATATATTATCAATGTGTTTTCACATGCTGTATTATAGATTATATTTTCATAATATACATATACATGCCTATCCCATATATGTGTGTATATTTCAGTATATGTTTTTTTTTTTTTTCCCTCTTGTCTCCCCCCTTTAGGCTGTGAGCTTCTTCAGAGCAGGGATTATTCAGTCTCCATCTTTTCTTATATTCTCAGTGCTTAGCCCTGGGCCTGGCATGTAGTAGGTGCTTAATAAATGCTTGTTAGTCAACTGACTAAAAGGGAGTAACCTCTCCTATTACATTGTTGCATTAAATTCATTTCTGTATCCAATTGGATGAGAATGTATCTTGTATCTTCAATATCTAATAAAGCCCCCTGCTTTGCTGTACAGACGAGGAGAGCGAGTGCCAGAAATATCCCCAAATCCAGGAAACTCAACAGGCATTTATTGAGTGCCCATTCTGTATTAATCCCTGTGCCAGAGTTTAAGAATGCAAAAACAAGGAGATAAAGTCAAGACTTTAGAGTGATGGAAGCAGTGGAACTGCTCTCCATAACCTCCTCTTAACAGGCCTAGGATAGAATCCTGATGGGAAATCCAGAAAAAGACACAATAAGTCCTTTGTTGAGCCCATTTCAGCATAAGGAGACAGGGCAGGTAGATCTTCGGACACTAAGAATCAGGACTAGGAGTATCCTGCACCCTGAGAGAGATTATGAGCTGGGACAGAAGGAGGGCCCGATACAAAAAGGGACACACACCCTCCACCACCAGAACCATACTGAGGTAAATTGGCAAACTGTCTCCTTTTATCCAGTCTTGTGGCCAAGATCCTAAGGGGAGTGAAAAGGGGCACCACAGTGGATTCCCAGAATGGAAGGCCCTGGTTGAAGTACATCAAAGGAAGAAATTCAGAAGCCATCAGCAAATTGCGTGCTCAGATCTTGGGCACAAAGTAGGATCTCCTTTCAATGTCTAGCCCAGCCTGCAGAAGAATAACCATTACAAGAATCCCAGACCAAAAGGGACCCTACCATTCTGCCAATCTAAGAAAACAGCTTTCCAACTGGCTGATAAGGACTAGAGCCCATAGTATCTATTATTCAAATCTAATCCCAGGTTAGGAATTTGCAGATATCAGACTTTGCCCTGTAGCATACCATTTAGGAAGCACATTCAGTTTGCAGAGACACAATCTGTCTCTAAAATTCTGGAATTCTGGAATTTACAACCTCAAGAAAGGAATAACAGGACCAGTCCCTTCAGAAGTACCTAGGACTTAACTATAACATCAAATCTAAAATCAGAAAATAGGCGGGAAGGATAGGCAAACAAACAAAAAAAAAGGAGGCTAGATATATTTCAAGAGGTTCAGGTCTCTTAGAACTAGAGGGCAAAGTGGAAGTAAAAAGGAAGAAACTTTCAAAGTTTTTCAAAAATTAAAGGACTCAAATATTTAGCCAAGGCAGTAATCATTTAAAAGTAACATTTAAACTACTATGTAAATCTGGGAGTTTTGAATAGTTAAATGTGTACAGAGGGAGAGAATTGAATATTATATATTATCATTTCTGTAAACAAGTGGAAATGAAAGTCTTGTCCTAGAGAATAAAAGCTATTTAAACATGGTACCAAAAATCAAATCAAATCTTGGGAAATGATATATGCTCTATCTGAGCTCTATCATTATCAGGATTCACAGAGGGAATCCAATAAGACAAAGTCTGGGAAAGGTTCTTTTATGTCTTGATGATCTTAAGGAAAGAATGGAAAGAAAGAAGAATATAAATACACTGGGGAAAAAGGGAAAAGAAGGTTAGGGGAAATGATCTCACTTAATGAAGGTACGGAAGTAAACACAAAGAGAAGGGAGTAGAGGGACTCAACTCACATTTGATCTACACTCATGTGGACTGGTGAAAAGAAAAAAAAAAATACATTCTCATCCAATTGGATACAGAAATGAATTTAATGCAACAATGTAATAGGAGAGGGGAAGAAGAACAAAGGAGGAGAAATAAAGGAAAGTTGACTAAAGAAAGAATTAGTCTCAAACAAAACAGATTCTAAGGATGTACAAAACTATTTTTAGCTCTTTGAGAATGGGAATGTGGGGAGGTATCCACAAATTAGGGGATGGATGAACAAGTTATGGTGCATCAATATAATGGAGTACTATTAATGACCAACTAGGATGCCAGAGGACTAATGATGAAACATGCTGCTACTCATCTCCTGGTAGAAAAGTGAAAGATTCAGAGTTCAGAATAAGACAAATATTTTTGAGGATACAGCTAGTGCAGAAACTTGATCTGATTGATTAAATATGTGTATAATGTGGGTTTGGGGGAAGGAGGGAAGAGAGGAAGTAAAGTCTGATCTTTGTTTGAAAATAAAATAAAAATTTAATTTAAAAATATACAAAGACAAATCAGAAACAGTGACTGATCTCAAAGAGTTTATTCTTAACTAATGTCTGGGCAGAACAGGCTATGTAGTGCATTAGAAAGGACACTAAATTTGCAGTTAAAAGGACATTATTTCAAATCCCACCTCTGTCACTGCTACACATAGGTAGCATTAGATAAGTCATTTCCTTTATTAAGCCTCATTTGTAAAATGAGGGTTGGATAAGATAACCCTAAAGAGGACCCTTCCTACTCAAAAATGTTGAGCCATCTAACTGTGTTAGGCACTGAAAGTACAAAGATGTTTAAAAAAAGAAATAGCCCTAGTCCTTTGGTGGTAGAATACACATAGCAATTGTAACTGTCAGCTATTGAAGTGATCCTATATAGCAAGCTGTACTAATTAAGCAAGCAATAAGCATTCATTTGCTAGGCTTTATTAGATATTGAAGATACAAGGAGAAAGAAGAAACAGTCCTCTCTCTTCACTAATTGGGGAACAAACTTTGAAGACTAAGCACAATAACCAACTTAGTCAGAGACTTGGGGAGAGGGTCCAGAATCCAAGGAGCTACATTCCTGGCAAACTGGAATCAGGAAGATCTGAGTTCAAATTTAGCTTACTAGCTTACTAGCTGTGTGATCCTGAGCAAGTCACTTAATCTTGTTTACCTCAGTTTTCTAATCTGTAAAAATGAGCAGAAGAAAATGGCAAACTATTCCAGTATCTTAGCCAAGAAAACCCTGAATGGGGACATGAAGAAATGGACAAGACCAACAACTGAACAACAACAAAAGAATTTACAAATACTTTTTAAAATTACAAAGTTTTTACAAATATCATCTCATTTCATCATGGTGATCTTATTCTCCCAAGCAATTAAACATTTGTCATCAAAACTGTTGGTAGAGAAGTTGTAACAATCCTATGAGGTAAGTGCTATTATTATCCTCATTCGACATATGAGAAAACTGAGATAGACAGAAGTTAAACTCAGGGTTATACAATCTAAGACAAAATTTGAACTAGAGTCTTAATAACGCCAATCCAGTGCACTGCCCACTGCACAATCTACAGAACAAGGCAACTTAGTGAAGGAGGACACTAGCAATTACTTGAGCTTCCTCTTGAAGAAAATGAGATATTTACTTAGTAGGATGAAAAGGAAGTGTATTTCACCACAGAGAATGGCCAGTGCAAATCCAAGATGGAAAATAGAGTGCAATGAAGGAGAAACACAGAGAAGTCCACTTTGATTAGACTATAGAGTGTGGGGAGATTAATGGATAATGACTTAGATCTTACCCCATATTTTGTTTCCCAACTCTGATGTTCTGATGTAATAATTATACTCTAGTTACCTGCGGTTCAGTTCAATAAATATTTATTAAGAATCCACTGTGTGCATGATTGAGTTCTAAGCTCTGGGAATACAAAAGAAAGTGCCTTCCCACAAGAAGTTAATTTTCTACTGGGAAAAATTGCATGTAACTAGATAAATTAAGTTAATTGGAGAAGGGATAGAACAAAAATATTAACAAGAAGAAGGAGAAATGACTTCTTACAAGTGGAGAAAAGGATTCTTAGAGGCCCAGATGATGAAAGCACATCCCAAGAACTGCCTACCCATGCAGAGGTAGAAGTGGGAGATCCCATGTCAAGTGTGGCAAAAAAAAAAAAAAAAAAATCACAAGAAATAAAACATATAGACAAGAATAATAAGAAATGTCCTAAAAGGCAAAAGCAAATCATGAAGAACTTTAAACTCTAACCTGGAGAGTTTTTATCACAAAGACAATAAAGAGCAACTGAAAATTCTTAAACATTCTTGATGCTTTAGGAAGATTATTTGACAGCTATGTGATATATGAAACAGAGAAAAGAGGGTTGCACAATGGATAGAGCAATAAGCCTGGAGTCAGGAAGACACTCATTCATTCCTCCATCTTCCTCCTCCTCCTCCTCTTCCTCCTCCTCCCCCCATTCCATTGAAACCTGTAGTGATATTAGCTGTGTGATCCTGGACAATTCACTTAACCTCTACTTCCCTCAGTTTCCTCAACTGAAAAACTAGAGTCATGTGAGTGGCCATGATATATATATATATATATATATATATATATATATATATATATATATATATATATATATATATATATATATATATATCTGTGCCTATAATGTTCTCTTCTCTAAAGAATATTCATTCTCTGGGAGCAGATTTCTTGGGAGGCTTCTGGAGGCAGCCTTAGTTTTGGATCCATGTAATAATCACCTCAAATGCAGCCAGGTGTTAAAATCCAGTCCTTTATTGTCTCTTCCAAAATAGCCCGGTAAGCTTTCCTTGGTTCCAAGAGCTCTTGTTGCTAGGACTTTGCCTCTGCCAGCTTCAGCCTCCAGCTCTCTCTGAATCTCCCCAACTGACTCCTGACTTAGTGCCTTGTAAGAATCCTAATATGTGCCTCACAATATTTGTGTTCTATATATGTACCCACTCTTCTCATTGATTCTCTGTGTATTTGTAGAAATTCATGCTCCATATTTATGTAGAAAATATTACATAGCTACTTTTCTTATTATTCTAGCCAGCCTAACAAATGACTTTACTTTGAACTAGTTGTGTGGATTGGCTGACTATTAAAGAAAAATGCATCAGTGGGGACTCTATAGAGTTTTAATTTTAGAAGTATGGACCACATTCTTCCAATGAACATGAGGTAGAAGCTCCTCAACATGAGAGAACCTACTTGAGTGCTAATACAAGCTGAATGGTTAGCTCCATACAAGACTTACATGCGTACATGTTGTCTCCTCTGATAAGATACAATCTTATTTACAAATTTCAAAAAAATACAAAATTTACAAAATTCCTTGAGAGTAGGGGTGATTCTATTTTTTGTGTGTGTGTCCCCTGTGGTCCAGAGTGGATTGTTAAGTAGATACTTCATAAATTTGTTGATTGGTTAAACCCTTGAAAGCTGATGATATTATAGAAAGAAAAGGGAAGAAAGCCGAAGAGAGAATTTGACCTAACACTCAGGGAGTGGAGCTAGGAGTAGATGTAGGTAATAGATGGAGATCCAGCAAAAAAGACTATCTTATTCTCCAACTGTGACCCCCATTTATCAAACTACATTCCTAGGAATTTGGGATTGATGATGGAAGTGGGTTATTGAAGCATTAGTTAACACTGGACTTTATCTTAAGACTTTAATTTTTCCTTAACTCTGTATCTTCCCAAACACTATCTACTATTAAAAATAGAAATCTATGTCTTGATGCTATTATTTTTTTCCCATTAGTTTTGCTAGCTAAACCAGCTTGCTTTAAGAGTAGTCTGTCACTGTGGAGGGCTGTGGAGGTCATTCTCTCATTTGTCACAGTGACTTGATAGGACTGTGGTTAGGATACCGAATTGAGAAATCATGATTCCTTCCATTCCTCATCTCGCCATTGATTAAATGAGTGGTAGTAAAGAGTTTCCTCTTATGTCTCTATTTCCCCTTTTGGAAAGTAAAAACAATGATGTCCAGATTATAGTGATATTTATCAAAGTATTTTTAAATACTTTTAAAGAGGCAATACATCTGCAGGAAAACAACATATACTCACTGTACATCTACATTGTATGGCAACAATGGAAATGAAAAGAACTCCTGCAAACCAATAGAAAATGAATGTTGCAGAATTACAAAAGAACTAGCGAGGAGGTCCCGAAGAAAAGATATGAGAAGATACCTCACCTGACTCCCTTGAAAAATTGGAGGCAGGGAAGCCTGTAGCAATTTATGCAATAAATATATAAATTGATTAACATTAGGCTTTTTATGTATGGTTTTATTGACTTCTTTCCTCTCTTCATATTCTTTTTCTTGAAAAAAAAAATCCCATTATAAGAAATGGCTCTCTAGTTGGTAAAGAAAGAGGTATATGGGGAGGGGGGAAAATCCAGTAATGTAAAAATAAAAGATCAATAAAGTTTTTTTTTTGTTTTTTTTTAAGAATTAGTGGGCTTGGATACCTATTGGCCATGTGTAACTATAGGTAATTCTTCCATCTGCATTGTCAGAGGATGGATCCTCACTGGGCATTCTTTATACCAATAAAATTATAGCTATCCCCACCCTCCAAAAAAAATCAATGGGAAATTGCTGTATTTATACCCTAAGGAAATGTCAAAGACCAAAATAAAGGTTCCATCCATACGAAAATATTGATAGCATCACTTTTTAGGTAACAAAGAACTGAGATAAAAGCAAATGCCCATTGATTGGAAGGTAGGGTGGCTAAATAAATGGTGTTATCTAAATGTTTTCTCTCCTCCCCACACTTCCTTAGAATCCCTATTCTCTTTCAAAAGTCAGGTTAGAACCTGCCTTCCCAGAAGGCTTTAACTAATGGCCCATCCCCAACTCTCAGGGAGGAGGCTACTTTTGCCTTTCTGTGCATTTTCAGAGCTTAGCACAATGGGCTATTAATAAATGTCTACTAGCTGAGTGGATTAGTAGGACCTATCAGTTCTAGTACTCTGGTGACACATTGTCTTCTGATTCTTTAAAAGGAACCTTTGGTTTCTGATAAAGGCCTCATTTCCAATATATAGAGAATTGACTCTAATTTATAAGAAATCAAGCCATTTTCCAATTGGTAAATGGTCAAAGGATATGCACAAACAATTCTCAGATGAAGAAATTGAAACTATTTCTAGCCATATGAAAAGATGCTCCAAGTCATTATTAATCAGAGAAAGGCAAATTAAGACAATGCTGAGATACCATTACACACCTGTCAGATTGGCTAGAATAATAGTGAAAGATAATGTAGAATGCTGAAAGGGATGTGGGAAAACAGGGACACTAGTACATTATTGGTGGAATTGTGAATACATCCAGCCATTTGGGAGAGCAATTTGGAACTATGCTCAAAAAGCTATCAAACTGTGGTGCATTCCCTTTGATCCAGCAGTGTTACTACTGGGCTTATATCCCAAAGAGATACTAAAGAAGGGAAAGGGACCTGTATGTGCAAAAATGTTTGTGGCAGCCCTGTTTGTAGTGGCTAGAAACTGGAAACTGAGTGGATGCCCTCAATTGGAGAATGGCTGAATAAATTGTGGTATATGAATATTATGGAATATTATTTTTCAGTAAGAAATGACCAGCAGGAAGATTTCAGAAAGGCTTGGAGAGACTTACATGGACTGATGCTAAGTGAAATGAGCAGGACCAGGAGATCATTATATACTTCAACAACAATACTGTACAATGATCAGTTCTGATGGATGTGGCCCTTTTCAGCAATGAGATGAACCAAATCAGTTCCAATAGAGCAGTAATGAATTGAACTAGTTACACCCAAAGAAAGAACTCTGGGAAATAAGTGTGAACCCCTACATAAAATTCCCAATCCCTCTATTTTTGTTCACCTGCATTTTTTATTTCCTTCACAGGCTAATTGTACACCATTTCAAAGTCCGACTCTTTTTGTGCAACAAAACAACTGTATGGACATGTACACATATGTTGTATTTAACATATACTTTAACATATTTAACATGTATTGGTCAACCTGCCATCTGGGGGAGGTGGGAAGGGAGGAGGAATTAGAAATTAGGAGAGTTAGTGACCTGCATCCTAAACTCACCATTTAGAAAAATTAAAAAAAAAAACATGATTCTACCCTAATGTTATCCATGGTAAAAAAAAATCTTCAACTTGCAATACATACCATAGAAAAAGAAAAGCATTTAAAAAGCCAAGAAAACCCAGGTTCAAATATAGCCTCAGATAGCCAAGATAACACAATGTTCAGTACTTTACAATTCTGAAGTGCTTCAATCAATGGACCTGAGAGTGGTCTATCTCTGCCATTTGTGTGACCATTAAAAAATTGTTATTCTCCCTAGGTCTCAGTTTCCTCTTCTGTAAAATGAGTTGAACTAGATGACTTCCAAGTTTTTATTTCCAGATATAAGAGCCCAGCTGCAAACTGATCCAGGCAGAAGTCAAGTCAGGGTTGTTTCATGGGCTAAGGCAGTTCAGAAAACATTACCCACTAGAAAAGAGGAAAGCTTCTTGAATGAATTTGTCTGATCTAATAGAAAGGACAACAATCTCACCGGTCAGGATAAGATTTCAAGGTGCAAAATTTACTAAGCATAGTAAATACTTGTCAGGGGCATTCATTTTAAAGATGCCTATAATATTAGCCATTTGTCCAAACCTATCCTGGGGAAAGAGGTCCTTTAGAGAAAAGTCATCTGTGCACAACAGAGAAAATTAGACTATTTGAGTAATCAAAATGTCAGCTTGCTTTGGTTTTTCAATTGACTTTCCAGGCCACTAATTTTTCATCTCTCAGGCTACAACCAAATCTGTTCCCTACACATGCATTACGGTTCCAAACCCGCCAGCTACCTCTTTGAGTCCCATACTTGGATGTGCAGCTCTGCACAGTGAACATGGCCCCAGTGAAAATTATTGACAAGGAAAAGGCCTGAAGAATTGTGATTATTTAGGATTTGTTCTTAATATTAATGTGATGCAGATTTAATTCTGTTTCTTTTAGTGAAATTTTGTATTAAGACTGTTCAAAGTTCTTTACAAATACCCAGTAATTAATTCAAACTTCATTAAAATGAATTAATCCAGAATTAATTAGAAACTTGCTGGAAGGAAGTTATTATACTTTGCTCTTTGATTTCAGTTATTTCTGTAAGAATTCTTTAAGAAGTGAATTGGAAATCCTCTGCACTCCAGGGATATCCAAGTTACTCCATGTCTATATTAGCCCTACAAGCTCATAAATAATATGCCATATTAACCAAGCAATAGCATTATGCTGTATATTCTTCTCTGATGCCTTATCATTGTATGGAGGTCATTAGGATTCTGAAGGCTACATATATCAAGAAAATCCAAGATCTGGCAGGATTTGGAACATTAGAATGATTTAGATATAGACCTGGTGACCAACTCTATGTTTGTTGTCCCAGTGTTAGTAATGGTAGTAGTGGTTGTAGTGGTAATATGGTGGTAGTAGTGCTGATGGTAGTAATAAAATAGTAGCAGCAGCAAAAGCAGTCTGAGTAGCAGTAATGGTCACAGTGGTGGTAGTGGGGATAGTAGTAGTAGCAGCAGTGTAACATTTATTTGATCTTTTAAGGTTTACAAATTATATATACAGCATCTCCACTCAAATCTGGGATGGTTTTCCAGAGGGATGAGAATATGATTCCTGACTGAGAGAATGCTATACCTCAATATCTTGAATCTGTCTAAGTAGATAAAAGACTTCTGTCTGTTGGAAAACTGTAAGGAAGGCAGTTGAGGAAGTTAAGTTTAGACTTTTGAATGGCAAACAGATCTCCTTGCAGTCACAGAGGAAGAAGCCTTCCCTTCTCTCAAAACCTGTAGTCCTAAAGACTAAGAATGATCCTCCTCAGTTCTCTCTCCTTTATTGAACAGAGACTTTTTCTTGCTCTCAAATTGAAGAGCTCATTTACTCTGGTGTATTTTACTGTTTAAGTTCTCCAATTTATATTTATTTCTTACTTTGGCAAAGAAGTTTACTAGCTCTTCATGATAAGTTTTTTTTTTTTTCATTTTGCAGGAAGGAGCTGGGATTTATGTTATTCTCTCCTTGAAAGATTAAATGCCTTTTATTCTGAACCCCTCATCATTGATAGTTGAGGAGTGGTGAATATGTTCAGTTTTAACCCAATATTCCTCTTGCAGATAGGAGAGACCACTTAGCCATGGCCATCCTTGTTAGAATACTAGAAACATGGCCATAGTCTTCTTCTTGCCCTTCACAAAGGGCAAAAATCTTTATTTCCCTTGGAGACAGAGTGGAATAGATCCAGATCAGGTATCCACTTGTGCTACATGTCAAGCACCTATATATTATGATACACTGCCCAACCACATATACTTTATAAATATGTAAGAGTCTGTCAATAAAAAGTTATTAAAAAAATATATATATATATATATATGTAAGAGGGGTATAGTGTAAGGCAGGTAGAAATACACCACTTATACAATATTCCATTTGATTCTTACAATTCTGTTAGGTGTTATGATTATGCCCGCTTTACATTGAAGAAACTGAGTTTGAGAAAATCTAGCTAAGTTCACAGATTCATCCTCAAGTTGTCCATAGGACCATGAATTTCCCGGCTTCAGCAATTTACAGCCGATCAACTCTGTGAGGGCCATAGGGAGAGTGATACACGTCCATGAAGAGAGCACTCCCATTGGAAATAAAGGATCTTTAGTACTGAAGCATTCCTTATATAATCATGGCGTAGCTTTCTAGGGGTTCTCTGCTCTGTTTCTAACACTTGGTGACTGAGAGGCAGTGACAGGCCAGTAAGAGAACTGATTGTGGAGTCTTGAAACTGCATTTGAATACCAATCTGCATGCCAGGTAACCAGGGGCAGATGGTGAACTCCTCTGAGGGATGGAGTAGGGAAGAAACAAACATTTACCCAGAGCCCATTATGTTCCAGGTCCAGTGCTAAGAACTTTTTACGAGGATCATTTCATTTGATTCTCACATCATTCCTGGGAGGTGGGTGCTATTAGGATCCTTGTTTTACAATTGAAGAAACTTGAGTTTAAGTGATTTGCCCAGGAATACAGAGCAATTACTGTCTGAAGCCTGATCTAAGGCCAAGGTCTCCCGTTGCATCCACCATCTCCAGTCATCCTGATCTGTCACTGGACCCAGATGGAGTCTTTGGAGGAAAAAGTGAGGCAGGTGACCTTGTCCAGCCTTCCCTCGCTTAAGTCCCAATTTGCCTGCATGTCACAGCATCATATTCCCCGATGTCATGGTCTTCCCCAAGAGCAAAGGTCAAATTACCACTCTGTGTGGTCTGATCTGAGCTCTGGTTTTCCTGAAAAAGGTCAAGGCGCTATCCAATGCACTACCCCCAGTTACCTCTAGGGAAAATTATACATTCTTGGAAAAATAATATATTCCCTACCTTACAAGGGAATGATAAAGAAAATGCTTTGCACTATAGAGATAAATTGTGGTTATAGGCTTATCTGAAGCTTCCGCAACTCATCCAAACCAATTTCAGAGTGAAAAAATACAGAGCAGGATTTTAAAAATTTAGTGGCATCTTAAACACCAGATTCTGGCTCATATTGTCTCCTTATTTCCAGCTCATCTTGACTGTGACTGTCATTAATGGCATCATAGGAGAAACCTCAGGGAGAAATCAAAACCAGGCTAGAATCACCTGAAATTGCTTCAAAAGGCTAAAAGTTAGGAGGCACTAAAAGTCCTTGTGGACTTCCTGCAAAGTAAGGAGATAAACTAATGACAATAAGTAGTTCAACAGACAATTCTCAGAAGAAGAAATTGAAACTATTTATAGACATATGAAAATATGCTCCAAGTCATTATTAATCAGAGAAATGCAAATTAAGACAACTCTGAGATACCACTACACACCTGTCAGATTGGCTAGAGTGACAGGGAAAGATAATGTGGAATGTTGGAGGGGATATGGGAAAACAGGGACACTGATACATTGTTGGTGGAATTGTGAACACATCCAGCCATTCTGGAGAGCAACTTGGAGCTATGCTCAAGGAGTTGTCGGGCTGTGCACACCCTTTGATCCAGCAGTGTTTCTACTGGGCTTATACCCCAAAGAGATACTAAAGAAGGGAAAGGGACCTGTATGTGCCAAAATATTTGTGGCAGCCCTGTTTGTAGTGGTTAGAAGCTGGAAAATGATTGGATGCCCATCAATTGGAGAATGGTTAAGTGAATTGTGGTATATGAACGTTGTGGAATATTGTTGTTCTGTGGGCAATGACCAGTGGGATGAATACAGAGAGGACTGGCGAGACTTGCATGAACTGATTCTGGGTGGAATGAGCAGAACCAGGAGATCATTATATACCTCAACAACGATACTGTTTGAGGATGTATTCTGATGGAAGTGGACCTCTTCGATAAAGAGAGCTTTAATTGATCAAAGATGGACAAAAGCAGCTACACCCAAGAAAGAACACTGGAAAATGAATATAAACTGCTTGCATTTTTGTTTTTCTTCCCGGGTTATTTATGCCTTCTGAATCCAATTCTCCCTGTGCAACAAGAAAACTGTTTGGTTCTGCACACATATATTGTATCTAGGATATACTGCAACCCATTCAACATGTAAAGGACTGCTTGCTATCTGGGGGAGGGGGTGGAGGGAGGGAGGGGAAAAATAGGAACAGAAGTGAGTGCAAGGGATAATGCTGTAAAAAATTACCCTGGCATGGGTTCTATCAATAAAAAGTTATTTAAAAAAAATAAGTAGTTCAAACAAGACCTTTCTGGCATAAATGGATTAATCCAGATAGAGGCTTAGGGTTGTCCCTTTTATTCACAAGACCCTTCCCCGCCCATTCAAACTAGAGAGTATTGTAGAACCAGTTACAGTTGAAGGAGTTTTCTCAGCTAAGTAAGTCTGCATATAATTCTACTGCCCATAGTAAGAAAGACCTTCACCATTGAACTTGGAATCCAATAGACCCTAACATTGCACAAAGACTTCAAAAAATTCTTTTCTCTTTTGGGTGACTCTTGGTTTTGATTTCCATGGAGACTGTCATATTCCACAGACTGCAAATGTATAGTAAATGATAACTGACTTTACATAACACTTTTAAGGTCTGCAAGATCTTTTCCATATATTAATTCATTGAAACTTTACATTGGCTGATGATATGAATACTATTATTACCATTTAACACAAGAAAATTGAAGTTAGGAAGGGTTGTGGTTTGTTTATATTTGTATAATTAGGAAATGTCAAAGGCATAATTTTAATCCAAGTTTCCTGAGCCATCATTTTATTTACTATGCATACTGCCACACACACACACACACACACACACACACTATTTCACTTGTGCAGTGACTAAGGGAGCCATCTATATTCAGAGAGAGAACCATGGGAACAGTGTGGAATATAACATAGCATTCTCACTCTCTCTGTTATTGTTTGCTTACATTTTATTTTCTTTCTCAGGTTTTCTTTTACTTCCTTCTTGATCTGATTTTTCTTGTGCAACAAGATAACTGTATAAATATGTATATATTGTATCTAACATGTATTTCAACATATTTAACATGTATTGGACTACCTGCCAGCTAGAGAAGAGGGTGAGGGGAAGGAGGAGAAAATTTGGAACAATATAAGGGTCAATGTTGGAAAAATTACCCACACATATGTTTGTAAATAAAAAGTTTTAATTAAAAAAAAAAAGCTCTCTGCACTAGATTCCTTTTTTCAATTTTAGGTTCAGTACATTGTCCAAATGTAGAAATATGCAGTTGAAGAACTGACTCTTTGGTCTGTCATCATAGGGATTAGACTCGTGATTTCAGTGGTTTAGAGAAAGCATTCCCAGGAGGAGGAAACTTCCTTTAACAATCAATATACAACCCTCTGTGTGACTTATATAATCTTGAAATCCAGAGCACTGATAGATTTATCAGGGTCACATAACCTGCATGTACTAGCATCCCACTCTTCCTGGTCCTGAGGCTACCTTCTATCCACTATTCTATGCTGTCTATTAGGCATTCTTCATCCACTTGATTTTTCCTATTTATATTCCCCTTGTCATGTGAATCTCTTGAGTCTCAATTTCTTCATCTGTAAAATAGTGGTAATAATAAAAGTAAAATTTGCTAGATTCTTGTGAGGCTCAAATGAAAGGTCTGTAAAATATTTTACAAACTTTAAATTGCTGTATAAATAAATATTATGATTATGATGATGAATTTTATTAGATTATTTCTAAAGTGGAGATAGTATAGGCCAAACTTGAGTAATTGTGAATCTCATTTAGGAGGCTCTGCAATGTTCAGGGGTGTACCTTCTTCATATATATATGTCTCTGATCTCTTAATTTCTATTTCATTCATATATCACAATTTGTTTAGTCATCCCTCCATTGTTAGGCACATCATTTGTTTCCTACTTTTTGCTATCATAAATTGTAATGTTATCAATACTTTGGTATATATGGGATTCGTCTGTCTTGAATTTCTCCTACCAGAGAGATTATCTCATTTGAAAGTATAAACAGTTTAACAGTTATCAAACTCAAATTTTTTTGTCAACAAAGAATTTTTTTAAAAACTATCTGCTCTATGTTTCAGTCAATTTCATTACGATAAAAATTTGGTCTAAGGTAAAATATAATTTGTGATGACCTTGATATTCTCATGATGATCTTTGTTTGGATAGTAATAACAACTGTACTTTTTTTTTCATTTGCTTGAGAACTTCCCTTCTTGCAGATAGCTTGAGAACTGATTCTTCAATGGTCCCAAAAATGTTTTGTTTCCATAATGAGCCTGTTCTATGTACCCCTGATTTGATCTGACTTGTCTTCCTATTGTTTAATTCTTATGATATTTCTACTATCTCTTTCAGGACATCAGTAACAGCAATTTGGAACTTCAAATATAATGATTCTATTATTGATACAGAATACAGTTTGTTATAAAGATCTTAATGAAGCTTTGCTCTCTTTTCAGTGTCATCCTTAAACATTTGAGAGGGTTTCATTCTACTGGATCTTACACCAAGTTTTTGATAAGCTACTTTTTCCCTCCATTGCTTTTTTACAGTTTTATGAGGTGACACTGCTTGTAATAATTTGTCATCTGGCTTTGTAACATTTTTTAAATGAATTTTTATTGTAAACTAGTACTCTCCTTGGCTACCATATTTCTCTATTTCATAGGGAATCAAATGTTTGTAAGTTTAGATGATTTCTAGGTTCTTTTGGTCTCCCCATCATGGTGATTACTTTTCTCTGATTGAGCCTTTATAGAAAATAATGAGAATACAAATTCATATCTATCCTTTTTTACCTGTATTCTATTTTCTATGATCAATAGCTTGTTTAAACAAATCAAATTCAAACAGTTTTAATTGCATTCCATATCTTTTCATTGTTTTTCTTTTATTCTAATTTGGTATCAATTTTTCTGTTTTCTCTTAATAAATGGATGGTCTTTCTACACACAAACAATTGAATTGGAAACAATTCCTACATTGGTAACCTCATGTTCTACACAAGACTTGAGACTATAAATGGCAATGTCTTTATTGTGGTTTTGTGTATTTTTGTCACAGCATTGCAATAATAAAATTAAAAAAAAAAACAGTTGTCCCAGGAAATGAGACTTATTACTCTTGGACATATGATAAAGCCAGTTCTTTTAACTCCTTTTTTGTCTGTGGAAAACTATGATCCTACCCTCCATTTAACTGTAACTTCCTATATTTTCATGTCTTTATAATGAAAATGTCAATATCGATATTTCTATAATATATATCAACTTTCTGGTCATTTGAGACCCAAATTTGGAATAAATAAAAAGAAATTATTAAGTACTAAGTATATGTTAAGTACTATGTCCAGGGCAGAAAATTAAAGAAAAAAACCGCAGAAAGTAAGATAGTCTCTCTGCCCTCAAAGAATTTGCATTGTAATAGGGGAAGATAAGAAACTTGGAGCTGGGCAAGGATGGCCAGAAAAATCAAGGGGATGGTGAGAGGAATCACAGAACTTTGGTTTGAGGATCCTTGTCAGGGAGGGTAGAAAAGAGGGGGCGGGGTAGGGTGGAGAACTGTATCAGTATCATGGTATCAAAGTGTAGATCAGGCAAAAAATGCTGAAAGCTCACAAACCTGAAGTCCAAGTCCCCAGAATAGTAAGTTCTGGTCAAGATATGGAGGCTAGAGCAGAAGATCATGGGGGTCTGGGCCAAGCTAGAATATCAACAGTGAAGTCCATGCTTACAGATGATGAAAAACTATGTGATTTAGTATTCACCATTCCCAAAATAAAGAGAAAAAAAAAGGATTCGCCGTTCCCTTTCCCACCATTTTCCTGCTGTCATGGAATTGAACCCCAAGGCCAGTTTATATTTCTCCTTGTTGCTCTTGATTTAAGAAGTCACCACCTTGGAGACCCCCTCCTTGTGATGAGCCTCTCTGTACTTAGCCAGGCTCCAGTCTTCAAGCGTTTCGTCTGTTGGCAGAACCCTCAAGAACCTAGACTCACTTCCATGTCACAAAGAGGGAGGGCGCAAAGAAAAAACGGAATTTTAATGTTTGCCGTACAACCATCCCCAAACAGAGCAGAAATTACCTTGAATTTTTTTTAAACAGCGAAACATTAGCCCTAGGATCACTCACATTAATGTTATGGTGCTAAGGGAAACAGGAAGTGAGATTTGGGGTTGAAGGTCAAAAGGTGAAGGTCATTTATATACATTCTCTCACTCTGATAACAAACCACTTGACAGCAGGAGACATCAGCAAGCACGTCCCACTGACATTTGAAGCCTCATGTGACCCTGGGCAATGCCTTCCTATAGTAAACATTTAGTCCAGGATAAACGTCCCCATCTCATGATGTGGCAGGGAGCAGTTTGAGAAGGGTCGAGGAAACCCTAGGAAATAAACGGACTAAGCTCTAAGACTGACTCACTGGGAATGGGGGAATGGCAGGGATTCTTTTCTGTTTATGTCAGGGTTGCCAAATCACGGATTATGCTCCTTCCTAGCATCTCTCATTTGAAAAAGGAAAACAAAGGATCAAAGCCCTCTTCGGTTCAGTCTAGCAACAAGGTAATGAAATGGATGTGAATTCCATTTCATTCTCAAATTAGCTTGTTTAGTCCTTAAAGCAAGAGTTCTTAACCGTGTTTGTGTCTTGGACCCTTTGGTAGTCTGGTGAGACCTCTAAACCAATAACAACAACTAATATTATTATTATGGCTAATGGGCATATGGTATTTTAAGACAATCATCAAAATATACATATGGACCTTAGGTCAGAATGCCAGCCCTGGAGTTTTATCAAATCCAGCAGATAGCAACCTTTCTCAAATTGGTGGATTCCCCTATAGGATTATGTCTGAGGCAGACCTCCCTTCCCTAAGCGGTGCTCCTGGAGTTTTAGCCACTGCGATCATTTGCTCAGCCCTTTTGGACATAAGGTATGTGTGGTCTTCAATGTGGTGGCTGTTTTATTGCGTACAATTAAAATGGCAGTTTGCAGGAAATAGAGAATCTGGAGCCTGAGGAGATGGATTAGGAGGAAGAGCCGGGAAGGACAACAGTGACAGTGACAGTGTAATGGGAGCACATCTACTAACAGCATCATTGGGAAGGGGAGACGTCCAGATCACACACTGTGAAACCTAAAAGCAGTCACAAGTAGGGTGCATAGAGCTTTACCCTAGGGTGCCAAAATTTGGAGTGCTAATGGTACTATTCTGGGCTTGCTTCCTCCCTACAGTGTCTACAGTCTAGCAGAGCTCCCCACTTTGTGTCCTCAGTGATGGCAGCTCTATCCTGGGACATACTTCTTCTCCAGCAGTTCTGTCCCTCCCTCTGCCCCCAAGCACCCAACAGCCCATCTTTGCACTTAGCCAAGTCTCCAGCTCAGTCTTCTGACCCTTTTACCCCAGACACAAAAATTCCTAGCTATCACTCTTTCAAGAAATATATGGAGTGACAGTTGCCATGGATACCCCTCTTTCTTCTGCTTAGATGTCTCTCATATCTGGTTGCTAGTAGTAGAGATGTCTGGGCCTGAAGGTGATGAAGGGTCTAGAATGTCAAGCTTGGAGTCTGGAAGGCTCAGCTCTGTGAATTCAAATCTGGCCTTGATTAATCTGCTACATGACCTGAGCAAGGCACTTCACCCTGTTTGCCTCAGTTTCCTCAAATGCACAATCAACTGGAGAAGGAAGTGGCAAACCACCCCAGGATCTGTCAGGAAATCCCATGTGGGGCCATGTCAGACATGACTGAAATGAATGAATAATGACACAGGTATATACATATGTGTATTTGTACATAGAATATGTTTATGTATATAGACATAATTCTTTTGCGTCTAATAATATTCCTCAAAATAAATTCTGCAGTCTTATTAGCCTTAGAAACTAAGGTCCCACCAGTCAATTCACAAGGACTTACTATGTGCCAGAGACAAAGGTAAAATAGTACCTTAAGTTTACTTCTCAAGGGGAGAAGTAGAGAAGAGGTGAGGAAATAACCTGTATTCTTAGAAGTAAATAAGAACTGTACATGACTGAAATGACTAAGCAGCAATAATGTATATATGTGTGTATACACAGATAATATAGGCATTAGTTTTGTATGACGAGGTCATTATGGGAGAGAAGGCACTAAGTGTTGGAGATTCAGGAAATGATTTTGGGGGAAGTTGGTACTAGAGTAGTCATGAAGGAGCCTGGGAAGGGGGGGTGGAGTGTTAATAGCAGTGAAGAGGCAGAGACTTAGATGGAGGGCTGGAGAACCAATAGAGTTGGATCTCAGAATCAAACACAGGGAATAGTTTATGTCTGGGAAGGTAAAGAGGACTATGGATAACTATTAAAAATGAAACAAATCTAGTTTGTGATATTAGATTATTATAAAAAAAATTAGAACGTTTTAAAAAAATGTTTTCTTTTCAGTTCCAAATTCTTTCCATTGTCCACCCATTCTCCATACAAAATATATCCACATTAGATATGTTTAAAAAAATTATGAAGGATTTAAAAGGTCAAATAGAGAAATTTAGTGCCCATGATCACACAGACAAATTTCTGCCTAAAGCAGGAATTAAGGCAGAACTTTCTGACTCCAAGTCTAAGACGATCTTATCCAAGACTAGAAAGGAGATAGGAAAAAGGAAATATTCCAGAGACATGAAATACTCCAGCTCCTACCACCTGGTTACAACTGCCTTAATTAATGCCCATCCAGAAAACACATTGTACCCTTCAACTCCTCTGGAGAGCTGTTCTCCTTTTCTTCCTGCTTACAGAATGTATTACCCCAATCCTCTCTATAACCGGTCAACAAGCCACGGACCGGGAACCTGCAAGTCTATATCAATTCCACAAGGACTGGGAGCCCGGCGCGAATAAAACCGTTCCCTCCAGTAGCCCTAAAGCCCTTCAAGACCCGGCTCAGGCTGGCTAACGGTGAGCTTCTGCCGGTGTCCATTCCTCACCACTGGCCCTTCCTCACCACGCCAATTCACTGGCTTTCCTCCCAGGCCTGGGATGGTCCCCCTCTGCTGCACGAAGGAGCAGCCCCTTCTGCCCACAGAGCCGGCTCCCTTCCTAAACTACTTTGTAGTGACTCTGTGTGCAGCGTAAGCACTCAGGCACACACGCTGAGCCTAATTACAGACACATGCAGAGTGCACAAAAACACATTAGACACACACACGCAGATGTACATACACATGCAGAGCCTAAACGCACACGCAGAGCGCACATAAACACATTTAGACACACGCATGCAGAGCTACACAGATGCACACACGCAGAGCCTAAACGCACACGCAGAGCGCACATAAACACATACAATACACACATGCAGAGCACACATACATGCAGAGCCTAAACACACACGCAGAGCACACATAAACACATTAGACACACACATGCAGAGCTACACACAGATGCACATATACACAGAGCCTAAATGCACACGCAGAGCGTACATAAACACATTAGACACACACATGCAGAGCTACACACAGATGCACATATACACAGAGCCTAAATGCACACGCAGGCGCACATAAACACATTAGACACACACATGCAGAGCTACACACAGATGCACATATACACAGAGCCTAAATGCACACGCAGAGCGTACATAAACACATTAGACACACACATGCAGAGCTACACACAGATGCACATATACACAGAGCCTAAACGCACACGCAGAGCGCACATAAACACATTAAACACACACATGCAGAGTCTAAACGCACACGCAGAGCACATGTAAACACATTAGACACACACATGCAGAGCTACACACAGATGCACATATACACAGAGCCTAAACGCACACGCAGGGCGCACATAAACACATTAGACACACACATGCAGAGCTACACAGATGCACATATACACAGAGCCTAAACGCACACGCAGGCGCACATAAACACATTAAACACACACATGCAGAGCCTAAACACACATGCAGAGCACACATAAACACATTAGACACATGCATGCAGAACTACACACAGATGCACATACATGCAGAGCCTAAATGCACACACAGAGCATACATAAACACATTAGACACACACATGCAGAGCTACACACAGATGCACATATACACAGAGCCTAAACGCACACGCAGGGCGCACATAAACACATTAGACACACACATGCAGAGCTACACACAGATGCACATATACACAGAGCCTAAACGCACACGCAGGGCGCACATAAACACACATGCAGAGCACATGTAAACACATTAGACACACACATGCAGAGCTACACACAGATGCACATATACACAGAGCCTAAACGCACACGCAGGGCGCACATAAACACATTAGACACACACATGCAGAGTCTAAACGCACACGCAGAGCACATGTAAACACATTAGACACACACATGCAGAGCTACACACAGATGCACATATACACAGAGCCTAAACGCACACGCAGGGCGCACATAAACACATTAGACACACACATGCAGAGCTACACACAGATGCACATATACACAGAGCCTAAACGCACACGCAGGGCGCACATAAACACATTAGACACACACATGCAGAGCCTAAACGCACACGCAGAGCACACATAAACACATTAGACACACACATGCAGAGCTACACACAGATGCACATACACAGAGCCTAAACGCACACGCAGAGCGCACATAAACACATTAGACACACACATGCAGAGCTACACACAGATGCACATATACACAGAGCCTAAACGCACACGCAGGCGCACATAAACACATTAGACACACACATGCAGAGCTACACACAGATGCACATATACACAGAGCCTAAACGCACACGCAGGGCGCACATAAACACATTAAACACACACATGCAGAGCCTAAACGCACATGCAGAGCACATGTAAACACATTAGACACATGCATGCAGAACTACACACAGATGCACAGACATGCAGAGCCTAAATGCACACACAGAGCATACATAAACACATTAGACACATGCATGCAGAGCTGCACACAGATGCACACACACGCAGAACGCACACATACAATTAGACACATACATGCAGAGCACACATACACGCAGATGCAGACACACGCAGAGCCTAAACACACACGCAGAGCGCACACACGTATACACGTGCAGAGCACACACACAGCACAATATATACACTGACACACACACAGATGCACACACGCAGAGCACACACACGTATACACGTGCAGAGCACACACACACAATACATACATTGACACACACACAGATGCACACACGCAGAGCGCACACACGTATACACGTGCAGAGCACACACACACACAATACACACATTGACACACACAGATGCACACACGCAGAGCGCACACACGTATACACGTGCAGAGCACACACACACAATACATACATTGACACACACACAGATGCACACATGCAGAGCACACACGTATACACGTGCAGAGCACACACACAGCACAATACACACATTGACACACACACAGACGCACACACACGCAGAGCACACACACAGCACAATACATACACTGACACACATACAAGCAAACACACGCACAGAGCCCGCACACGTACACAAACACACTGTCTCTCCTTTTCCTTTTTCTCTCTCTTAGGTGCACGTGCAGGCCCGGCCCCACCCCCTCAGCCAGCAACCTCCAGGAAGTGCAGATTCCCGGCAGCTGCGGGGGAAAACTACCTAAGTAGCACACCCGGAAGTAGGTGGGCGGGCCCTCCCGGGCGCAGACGAAGGACGCGGATTTTATCCAATGGGAAGGGCCGCTGGCGCCGCCGCACCCAATGGCCGGCGACGGGGGACGGACGCCGGCAGGACGCCCTGGTAACGGCCGCATGGTAACGGAGCTCGGCCGGAGCTGGGAACACGGCCGCCGCTGTCGTTTCCTCGCTCGCCTTCTCGCGGCCTCGCCAGCCCCGTGGTCAGTGGCAAGATGAAGATCGAGGAGGTGAAGAGCACCACGAAGACGCAGCGCATCGCCTCGCACAGCCACGTGAAGGGGCTGGGGCTGGACGAAAGCGGCCTGGCCAAGCAGGCGGCCTCCGGGCTGGTGGGGCAGGAGAACGCCCGCGAGGTAGGGCCCGAGGGGGGGCCCGCTCCCCACCTGCCGCTCCTCCTAGAGCTTCCCTCTGCCCCGGGGCGGCGGGTGCCGCGGCTCCGTGTACTCGTGTCCCAGACTAGGAAAGGGGAGGCTGGAGGGCGCGGGGGCAGCAGCAGCCTTAGCGCTTGCGGTTCGCGGATCCCTTTACTAGCATCATCCCCTTCGAGCCACGCGACAGCCGGGGTCATAGGGGAAATTCTTGCGCCCATTTTACAGTCAAGGACACTGAGACGGGCAGGGGAAACTTGCCGAAGCCACACAGCTAGCTAGTAAATGTCTGAGGTAGGATTTGAATTCAGATTTTCCGAACTCTTGGCCCGGCACTGCCCCGCCGTCTGCCCATAAACACGATGTAGAGACATGAACATCCTAACACAGCATCCCTTACTGTGTGCGCAGCGCTGTGCTAAAGCTTCACAATTGTCTCGTTGGTTCCTCCAGACAACTCTCAAGTCATTAAATGACCCCAGCATACTGAGTAATGAGCATAATTTAGGGGCAGTAAGTAAATTTGAGTGATGGACTGCGATTTTCACTAAATAAATAGGTGTTTAGAAATGTGAGTAAATAGAAGCAACCCTTCATTTTCCAGACGAGAACACTGCGCGTGGGAGAGCACTTGGCCAAAGGCAGCGAGGGCCAGATGCCCCGATTTCGGTGCCTTCCACCCCGTGCTGTTCCAGCCGAGGAAAGCTGGAAATTGAACAGAGCTTTAGTCTCTTGTCAGAGGTTAGGACGGCCCGGCTTACTATGCCAAGGAATGGAAGATTCTCCTAGATTCTGCACATAGGCTACTCAGTTAAAGACAAAACAAAATGTTTTCTCATCTGTTAAATGGGTGACCTCCCTCACGGAGTTCTCAAGCTCAGTGAGAATGGAGGGTCTGGGGCGCAGGCTGGTAAATTTCTCGCCTTTGTATCTCTGAGCCCGGCTCCGCGGCTGCCTTGGAGTAAACGCTTTAATATGTGCCTCTTGGGATGAAAGGAGGCCTGTGGTTTCCAACCATCAGAATGCTATAACTTAGCACACTTATCCCTGCGCCTCGCCGAGCTCTGATTTCCTCCTCTCCCAACTCCTCCGTGGGCGTTGAGCCTTCCCTCTCCCCCCAGTTTATCACCTGGCGCCTTCTGGGGATGAGACTTTGCGAACAGAAATTGGTCTCTAGAGTAGAAGCGTTCCCCTCGTTGCTGGATGCTCTGCCCTTGCAGGTTGGGCACAGTAGGGTGAGATTTAGGTCTGGGTTTTGATTCCCTGCTCAGCAAGTAACTGCCTTTGTGATCCCTAACTTCTCTGGGCCCTTCTGAAAAGGAGATGACCAGGGGTCACCTCTAAATGTTCATTCCTCATCTTAAGCCAATGGTCCTTTGACTTGGTGGGTCTTGGGCTCCATTGACGTGGCCTTTAAGATCCCAGGATGGCCTCAGTGACCCAACACGGGGGAGGACCTAACAGCATTCAGGGTCCTGTGGTGGCTGTCAGAGTGAACATGGATCGTCACCTTGTTGGCACTGACCACTAGTTAAGCGTGCTGCATGATGGACTGCCCAGATTGGCCATCTTAACTAATGTAAAATAGAGTCGTTGAACATCTCATCTCCTCGAGCCATGGCCTGAGCTTCTGTGAAAGTTAATATTGATGTTATTTCTTTTCCTTTGGTGGTGTGTAGGCATGTGGGGTGATAGTAGAATTAATCAAAAGCAAGAAAATGGCTGGGAGAGCTGTTTTGTTGGCAGGACCTCCTGGAACCGGCAAGGTATCTTTTTCTCCTTTCTCTAATATATCCAAAGAGTGGTCCCAATGTCTAAGCCAAACTGAACTTATGTCTTAACTATGTTTTATTTCCCCAGGTTGGTTGGGTTTCTTTAAAAGGACCAATGTGAAGTAATATAGTTGGGTATCTTAACATTGAGACTCTCCTGGCATACTTCCAGGGAAGAGCAATTAAGGTCCTTAGAGGAGGCTCATTGTCTGAAACTTGTCTTCTACATCTTATTCCTTTTCCTTGCAGAAAAATACATTTTTGTCTGTGGCTTCCCAGAATTTATAAAAGTAGTTTTTCAGTTGAAGAATAAGAGATTAATTCAACAAGTACTGATTGATAATCTTCCACATTCTTGGCTCTGGGAACTCCATGGAAATGAGCATTGATTTGTGACACAATCCCTTCCAATAAGGACCATAAAACCTAGGAAGAGGAGTAGTATAACACATAAGAAAGGAGAGTGGTTTTCCAAAGTAGCCCCTAATTATTAATTTTATAGCACTGACCATTAGGTGGAGTTGCATTCAGAAGAGGGTGAGATATCATGAGGGTGTTAGATTGTCATCTGAGATCCACTAAACGCTAGACATTACTTCTCTCAAAACAACAGAGTGGAGACTCTGGATAATCTGTGATAAGAATTTATCACATTTATCAGATTCAGCTCCAAGGGCTCCGATAACTGACCAGGGGGTAGAAGGAAATATTCTTGACTTGCAGGTAGTCTGGTCTTTTACCAGGTCTTTTTGAACTTGTTTTTGCAACCCTCACGGTTTCTGATACAAGTATCTTATACATAGCAGATATAGTGAATGAATGCTTACCTTATTCCTACTCTTCTTGCCTCAGAATCAAGGAATCACAAGAATAGTCATTTGGGAGATAGCCCCCTCCTTTGGTCCCCTTCCCCAATCTCAATTAGTGCTCAGCTTTGCCCTACTGTGGCCCACCTCTTCACCTGTCTCCTACTCTCCTCCTCTTGCTTGGCTCATTGCCCTTGCCTCCTCCTTGATCTGCTTCATTCTGCAGCTACCAAGAAGTATTCCCGAAGCTTGGATCTGACCATGTGACTTGTGAAGCCATCTCTGCTACAGCTCTCAGGTGTCTCAGCTTAGATTCTCTCCTCCCCTCCCTTTCCTGTTCCTCAGCTCCTTTGCACTTGGAGACCCTCTGGTCTAAAATGTACTTTTTCTCACCTCCATCTATTCAAGTCTCTAGCTTCCTTCAAGGTACCACAGCTCAGTGCCAACTCCTACAGCAAGCCTTTCCTCATTCTTGATGCTGTAGGAACTTTATATGACTTTGCATTTGCAAGTCTCTTTTGCATTTGTATATAAGTATCACCTTCTGAAGCTTCTTGAGGGCTGGGGCTTTTTCATTTTTATCCTTGTGTTCTCACTGTAGTTTAGTAAATATTTGTGGAATTAAGTCATATGCTCACTTAAGATATTTCTAAGGTCATGCCTACCCCTCTCCTCCCACCCCTTTACTTGGTAAGCTTGAATCATTGATTTAAAAATAACTTAACTATTTCAGTGCTGACCAGGCATTTTCAGATTTTTTTTCTCAGGATGATTTCTAAAGGATGCAGGGTTTCCCTCCCTGTATTTAAAAAAGGAAAAAATTATGTATAAAAAGCATACAGTAATAATGTATTCCATAATTGTCATATCATGATCTATCCTTTTTAGATATGAGGGCAAATTGATTCTACTTCTTTTGTTTTTCTGATTAAAGATATTTCTAAAGTTATAGATTGACTTTGCCTAGTAAAGTCATAAGAAATTTATCATGTGAATTCATCAAATGATGTGAAAACAAGAGAGTAACACTTTATTAAAATGTTAAAAAGCAATTTTTTTTTTTTTGGCATTTTTAGACAGCCCTTGCCCTGGCTATTGCTCAAGAGTTGGGTAGTAAAGTTCCCTTCTGTCCAATGGTGGGAAGTGAAGTCTACTCTACAGAAATTAAGAAGACAGAAGTTCTAATGGAAAACTTCAGAAGAGCAATTGGTGAGTATCAGAATTGTATACCAAAGTTTTTCATGCTCAAATCAGTGGAGGTAGAACTAATTAGTACATTCAGCTTTTCAAATTTGGATTTGTTGAATTGTGACTCTTGATTTTTTTTTTTATTTAGCTCTATATTTGAGAACCTAAGTTTGAATTCTGTATGACTGAGCAAATCATGTGACATACTATCGGTCTGTGTTTTCATTTGTAAAAAATGAAGAATCTGGAGTAACAAAACAACTCTGAAGCATCTATTACTTTTGCTTGTATCATTAATTGTCATTTTACTTTGTTAAAATGCTCTGCAGATAAATTTCCAGAGAAATCACAGCAAAATGCTCACTATAGTTATAGGACAAATGTACTTCCACTTAACAGAATAAATGAATGCAGGTAAAGTTTTTTGCTAAATACATTTTTATAAAATCAATCATATTTTAAAGACAATATTTTAAGTTTTCTTTTACTTTTTCAGGTAAGAATTTTTAATTAAAAATTAAATAAATTTTAAAAATTTAAATTTTAAGATTAAAAGTCTTTTAATTAATTTTAAAAATTAATGCTGCCTACTATCCCTGGTTGAAAATTAAGCAATTAAAAAAAAATTTCCTGAAAAGTAAAGCCCTCAATACAGAACTACATCGTTAGGCAAAACAATCTTGAACATTAATTATTTCTCTCTGAAGTTTTAAGTTCATTATCTGTTAGGAGGTGAGTGGTATGGGGCAGTTGGGTAACACACTGGTGGATAGAAACCCCAGGCCTGGAGTCAGAAACTGAATCTGCCTCAGATACTTATTAGTTGTGTGATCCTGGGTAAGTCACTTTACCCTATTTGCCTCATTTTCCTCATCTATAGAATGAGATGGAGAAAAATGACAGACCACTCTAGTATCTCTGCCAAGAAAACCCTAAATGAGGTCACAAGGTCAGGAATGAATGAAATGACTATATAACCAAGAAGTATATTTTGTTTTCATTCTTTTGAACTGCTGCAGATTTTGTTTTTCAAAATCATTTTTTCTCTGCATCAGATTGTAAAGATCTTCTAAAATTGTTTCATTATTTCTTATGGTATAGGATGTACTGTTGCATTCATATGTCATAATTTGCATAATCATTTTCCAACAGGAAAATATTTCCTTAGTTTTCAATTTTTGACTACTAGGAGGAAAAGCTGCTAAGAGTATTTTTGTATACATAGATCCTTTTTCTTTTTAACTTATTTGATGCAATAACTTGGTAGTATTGTAGTTGGAGCAAAGGTCAAAATTAATTAATAAAATAATAATACATACGCATATATAATTAGTGACTTTTTGGGTACACTCTCAAATTGCTTTCCAGAATGGCTGGATCAATCCATACCTCTTCCAACAGTGCCCTCCATATACCTGTTTTCCCCATAATCTCTCTGACAATGGCCCTTTTTTTTGGGAGGGAGGGGTCATCTTTGCCAGACTTGATAGATTTGAGGTAGAACCTCAAAATTGCTTTAATTTGCATTTCTCTTAATTATTAGTGACTTAAAGAATTTTTTTCATGTGATTATTGATGTTCTTTTGAAAATTACAGGTTCATATCTTTTGGTTATTTTTCTTTTGGAATACTACTTGATAGTATTATAGAGATAAGTCCCATGTAAAAAATTTGATAGTACTTGTTTGCTGGTTTCTGAAAGGGCCTTAATAACACTAGGGAAAATATGTACTTTGTAGCAGTTTTGGAAAAAGGTCTACCATGAGGCATCCTGGGGGAACTCCCAGGGCTTTATTCATTGTATATGTTTGCAAAATATGCAGGGAGAATTAATATCTTTTTTCTTAGCTCATCTGTTAGCTCAATCCACAAGCATTTATTAGGAACCTACCATTTTCCAGATGGTGGGGAAATAAATACTAAAGGAAAGTCCTTGTCTTCCCAGAAAACTGAAGTACTATATATCAGGAATTGGGGCCTCAGGAAGCTTAAGTCAAAGGTGAGCTCCTAGGGACAGTGACTGGAACCCTGAAGTAGTAGGGGATATCACCTTTTCAGTGGCAGTGATGGTACTGGCTTGA
Source organism: Antechinus flavipes (assembly GCF_016432865.1). NCBI lineage: Eukaryota > Metazoa > Chordata > Mammalia > Dasyuromorphia > Dasyuridae > Antechinus > Antechinus flavipes. The sequence continues at coordinate 57,885,585 of NC_067398.1, read as the reverse complement.
TGGTGATGATCACAGTGAGGAGTGGCAACAAGGCAAAAACGGCGAGATGTTGCCCAGGGGTTCTGATGGGGCAGAGCATGGTTTGGGGTTGGCTGATCACAGGCTGTGGGGTTGGCTGATCACAGGCTGAGGGGATGCCTGCCTGGGGCGACTCTTCTCTAGACTCATTCCCCAGCCGAGCTTTCAGGGAGACATAGAAAGTGGGTTGGGTTGAGAGGATCACAGGGCAGAAGGCTGGATGCCCACACTAGCAGTGCCTTGGTGCCCTGCTGTCCTGGTGGCGGAGTCCTCAACTAAGGAATCCATTTTACCAGTCTTTGTAGAGGGCTTCTTTTGGATTCACTAGTTTGCTTTTTTTCCACATGAAAGGGATCTGGGAGCATCTGATCCAGCTCTCTGAGTTTTGGAGGGTTTTTTGGTACCAATGAGGAATGGAAGGTTTAGAAAGATCAGACCACTTCTTCCAGGCCCCAGACGAAAGTCTCCTTGTTTCCAGATTCAATGTTCTCACTGAGTAACACACAGCTTTTAGGAGAGAGACTGGCTTACACCTGGACTGAACAAGATCAGATTTTTTCTGGTTAAGATTTCAAGCTAAATGAAAAGCGAAAAAGCAACGAGCTTGATTAAGAGTAGCAGCGGAACTTGTTCACTCTTTAAAAGAATTAAGTAGGACTTAAATTGGTTTTCTCATTACAAGGAATGGGTTTCCTTGTTTTTAGCCAGTCTTTTGGGATCCAGTCTTTTTTAGGGTTATGACCAGCAGAGAGACTTAATTATGGTTATTACAATATAAATGGCTTCAAGAAAGCTCTTGTGGGAGACATCTTCATTCTCTCAAGGTCAAGTCAGGTCAGGTGGAAAGACCAATGAGAGTCTTCCACAGATCTCTTTGAAGGTAAGGATCTTGTTGGTCAGAGACTGTGTGCCTGGAACCCAGATTTCGATTCCTTTAAGTTGGCTTATCTAGATCCTCTTTACATTTATGTCTTAAACCCATTGTTGGTCATGTTAATTGTGATAATTACTGCTATAGTTCTAACATGTGTATACTTATTCCTGGACTTGATTTAATTCTATCTAGAAGAATAGAGTTTCATTTACAAGTAGTACCTCACCAAATGTTGAAGATCTTTGTTTTTTAAAATGTGACCCTTGCTAACAGCTGATAAAATCTTGTCAAAACTCACTTTTTTATGCTGTTGATTTCCCAAAAAATAACTTAATTGGCTTTAGTTCTGAAATGATAAATTTCTCTGGCTTCCATTTTGTGTTTTTTCATTTGCTGTGGCTCTTGGTCCAGGCTGCTGCAGCAAGGTGAGAAAAAACTCTTAATCCTGCTGTGGTGCAGAAGAGAAGCCCATTGAATGTCATCAAAGAGAGCCTCAGTCTTGGGCAGCCTTTGAATTCCTGTTAAGTGGGCGGGGGAGGGGAAGAGCGGGGCCTGAACTCAAAGAAAGGCGCAGGAGTCGGGGCTGTTTCCTTGATGTGATGAAGGTCCCTGTCAGGCATTTGGAAACCCGAACCCGCAGATGAAACCCGTGTCATCTGCGTTGTCATTCTCCGAGACGGCAACAATTCGCCTCCTTTGTGGGCTACCAGCCGTCCACATTCCCCGCATGTCAGCACAGCCACTTCCAAACAAATACAGGTGCTCGTGAAAGACGGGGATTCTTCGTTCCCCTGTGAGGGACTTCCTGTCATATTCACCTCACACACGAAATTGTTAGGCATTCCATCGGGAAGATTTCTTTCTTTTGGATAGAAATATTTCATTTTCAAAATATATTCAAAGCCATGTTTAAATTGCTTTTCTTGTTGCTCTCAGTTAGCCCCGTCTTCTGGAAACTCTGTACTTAGCTTAGTGTTCATGAGACTTAAGGTATTTTGTGGGAGAACAAATGAAACATTTCTTGTCTTTTATTATTATTTTAAATCCTTAATTTAATTTGAGTTGGTGAAGACTTAGAACAAACCTTAAAGACTATCTATCTAGCTCAGCCCTGTTCGTGTTACGGATTAGGAAACTGAGGTGCATGAAGCTCTGAAACTGCCCTGGAATCCCCCAACTTAGGAGGGCACAGAGGGCTGAGACTCCTGCCTCCCGACTCCATCCTTGGTCCCCTGCTGTTCTTCCACGGCCCAGGCCTTCCTGGAGAGTCTCGCTGGACCAGGTTCCTCAAAGAAGAAAGCAAGCTGGTGGCCTGGGTGCTTTTTACATGTAAAAGAAGCCCGGCTCTGGAGATCCAGTGCAGAGAAGGGCAGGCTGGGGTTTGGGATAATAGGACATCCTTCCCTCCTCCCCAATGTCTTTTTGGTCATTACCACTCTTGGGAGGGAAGGGTAGCCGAGGTTTAGGGTCACAGGTCATTGGGGGGGGGGGGCAGACCTAGAACCTGGGTTTTTGCCTTCTTCCTCTTATTCCCTTGCCCTGACCCAGATCAGCTGTTGTTTTCTCTGCAGAGTAGTTTGGGGAGCCCTGGGGCCTCAGGTAGAAAATTGCCATCTCCTCCCCCATATCAGCTTCAGTCAGAAAAGGCTCTCCAGAGTGACCACTGGTCCCTTAATCGCCATATCTGATGGGCTTTTCTCTGCCTTCCTTTTTTTTTTTTTTAAATCTTTTTATTGACAGAACCCATGCCAGGGTAATTTTTTACAGCATTATCCCTTGCATTCACTTCTGTTCCGACTTTTCCCCTCCCTCCCTCCACTCCCTTCCCCAGATGGCAAGCAGTCCTTTACATGTTAAATAGGTTACAGTATATCCTAGATACAATATATGTGTGCAGAACCGAACAGTTCTCTTGTTGCACAGGGAGAATTGGATTCAGAAGGTAGAAATAACCCAGGAAGAAAAACAAAAATGCAAGCAGTTTATATTCATTTCCCAGTGTTCTTTCTTTGGGTGTAGCTGCTTCTGTCCATCTTTTTCTCTGCCTTCCTGACTTGTTGTGTGCCGAGTACTGGGCTAAATGCTTTACAAGCCCTTGCTCATTTGGTCTTCACCAGAGCCCCTGTGAGATAAGGGCATAATTATGCCCATTTATGTCATTGAGGAAGCTGAGGCAGACAGATTCTCTGTGAAAACCTCCACCCTGGAAGTGACTCTGACTCAGGCCTGGGTAGTGTGGGCCCACCTGCGGAAGTGCCCTGGGAGGATCCCCGCTGTGAAGATTAGCAACTTCCTTGGGGCTAGAGACTGAGCAGCAAAAGTATCACTGCTCCCCACAAAAGCCAACTTTAAGTATTAGCAGTTGCTCTATCCCTTCCCAGGTTCACACAGGCCTCTTAAGTGTCCAAGGGCCCGACACTGGCCGTGGATCACCTTGCTACTTCATCCGCACCCAGGCCAGTGCGACGTGGCTCGGACCCTGCTTTATTCTGCACGTACTCTCCTGGCTATCGCTGCCCTTTGGGCAGACAGCACTTCCCAGAGCTTGAACTGGGGATCCTGGCATCTGAGCCATCTTCACTTGGTGGGTCCAAAGCTGACCTTGGGGCTGCTTCTGCTTCCCACCCTGCATTGGCCCAGACCCCTGCCCACCTCTGCTCCCCCTCAGCTTTCCCAGCTCCCCTCTCCCTTCTGGTGCCAGCCTCCCAAATGATCTCCCTGCCTTAACCCTCTCCTCACTCCAGCCCAGCCTAGACATTGCTGCCAAAAGAACTTTCCCTGAGTGCTCTTTTGGCCAGATGATGCCCATACTCAACAAACTCCATGATTTTCTGTGCCAGAAGATAAATCCCTGTGCTAATCTGCTTGTCTAGCCTCCAAGGTCATCATTCCCTTCCCTCTCTTTGTGATAGCCATACTGACCTGACCACCTGCGGGCCGCTTTCCCGGGGGTCTAGGCCCTTGCCAGCCCAGACCCTCCCCTTGCCTCCCCATAAGCAAGGCCACTTTTCTTTAATCTTAGAGCCCAGGTTCTGTCTTCTGCCCAAAGCTCCTGGATTCCTCAGCCACTCATGCTCCCAAACTATCTTGGATTTAGTGCTTTGGACATAATCTGTATCACCGTTCGTGGATTTTTTATAGTCACCTGTTTTCTTTCCCATTAAAATGTGAGCTCCTTCTGGTAGGGTTTGTTCTGTTCCGTTGTGCTTCCCCAGGGCTCAGGAAGCCTTATAAATGCTGGAAGATTAGATTGATGAGAACACGAATGGGGGTGTACTTCTGGGTGCAGCCTGGACTGGGAGGAGAGAATAGGGTCACTGGCAGAATTCTAATGAGAAATGCAGAATAGGTCAGTGAGAAGAAGTGGGGTCCAAATCTTCATTTATTTCTACAGCTAGTGTCCATCAGATTTCCCATAAATTTAGGAGCTTTGGCATTATTTAAGGGGCCTGTTTCCAAGCAGTATGGCTTGAGAATGAATCCCTCTTCACCTTCAAATTTGAGGGTTTTGTGGCAGGTGCTCTTAGAATTACACTTTGTTGGTATTTCTAGACCCTCTAAAAATAAATTTAATATAGTAGCTGTTAACTTTGGCAGGGTGTCTCTTGTTGAAAGTCTTCAGTATTTACTGCCCTGGACTTCGGTCATCCCTGTATACAGGCATATGTTCAGGGACTCCAGTCATGTGCTTCATGTTTGAGAGAGCTCTCTGTCCCTCCAGACACTCACTTTGGTTGTAAAAGTATCATCTTAAGTTCCAGGCCAGCAGAGGGAGACATTTGTGAGGTCTTCCCAAAGGAAATCTAAAATAATCAGGATTGATCCAAAAAATCATTTAGATTTTCTTTTTTTAAGTGAAAAGATAAGATTGGATTCTAGAGAGCCCTTGAATATTGGAATGGCAGATTATGGGTAAAGCACAAATCATGTCTCCATAGGAGGTGTTCTGGCCTGTCCTGGGGGCTAGAAGACGCATTCCCTGCCCTAAGCGACAGTCACAGAGTAATCTCTTACCTCTATTTCTAAAATTTCTGGGGGTGGTGAAGACAGAGACAGAGAAAAACAGACAGAAAATACAGAGAGAAAGATAAATATATAGAGAGAAACAGACAGAGATGGGAAGAGAGAGGAGAACAGACAGAGACAAAGACACAGACAGAGACGGAGGGACAGATGGGGGTCTGACAAGTCTTCTCTGGTGAAGTTTGTGCTCCTCCCCCTTACTTCTCGCTTGGAGAGAGTTCACCAGTCTAGATTTCTGTCTTTCTGTGTTGGTTTCTGATTTAGATGTGTCTAAGTATTCAGTAAAACAGTAATTTTCTACTTCAAGCTGTTGGAGTTTATCATCTTGTCAAAAGATCATTTGCCTTCCCAAAAGAGAGGGAAGGAGCTAATTTTAAAGTTAAACTAGACAGCCGTAATTATCAACTGCCCTTTGTTTCCTTGGGGGGGAAATATAAAAAACAAAAATATTTCTACCTTAGCAAATTTGAGGCACTATTTAATTGCTGATTAATCAGTGGTAAGTAAACTGTTGACGCTGTTAAGAGTTATCCAATGTTTATACCACAAGGGAGGCGTCCTTCATTTTTTACGGCTGTAGCTGCTCCTCAGAACTGGAGATGGGGAGGGGGCAGTGGTAGGCTGCTTGTTTGTTCCATTTTCTTCACTGAGATTCTGAAAATGCCGCTTAGAGTTTGCACCATGCCCAGCTCCAGGGCCCGTGGGTTAAGGAGCTGTGGTTTGGTCAGGGCTTTGTCTTGGAGACCTTGGAGTGCCTGGCTCCTGCTTCCCGCTTCCATGGCTCTCAGAGCTCAGTTGGAGCCCTGACCATCTGACTCCAAGCCTGTCCTCTCAGCCAGTCCCTGTGGGCTTGTGTGGGCCCTCCTGTCCTCGGGATGTTATCGGAAACAAGACTTTGTAATGGCTAAAATGGGGGGGAAGGGGAGTTGGGAAACTAAGTGGCAGAACCTCAGACACGAAGCATCACACCGTGCCCTGCCTCTCCTCTCTTACAGGGCTGAGGATAAAGGAGACCAAGGAAGTTTACGAAGGCGAAGTCACAGAATTAACTCCCTGTGAGACTGAAAACCCTATGGGTGGGTATGGCAAAACCATCAGCCATGTCATCATCGGACTGAAAACAGCAAAAGGAACCAAACAGTTGAAAGTGCGTACATTCTGTCAATCCTGCTCTCCAGCATCACGCAGGCTTTTGTGTGACTTTTTGTGATGTTACTGAATTAATTTTGCCTTACAAAATGTTACAGCTGGAAGGAACAGATGGGCCATGTGACCTGCAGTTAATAGTTGAGGAAATGCTTGGCCATAGGGAAGTTGGAGCTGGAACCAGAGCCTGCTTCTGACTGGCCAGATTTTTTTCCCCATACACTTCACTGTTTGAGAGCTCACTGTGCTTTCTGTTTCTGTTTCTGTTTGTAGTCCTTAAGCAGGAAGGCTGCCTTTGGGAAAGAGCAGGAAGGACAGGTGTTTGGCCATAGCTTGGAGACCTTCCTAAGGAGGAAGGGAGAGGAGGGGGCAAGCAGCTGTGAAAGCCCCCCGTAGGAGGAGGAGGATCAGCATCCCCTTACTGGTGACTTGCTCCCTCTGTAACCTTGAGTTTGTTTTGCTTGCCTGCTCTGCCACTAGTTTCCTCACCTACAAAACTAAGGGATTAAGCTTGAGATGCTTTCAGGCACTGAGCTTTGGGGATTCTGTGGCTTCTTGTTTGGTTTGTAGAGGTCAGCAATAGGTCATTGATGGGAATGGCCATTTTTCTTTTAAATCCTCTCCATCGATGCTCTCTCTTATCTACCAGTCATCTCTAGTGTGCCTGTGTTAATGAGATTTATAGTGGAGTCTTCCATTTCTTTACTAACTACCACACCTTTAATTCATTTGGAATCTAAACAAAAAATTATACGGACAAAAAGTGAAAAAAATTTCCATGTTAAAGCCTAAGTGAAATGATGTGTACAGCTAAGATTTCATCCAAGAGAAGAGCCTTTTTTTTGGAAAAGTTCTGTGATTTAAGCCTCCAAAATTGAAACCGTCCTTCGTTTTTCCATGTCCATTAGGTGTGCTCGCTTATGGTCATCCAGTCCCAGCTCCCTGCCCAGAGAACCCCACTCTTACAAAGTGCTGCATGTTCACAGTGCTTGCACTATGGGGCCCCCACCCAGGCACCAGCAGAGTTCCCCTCCTTGACAAATGAGGAGAAGGAGCCTGAGCAGCTCTGGGACCTGAACAGGAGACGGGCCTCCGACCTCACACCGGTTGTGTCCATGGCCGCCTCCCAGTCCATGTCTCCGCACACGACTTACCAAGGCAAACAATGCTGAAGTTTACTGGTTAACCAGCAAGCCTTTGTTGAATACCTGCTTAGTGCGGGGGAGGAGGGGGACCAAAGACAAAAAAAACAAGGCTCTCTCTCGGAAAGAGCCTGCGCTCTGCTGAGGGAGACCACGAGGGAGGGGAGGAGCAGAGACAGGAGACATCCCAGAGAGGGAGAGCTCTGACAGTGGGTGTTGGGGAAGGCCTGGGAGAAGGCAGCACTTAAGCTGAGTCCTAAAGGGAGTAAGGGCTTCTCCAGGGTGGGGGCAGGAACCCCAAAGCTCATTTGATTGGAGAGTGGAGGACAACTAACAAACAATTGTGGGGTTGGATAGTTGGGTTTAGGCCAGGTTGGGAAGGGCCTGAAAAGCCTAGTGATCTATTTTTGGTCAGTGTTTTAATCATTCTGAAAATTTGCTATGTAGCCTCTGACACTTGAAATTTGTATTGAGATGTTAAGATGTCAGAGAAATCTTCTAGAACATCAGGAAATTTATCCCAGTATGAAATTGAACAGCTTTAGCAGCCCTTGGGTTTGACCTCTACCTTCAGCCTCTGCCTGAAAACTGGTAGTGAAGGAGAAGCCTCCGTGTCCGAGGCAGTCACGTGTCTTCTTGCCGCTTCTGGGCTCTGATCTCTCATGCATAGCCCAGCCCTTTCAGTACTTTCAGGTCCTGAAACATCCCACTTCCTTCAGCTGATCCTGGGGCAGGCTGAGCTCCTCCAGGCTGACGCCTGTCCAAGCCCTTGGCCAATCCGGGGAACTGCTCTCAGAATCATGTGTCAGAGGGAGAAAGTGCCAAATTTCAGCTCTGAGTTAGTGAATAGAAAGGTTTTTTTTTTCCATCTAAGGTCACAGCCCCTCAGAAATCTATCCCTAAAGCCCAGATTTCTTTTCTAATGTCAACAGATGTGCTCTGATCAGTGGAAGGACTATCCCAGACTCCAAGAACCTGGGCCTTTTAAGATGTAGTCCAAGATTAACTAACTCTTTTGATTGCAGCATCACATTTCTTTTTCTTTTTTTAATCTGCAACAAAGATTTTTTAAGTGTCTACTATGTGCTAGGCACTGTACAAAACAGTCGTTATCCAAACATGACGTACTTTAAGAAGCCTTATCACTCCACTGATGCATTTATATATTAATTTATAGCTCAGCATCTACTTCTTTTTTTATTTTCTTATTAAACATGCATGGATAATTTTTCAACATTGACACTTGCACAGCCTTGTGTTCCAAATTTTCCCTTCCTTCCCACAACCCTCTCCCCTAGATGGCAAGTAATCCAATATATATTATACATATTAAAACGTGTGTTAAATCCAATATATGTAAACATTTATACAATTATCTTGCAGCATCATATTTCTGACATATATTGAACTTTCTGGCTGTCAGCTACAGACCCTGGATCTTTTTCAGATAGATTTCTGTCTAGCCATACTCCTCCATTGAACATGTGATGTTGATTCTTTGAATCCAAGTGTGAGACTTTTCATTTATCATTAGTAAGAATGGAGAGATTGGAAAACTTTCTACTCAGAAAATTTCAAAAAAGTAGATACACTCTAATATTCTGGGAACCAGGGTATGTGTAGTTAACCTTGATGGCCACTTTTCCTTGTGTGACCTTGGTGAAAGTCATTCTGTTCTCTTTATTCAATTTACTCTCAGTTTACTCCTTTGTCCAGTGAAGAAATGGACTTTATATTCTTTAATACCCCTTCATGATAATAGACTGGATTGCTCTGTGAGTCCCCTTTAGTCAACCCCTCTCTTTGCCATTGCTAAATGAGATCTGGAAGGGATTTTAGTCTTCTCAAAAAAGTCTGTCCTCAGGAAGCCTTCCCTGATGCCCAGAATAGCCAGGTACAGAGTGGGGGTCTTGTAGGATCTCTGCTTCCTGTGGCTGCTTCCCCACCTTGCTGTGTGTATGGGGGAGGAGAGGAGGGTACTACATAGGATCCATCTTGACCTAGCTTCCCAGCTGTAGGGAGTTTGCCCAAGACAGGTGCCCAGCACCTGTGACCAGTCAGCGCTTCACTGTAGACCACAACCTTTCTCAGCTAACTTAAAAAAAATTTTTTTTAATTATAGCTTTTTATTTACAGGATATATGCATGGGTAATTTTTCAGCATTGACAGTTGCAAATCCTTTTGTTCCAACTTTTTCCCTCCTTTCCCCCACCTCTTCCCCCACATGCTAGGTTGACCAATATATGTTAAATATGTTAAAGTATAAGTTAAATACAATATAAGTATACATGTCCAAACGGTTATTTTGCTATATAAAAAGAGTCGGACTTTGAAATAGTGTACAATTCAAGAACACTTGAGTTCAAATCCAATCTCAGACTCTCACTGGCTGTGTGATCCTTAAAAAGCCCCTTAACATTTCTTTGCCTAATCCACTGGAGAAGGAAATGGCAAACCACTCCAGTATCTTTGCCAAGAAAACCCCATAGGGATCATGAAGTTAGGTACAGCTGAATGACTGAACTACAAATAAATGAATAAATAAACAAAGATCTGTTATCTGCAAAAAAAAAAAAAAAAAAAAGAAAAGAAAAGAAAAAAGAAATAGTGTACAATTAGCCTGTGATGGAAATCAAAAATGCAGGCGGACAAAAATAGAGGGATTGGGAATTCTATGTAGTGGTTCATAGTCATCTTCCAGAGTTCCTTCGCTGGGTGTAGCTGGTCCACTTCATTATTGCTCTATTGGAACTGATTTGGTTCATCTCATTGTTGAAGAGGGCCACGTCCATCAGAATTGATCATCATATAGTATTGTTGTTGAAATATATAATGATCTCCTGGTTCTTCTCAGTCAACTTTTAATCATCCTCTTGTGATTTGAAGTTTTCTCATCCAGATGAAGACAGTGTTTTGCTCTCCTCTTAGCTCCCCAAAATACAAGTAACTTCTTTTTTGAAATCTCTAGTTATTAAATTTCTCATTCTGTACGATGGTAATTAATGCGCCTGCTCTGGGTTTCAGCTGGACCCCAGCATCTTTGAGAGTTTGCAGAAGGAGCGCGTGGAGGCTGGAGATGTGATCTACATCGAAGCCAATAGCGGGGCAGTGAAGGTAACTAACTGGCGGGCCCACCCCTGGGGACTGTAAGCATAGTGGGTGGAGAGCCAGGTTCTGGGTTCAGATCCTCAGCCATGACTCCAACCCTTAGGAGATGACTGCTGGCAGCAAACAGACGGTCTCTCCTCACTGCACGGACAAATTGAGTAAAAGCTGTTTTCTTTTTCTGGACTACAGTCCTTTGACCTCTGCAGGATCAAAACATCTCTTCAAGAACAAATAAATAAATAATTGAGATGTAAAGCCTTTTTGGAGGAGAGTTGAGGGTGGGAAACCAAAACGACTTTAGTCATTGTAGAATTGAAATGTGCAGTGCATTTAATCTTCTTTTATCTCTTTGGTATTTTCTTCCCAAGATATATGCATGGGGAAGGGAATACTGCATTAGTTGGCATTCTTTTCCTATCTGATTTTAAATGTACTGTACAGTGTTACTTGCTGTTTAATGGATGAGCATAATACTTCGTATCATACAATAAATCATCCACCTACAAAAGAGTCTGAACAGTTCCCTCAGTCTCCAGTTAATCTGTTGGATTTGTCCTTTATCAGGAATTGCATACAGTTAAAAGAAAAGGAGGGGGGAAGAGTCTAAGTAGAGAAAATATCAGGTGTTTTTCAACAGGGTTTTTGAGCCTGGTGATCAGTAGATAGGGTGCTTCTCTTGCCAGCAGGGGAGTGGGGCATATTCTGAGTTGTCAACCAAAGCTTGTCAGGACTGTAATTGTGAACCAGTGCCTTTATCTTTGTCAGCTGTGTGTCATTCAGGGACTTGGCAATGAAACTCACCAGATACTTCTGTTCTCCTCCATCTTCCTTTTCTGTAGAGGCAAGGCAGGTGTGATACCTATGCTACTGAGTTCGACCTTGAAGCGGAAGAATACGTTCCCTTGCCAAAAGGCGATGTGCACAAAAAAAAGGAAATTATTCAGGATGTGACCCTCCATGACTTGGATGTTGCCAATGCTAGGCCCCAGGTACTGACCTGATACTTCTGTAACCTTAGTAAGACATCAGGGTCTGGAAATGGATTGTCGCCTCATCTCGCCTTCTTGGAAAAGACAGACCTTTTCTGTCTTCTGTATGTTCAGCAATTAACATTGACAGTAGCCAGAGGGAGTTCCTTTGTTCTTATTCAAATGCTGTAGGAACAAATGATTTTTTACTAGCTTGAGCTAGAAGAATCCTGCATTGGCAAATTCCCGGTGTCTTTTCCCAGCCTTCTCTAGATGGACCATTGTCTCACAATTATGTTCCTTATCAATAGTATTTTGAAGCAGGTTCTGTATATGCTATGATTTTCTGTCTCCTGAAGGCACAGTATGCTGCTCTAGTCAGTGAATTCATGTTTCATATTTCTAACGTTCCTTTTTGACTCCAAAATTATTTCACTTTGTGATTATATCTGTAAGTTAATTTAGAATTTGATTATGCAAGTGTTGTCTCTAAATTTAATTTTTGAGCCTAAGTATTTGAATTTAAGCCCTAAGTAATTTCTCACATTATGGGAGCAGTAATGTCCAGCACTCTCTCTTTTGAAGCTTCCCAAGTTTGCCTCTCAGTCACACTGGGAGATGGAGAGCTTAAATTTGATCCTGATTTTCCTCATGAGAAAACTGTAGCTTGGAGATATTTAAGTGATTTGCTCCCAGTCACACACTGTAGTTGCTCTCTGTGGGATTTCTATAGTTTAAAAGTGAGTTTACTGTGGTGGAGAGAGTGCTTGACCGACCGTCAGGCATCTGACTTCTGGCTTACTTTGTTCACTTTTCAGGGCCTCACATTCACCCGGCAGATTGGGGACTTTCTGGCTCCTCTGTAACGATTGCCGCAGAGTTAGGTGCTCCTGCAAAATCCACTTCCCTTTCAGGGTTGATGGGGCTGCCCTTTCCTTGCCAGTTTGCATTAAAGCATTCGGCAGGAGAGAGGGATGCACTTAGTGACTGTGAATGTGCCTCTCCTGAGACGCAGTGAACAGGGACCGTGGTAGAAAAGGCGAGATGGGGCTTCCTGGGCTCGAGGGCCCATGGAGGTCACCCAGGCTGTTTGTGGGAGGCAGAAGGGGGGACGTGGGCACTGCCAGCCACTCAGCTGGGTCTGTCTTTGTCTCCTGTGCAGGGCGGGCAGGACATCCTTTCCATGATGGGCCAGTTAATGAAGCCAAAGAAGACCGAAATCACAGGTGTGAAGGCGCAGAGGGCTATCCCTGGGCTGTCCCTGCTACTGAAGTTGGAGGGGGCGCAGGGGGATGCTGCTTTGATACTTTTTAAAAAGTGTCTGAGAATTAGTCGGGCAGGGTCCTCCAAACCCTGTGATTTGTGCTTTCCCTCTCCAGTTTGGTTTTATCTTTTCCCACTCTCCCTGGCAGCCCAAAGGGCAGCATGGTGCAGTGGGGAGTGAGCTAGCTGTGTGACTGGAGGCAAAGTCACCCATGTCTCAGTGCCTGGGTACCTGGTACCTGGTTTGTGTCCATGGGTGACATTAATGCAATCAAAAGTCTAACTCTCCAGCCTCAGAGTACTCTATTAGCTGCTTATGATTGAATAATAAAGAGCTCAGCTCTTCCTAAGGCTTGGCCATTCGTGGTCTACTTTGGCTTTCCCAGAGAGCTGGTTACAATACTATTCCTGTTTTATAGATGAGAACACCGAGTCTCAGAGAAACAGAGCGATTTGCTGGTGGTCATACACCCATTCTGTCAGACTTAGGCCATGGCTCCTGTTTCCTTCCCCATATTTTTTTATTTTAAAATGGTTTTGCCAAGGAAGGGGAGGAGCGAGAGAGATAGATTGAGGAGACGCTGAGACCTGTCCTTTCTGGGGCACGCTGCATGCTGTTTTCTGGAGCTTTGCCGGCATGGCAGCACAGGGATGGAGTCATGGGCATTCTGTGGCCCGGTGGATCCCAAAAGGATGGCAAATAATGCTGGGGACAGGTCACTTGGCTCCTGTGAGTCTGCTTCTCATAGTGTGCAAGCTTGACCTTCCTTCAAGAAGAACAAGTCTCCTGTATTTGATTAGGGACAGGGGGCTGCAGACAGAGCTCCAGCCCTGGCCTGAGAAGCAGGGGACCTTGGGCAAGTCCCTTCAGCCCACTGGTCCCACTAAAACGGAACGCAGACAGACGTCAGGGGCTTTTACATGAGCCGTCGTAGGGATCGGGCCAGGATTGGTTCCTTTGGTCCCAGCTTGAAGGCGGTGGGTGTTAGAGCAGCGCAGCGACCCTGAGTTCGGGCCTGGGCCAGACCGTGGGACTCCGGGCCACTCCAGCCTGCCTCATGGTGTTCTTTGTCTCCCAGACAAGCTGCGCGGGGAGATAAACAAGGTGGTCAACAAGTACATTGACCAGGGCATTGCCGAGCTGGTCCCCGGAGTGCTGTTTGTGGATGAGGTGCACATGTTGGACATCGAGTGCTTCACCTACCTGCACCGCGCCCTCGAGTCCTCCATCGCCCCCATCGTCATCTTCGCTTCCAACCGCGGCAACTGCGTCATCAGGTATGGGCCCTTCTGGGGCTGGGCGCGAGAGGCCTTCTGGGGCGAGCGCAGCCCGGATGCTTGGGACCCGAGACTCTTCTTCTCAGCACCTGCTCCCCCTGCTCCCTCTCCTGCCAAAAAACCAATCTCTCTGCTTTAGGCACCTTCTTTTGGACCCAAAATGGGATTCCCCAGCTCAGTTCCTTCACTTTATTCACCAGACTTGGCTCCAGATAACTCTTGGCTTGATCCAAAAACCAGCCGCCCTCCCAGGGACGGAGCTCTGCTCCAGGGAGGAGTTTCAAAGGACGGGTTGGCTCTGAAGACACTTCCTATGATGGGATTCCCATAATTCTGAGAGTTGGCAGCAACTCTGGAGTTAGTAGGTAGCCTCCCAAGGGGAGAGCGAGTTATAGGTGTGCAGTCTGGTGGTCCTTGAAAAGAAAGACCAAGTCGAGCTCTTTTATGGCCACACTGCAGGCTTGGGGCCGTCCCCAAGGGTTGGATTGGCACTTTTCCTCCAGAAGCCGGCCATTGTGTGCAGATGGCAGCTTCTCCTGGCTCCAGGACCAGCGGCAGCTGCTGCCAGCTTGGCCTTAGGAAAAGCCTGGACGGGAAACAGCCTTGGGAAACATGGGAGATTATCCTTGGAGCTGCCTCTCTTTCCTCTCTCTATGTCTGTCTCTTGTCTCTCTCCCTCCTTTCTCTCTGTCTCTGTGTCTCTGTTTCTCTCTCTGTCTCTCTCTGTCTCTCTCTTTCTCTCTGTCTCTGTTTCACCCTCTTTCTCTGTGTCTCTGTGTGTCTTTTCGGTCTGTCTCTCTTTCCCTTTTCTCCTTTCCATTTACTCTTTTTTCCCTTCCTCACCTTTCTCTCTTCACTCTCTCCTCCCTCTTTCCTTTCTTCCCTCCCTCTCTCCTTCCTTTCCTTCTTCTTTCCCTCCCTTTCTTCCCTCTCTCTCCTCTCTCTTTCTCTGTCTCTCTCCCCTCCCCCTTTCTTCCTTCCTTCTCACTCTTTTTCCTTCCTCACCTTTCTCTCTTCACTCTCTCTTTCCTTCCCTCTCTCTCCTTTTCTCCCCCTCCCTTCCTACATCTCTCCCCCTCTCCTTTTTTTCTCCCTCCCTTTGTCTCCACACACACAAAGAGCACAGTATCCGGTGTGCTGTCAGTACCTACTATAGGTAATGCAGTACTGTCCAGTTTACATGTCCATGTTATAGGATGAATGGAGAGTGCCATCTACTGGAGAATATGATGGATGAAGCTTTCAAAAGGACTTCACTGCTCTATGTAGAATATCCTTCATCGCTCTATGTTCAGATCCTGCTGGTTCCAAGCACTATATGTGGGTGTCTGGCCCTGATTGCTTGGAATGGGGGGGGGGGGGGGGGAGAGTCCTCTGTTAGCATGGTCATATCATACCTGGGAAGAAAATCATTGGGGGTTTGTCCTGAGTGAGGTGTTGGGTTCTGTGCACCCAGTTTGGGTGAATCTGATACTATTTGCACCCGATGGAGACTTTGGGGTGTTTAGATAAAGCCCTTCATTCTTCTGAGGAGAGGATGGAAGCCAGAGGGATGACTGACCCCCTACAGCCCCTGATGAATCGGTGAGAGAGCTTAGAGCTGGTTCTGACAGACCCACTGTTGCTGAAGGTCGTTAGTGGTGGGGGGACATGAAAACCCAGGGCTTCCTTTGGTGCCATCCCCACGCTGGTGTTCCCTGCCCACTCTGGGTTCAGGGTGGGAGGCCGAGTGGCCAAGTGCCCAGCAGCGCCTTCCAGGGTCCTGCCAGGATCTGCCTTCAAGGTTTCTAGTCCCAGAGACCCTGGGCAGCCTTCAGCATTCCTCCTCTGGAAGAGGCCCTTAAAGCGTCCTTGCCAGCCAGAGAGCAAGAGGTCCAGGAGAGTGAGATTTTATGCAGGGACCCATGGGCCACCTAAGCTAGAAGCCCATCAAGGTGTGTGTCTGAGGGAGCTCTGGGGCGCTGGAGACACCTCCACGCAGAGCAGCTTTTGGGGGCTGTCAGAGTTAGGATCTTGTGGCTATAGATGCCTGGGTCTAATCACTGCCTTGTCCCTGCCTTGGTTTTATTAGTGGGGCTGATCATTTGTCATCACAGGGTGCCGCACCTGCCTCCAGCATTTGTTTTGCAGATAAATAAACTCTCCTCTATAAAGTACTCTGTAGGCATTTAAAGCATCGTATAATGGGAACTGTTTACAGAGCTTTAATTTCCTTATCTCTAAAATGAGATATTTTAAAACTTAATAAAGTTCCTTCTGCCTCTAATATTAAGGATTTTATGTTTCTGGTTCCCCAATAAAGTAGATTTTCCAAGGATCTGTTCAGCAATGTTTTCAAGTCTCCCAATAGAAAATATGAGAGTTCAACCCAAAGTTGTAGGTTGCAGTTTGCCTTTAGACAAGGGCTAGCATCTGTTTTCTCTAGGATGGTTTAAATTTAGCTTTGACCTATAAGAGAAATTTGGCAACTAGGTAGCACAGTGTTAGGTCTGCAGTCCGAAAGACTTGTTTTCATGAATTCAAATATGGCCTTATTAGCTGGATGACTCTGGACAAATATTTAATCTTGTTTGCCTCAGTTTCCTCATCTGTCAAATGGGCTGGAGAAGGAAATGGCAAATGTGCCAAGAAAATTCCACATAGGGTCATCAAGAAACAGACATGACTGCAACAGCTGAACAACAGCAAGCACAGCATTGTTTCAGTGACTTGAATAAATATAACTTGTTCTTATTATCTAGATGGAATCTATTTATTGCACTTAATGTTACTAGAGGGAAAATTAGCCTAGACTTATCATTTACCCTCCAATTTGTAGCTTTCCTTCATAAAGGATATGAAAATATTAGTGGACATTATTGTTTTAATTGATGAATAATAGCTTACATACTTAAGGACAGGAGAAGAAACCATTTAGTAAATTATGAACCCACTCATTTTTTCCCAACTGGCATCAGACTATGAAACATTTTAGATAGTATAGTCTATTGTCTAATCATGCACAAAATTCGAGATTGTTATTTTAGAACATTAGATACCAGCTTCTCCTGGATTTCTGTGAACATCATGGATCAGGGCGACATGGTTTGGCCCCCAACTTACTAGGTATCATTGGGTGTTTTTTCTTTCTCAGCAGCTGAAATTCTTCATTTCTAATTGGGAAGGATCCTATGATCCTTTGCACTTCAGTTATTTTTTGGACATAAGATACATCAAACAAAGCTTTTTTAGATTTCTTCTGTGACAGTACTGGAAAAAAAGTCTGTCCTCATATAGTTGTAGAATATGGCATTTGTTTCCAAGTTATTTATGTTTTCAAGCAGAATCCTGTTGAGGGTGTTACTTGTTGCTTAATTTCCCATGCCTTATAATGAGACCTTGTTAAAGTACTTTTGAACTATGTTCCAGTGATACTTATTGTGTCATTAGGCTTCAGATTCATTGGCCTGGGCTTTAGGAAAGCAGACAGTAGGTGACTGGGTGAAGAAGGTTCCCCTGAGGAACCCTGGTAGGGAGGTAGAGTCAGTATGATCCAGAGATAGCTTACCAGAGGAGTTGGCACCCTGGCCTCCGGACCAGAAATGCCGTAAAAAGTTTGTATATATCTGGGAATCACTTTGCTAAGAGGAGCCTTAATAGAGTTCTTTCTTCCAGCTACAACCATTTAAAGGGATGTCACTTATGTGATATATTGTTGCGAGCACTTGTCTTTGGGTTGGAAAGGCTTAGTTTGAGTCTTGACTGATAGCTCTGTGACTGCTGGGTAGGGCCTCCACTTCATGGACCTTGGTTTCTTCATCATTGGTAATCTCTCTCTCTAAACACATTGTGTTTATTTTGTGCTTTTTCTCTGTATTGTGTTGTCTCCCCCCAGAATGTAAGTCCGCCCCTTAGGCCTTCACAGCCCCTTCACTCGTCGGCCCCATGCCCAGCACAGAGATTGTTGGAAGGAAAGTGTTTTGTGAGCCTTAAAGTACCGCGTTAATGTAAATTGGTCCCCAACCATAACAAGTCTTTGACTGCCTGTTACCAAAAAAGCTCTGTTCTAGACAGTGTGGGTCCTGATCTTGAAGAAGTGAAATCATTTATTTGTAGAATGTTGGCCTTAAAACAACAATTGTTTCCCTTTTATAACTATCTGCAGTGCCTGGCACATACTAGGCACTTAATAAGAGTTTGAAGATTAGCTGATAGTAATTCAAAAGCCCCAAAGTCAACAAGTATTAAAAGAGAACCTACTTATCCATGGGAAGAAATGTGTCTTATACCTTTATCTTCATCCTGAAAGAATAGATGATGTATGTTTAGTGTGAACACTTGCACTTAGATTTTGCAACATCCACATTTTTCTAAAGAGAATTGAATGATGTGATTATTAATACTTGCTAAATGACTTTTCCAGGGGTACGGAGGATGTGATCTCTCCTCATGGAATTCCCCTTGACCTTTTGGACCGAGTGATGATCATCCGCACCATGCTGTACACTCCCCAAGAAATGAAACAGGTATGTGTGATGTGGGCTCTGAGGGGCCCCTCGGCGAGCCAAGAGTCTCTAGGCTTCCTTGTAGCTTTTAACTGCCCATGGCCTTCTCAGAAGAGGTGCTCTAGTTTCACAGGCCTGAGCCCCCTAGAGACCTTTTTCTTTTCTTTTTTTTTTTTTTTTTTAATTTTTATTTAATAATTACTTTATATTGACAGAATCCATGCCAGGGTAATTTTTTTTTTTTTTTACAACATTATCCTTTGCACTTGTTTCTGTTCCAATTTTTTTCCCCTCCCTCCCTCCACCCCCTCCTCTAGATGGCAAGCAGTCCTTTATATGTTGGATATGTTGCAGTATATCCTAGATACAATATATGTTTGCAGAACCGACCAGTTCTCTTGTTGCATAGGGAGAATTGGATTCAGAAGGTATAAATAACCCGGGAAGAAAAACAAAAATGCAGATAGTTCACATTCGTTTCCCAGTGTTCTTTCTTTGGGTGTAGCTGCTTTTGTCCGTCATTTATCAATTGAAACTCAGTTAGGTCTCTTTGTCAAAGAAATCCACTTCCATCAAAATATGTCCTCATACAATATCGTTGTCGAAGTGTATAATGATCTCCTGGTTCTGCTCATTTCACTTAGCATCAGTTCATGTAAGTCTCGCCAGTCCTTAGAGACCTTTTTCAAGACAGGTTAGGAATCTTCTCTTTCGGATTACCCGTGAATTAGGGCCTCTCTCAGCTCCCCTGCAGCTATGTGAGGTAGCCATCAGGTTGGTCCATTTGCCCCAGACATGTCACGTATGAGCGTTGCTGGACAGAGAGCCACGGACAAATGCACGGTCTACTGCCTTGCCTGGGGTGGGAGAACTGCGGCTCCTCTGTAAAGCGGAAGGGCTGGACCAGGGGTCCCTCAGGTGGCAACGTTGGCAGGGGCTCTATGTGTCTGTTTCAGTGGAGTGACCTTCCCCGGCCCCTTGTCTAGCCTAGCCTCAATCCTCAAGACATATGATCCGTCTTGTCAAAGATTCTTAGAGTCTCAGTGCTGGGGGTGTGGGACTGGGGAAGTGGGGGAGGTGTTGTCGGCTGGCGTTTGAGTTGTTCGGGAGGTGGTAGGAAGAGAGCAGTGGCAGTGCTGGGAGAAAAGGCTCTCCTGGTGCTGTGCAGTTTTGGGAAAGCTGGCTTTGGAGGCCTGAAAGTAGCAAAGCAGAATGGGTTTTGCTGCCATGCTTTGAAGACAGGGAATTTAGACAGCTTGGCCACTTTGATTTGTGCCCCCTGCCCTGTACTCAGTCTGGGTGGCAGCTGTAGTTGGGCCTGGCAAACCTGTAGGCTTGGGCTTCTTTTGTTCCGAAGGGTGAGCTAAGGACGACACGGCAGCTTGTATTTTGAATTGCTTTTCTGCCTTTGGTTAAAGTCATAACCTTAATGCTATTTTAACATAGGAGTGTTTTTGTTATTAAATATAACTTGTGTACTATGTTATCAAGTTGGACACCCTCATAAACTATCCCTGTAGGTTATTAAATGATTAAAGATCTAATTTATGAACTGTCCATTTTTGAACAGTCTGGAACAAGAGCTCCTGTGATTGCTGTGACCTGCTCATGAGGAGGAGGTGGCGGAGGGAGTGCTAGTGACATTTCTGTAGCTGAACCTCAGATTTAGCGTATTTCCCAGAAGGCAAGTTACTCAGTCCTGAACATTGCCTTAATTAGGCTCATGGATTAAATAAAGTCACATCATCTTTAAAGAAAGCCCTAATGGGACTTTCTCCTTGGCAGAGAATCTGAAAGAATTTGAGTTCAGTCTTGACACCTTATAAAAGAGTATTTGGCTCATGAGCCAAAAAATCCCAGCTTCCTTTCATTTAATTCCATTGAACCATAGACTAAATGTGTGTGTGTGCACGTGTACTTCAGCCTCAGCACCGGAGCTCTCCAAGCCCCGCTCGGCACCGGGCCCGTCACTTACGTTTTAGACATGATGCCTGTAGAAAATTCCACTGTCACTTGATTGAACAAAGATTGCGATCTAATATCCAAATTCCATTCTACAACTTTAGTTCTGGAAAGCTAGAGTACCAAATGTGTGAATCACACAATGTAAGTGTTTCCTTCTGTTTTTAAGAAGGGTGTTCATAACTTGATAGTTTGAAATTGGGACTTGAGGTTGTGCCATGGGGCATCATGTGAATATGGACTGGGTTTGTTGGTAGTAACTGTTTCCTATTTTCAAGCTTTCATTTACACACAAGATGGAATATCTTTAGGGTTTGGGGATTGTTTTTAAGCGTCACTTTCAAGCTGACTTTTTGTCATCCTTTTCTTTGAGAGATAAAGTGACTCCAAAATACTTGGGAAATCCTTATCACATGAGATTTTATTGGGCATTTTATAGGTTGAATTGTCCCTTGCACATGATTGATAGATATTTAGATAAAGAGATATTTAGTTGGTGTTTGGATAGAGATATATGATGAAAAAGGAAGCATAAGGGAATAAGAGCAGGAAGCCTGAGTTCAGTCATGTTTTTCATGTTTACTGCTTGTCTTCTCTGAACCTTGCAAAGCATGAATGTTAGTCCTGGGATTATTTGCATCCTAGTTTTATGAAGAAAGGGTTTCTGTAATCCTCAAAACATAGAGATGTGAGCTCCTGTTGTTCTGTGTGTGTGTCTGTGTGTATGTAAGTGTGAGTGTAGCGGCTGCTACCTGTATTCAGACCAATAGGGTAGTGTACCTTCATGGTGTTAGATAGGCTGGGTAAGTAGTGCCATCATCCCAGTGAATGGGTCAGGGAGGCTCCGTGACTCACAGACAGTAAGGCCAAGCTGAGGTTTTGAGCCCAGGCTGTCCTTCCAGCCGGCGTAGCTTCCCCTGCATGCAGGGATGCTCTCTGGTTGGAGCGGGAGCCCCTCGGCCAGCCCGGACACTTCTTTGCATTCTCTTGCAAAACTTGGGTGCCGCGGCATCTTCAGAGCAGGGCCACCTTTCTTAGGTTCATTTTTCCCCTGTTCCCTTGCCTGGGTGCGTTTTTATGTCTTTAATTTAAACAAGTGCTTCTTGATATCTTGTTTACGAAGCTGCCAAAGTGAAAAATACCTGTATTATATGAGGCTGGAAGTCCCAGAGTTATCTCCGCAGTCCAACACACACCATCATTATCCAGGCTGCCCCTTATCACTCAGCTGGTAATGCCGCCGCGCCGCCGGGCCGGCTCCCGGTGCCACTCTCGTAACCGCTGCCTCCTCTGCAGCGTGTTGGAGATAGCGTCAGCTCCAACTTCACAGAGATCTTCAGCCTGGAACAAGTTAAGCTCTGTTTGATAGATGAGATTTCTCAGGGTGATGTTAAGACGGTAGATGAAGCTTTGAAAGTAACTTTTTGATTTATTTTACCAGCTTATTTATCAAGTGCCTAAAAACCATGTACTCTGCTGGGAGGCTGTACACCTGTGATTTAGAGGGACAGTGTGATGGGGAATGGATGGGGGACGGTCCTGAAAAAGGGAGTCGGTGCACCTGAGCCTCTGTGAGTTGAGACATGTCTTGCCCTTAGAAACTTGAATAGATCAGTGATTTTTGTCATTGCACCAAAGTGCCTCCCTGCCTTCAGTGGAGTCACAGACTGGAGCCGAGGGGCCATTCTGGGGCTGGCCCTTTCCTGTCATCTCCAAGCGTCTCAGCCTTGGAGGACCCCCAGTCATTAGGGAGTGTTGGCAGGAGTTGCAGAAAGGCATAGGAGAGACAGAGGGTTCTTCTCAACCGTCTCCAAGTTTGGGGAAAACAAATCGATTAGCTGCTTCTTATGAGTTGTAAGATGTTCAGTGAGCCATGGTTGAAAGCCCAGAAACATACACAGTGCTGACTCCTCCTTTTCTTGTCTAATAGATCATAAAAATCAGAGCCCAGACAGAAGGGATAAACATCAGTGAGGAAGCCCTGAACCACCTGGGAGAAATTGGTACCAAGACAACATTGAGGTGAGCTAAGTTCTGTGTGGCAGCTTCACATCATGTTTATTATCCTGGATGCTTGATACCTCATAAGCAAGGTTTACCAAGGTAGGTGTGTGTTCCCCCGGTTTCTGAGGGACACAGGTCATCAGCTACTGCCCGAGAAGAAAGCTTGGGGGGGCGGTGGGCTTCAATGTGCTTCCAGGACACTTCTTGTCTATAGTTTGTGTTTTTGTGTAATAGAGATAAGCACTGTGTGATGTTCAGAGAATTGTAGCAGGATTACATAGGGAAGTGTGCTGGAATTGGAGTTGTGCTGATGCAGGTGACATCTTTGGTGGTCTTAAACACCTCAGAGTGCTAACAGCTGACATTTATAGGATGTGTACTCTGTGCCAGGCACTGGGCTCTCCCCCAGTTCCCCCCAACAGCCTTGGGTGGGAGCACATCTGTCTCTTGTATGCCCTGAGAAGCTTCCACTTTCAAGTGAGGGGAATGAAGACACCACCAAGGGACGAGGGCTAAGTCTTACCCATTCCTTGAAGGAAAGCAGGCTGAGAGGGCTCCCTTCACAATTGCTGAGTTGGTGACGTTTGTCTCTGGCCCGCTTGGGTGTTTGCTCCCCCCAGACTCTTCCTCCCTTACTTACCCTCTGTCCTGTTCCAAGGAAAAGCGACCTTTAGGTACCTGACTGTAAGCTGGTGCCCCCAAAGATGTTGTCTCTAACGATTAGGAAGTTCCCGGCACAAAAGTTTTAACATTTTCATAGAAGACATTCATACTTGAGAACTGATGAAAAGCATATAATGGTGGAATATCAATCAGCAGAACCAGTGGAGGTTGCTAAGAAAAGAAGTCTGCAGTCAATACTAGCCTAGGATTGGCTGATTGGCCCATTTCTGGCCCAATTCTGCCCTTCTGTCCCTTGGGCAAGATCATCTCCATAGGAAACGTCACTAATAATAATCATTTGAAACTAGCAATCATGGGCGTCTGTCTTGTCCGGCAGTGGAGAAGGGGAGCCATTCTGACAGGTTTTGTCTTCCCGCAGGTACTCAGTGCAGCTCCTGACCCCCGCCAACCTGCTGGCCAAGATCAACGGGAAGGACAGCATCGAGAAGGAGCACGTGGAGGAGATTAATGAGCTCTTCTACGACGCCAAGTCTTCGGCCAAAATCCTCGCCGATCAGCAGGACAAATACATGAAGTAAGGTGCCGGCGCCGGCGAAGACTCTCCAGTTGGAGTGTGGCCGGCCTGTTGGAGACCCAGAGGTGGGGAGGGGGCGATTTCTGGAGCAGAGAAACCTCCGGACTTGGCGTCTGCCTTCACCTAGTTACATAGTTTTGTGTGAAATGATGACTTTTAGATTATCCTACTTTTTCCCATAGTTGTTGTGTTTCAAATCTCGTCTGGAATGTCTGCTAATAAATATTTTTAGTTTATTTTGATTAAATTGCTTTCTCTGTGCAGAAAAACATCTTTAAAACTTTTCATCCCTCAGTTGGAAAGGAGAGAGAAAGAAAACACTTCATTTTGAAAATGGTAGCATGGACCATGGTCAAGCTGACACAAAACTAGACCCTGATGAGCTCTTTGACTTGGGTTAAGGTTTGTCCAGCTCCCTGACAGTAGGCTGCCTCTCCCATACTCTCACTAAGCCAGACGTCCTTTGCTTTTCCGATTGTGATCCCCTTTGCTCTTAACAGCTGGCACCCAAGAATGCTTGTGGTTGGTTTTTGTTCTCCGTCTGTCCTCATTGCCTTGACCAGATGGACATTAGTCTCATTTCCAAACTTAGACACCCGCAGGTTCGTAAGTCACCTTAATCCTGGTGCACTTAGAATTTTCACATAATTCGAGTGTTCCTCCCACCCCCCAAACCATGGAGAACATTTGTTTAGCAGTTGTCTTGGGGTTCCCAGCTTGGGCGGCCTCCCCTGAGCCTGGGGGAGCCCCCTCTCCTTCGGCAGAGGGGGCCGGGGGCCGCGCCTGCCACCTCTGCGCTTTGGAGCTCTCGTGGGGAGCCACAAGTGGCCGCAGAGCCACAGAGATGCTGCCACGCACACAAGGGGGAATGGGTTTTCTGAGAGGAAGGCAGGCTGCTTCGTTTTTAAGAGAGATTTGCCTTTGAGAGTGGGTGAAATGAACCCAGCACCTCCAAGGAAGTATTCCCCAAAATGGAAATCCTCCGCTTGGCTGTGACTGGTTTGGGAAGGGAATGTATCTGTCTGTCCTGGATCTGTAACAGCCGTCCTTCCCTCAGAGCTTTAAAAAACCACCACAAACAAATGTCACCTACGTATTGAATCTTAGCGCTGAAAGGACATAATCTGAAGCATCCCTTTTCTCACAGATAAAGAAATTGAGCTTCAGAAGGGCGACAGGGTTTAGTCCAGGCCGTTCCCTTGTTGGGCTTTGGGAGTAGGAGTGAAACAGGGCCTGCCAGTATTAGGCCCAAGCCTTCCATTTCTCCTTAATGCCTTCCAAGCAAGGAGCCCTCCACAATCACAGCTCAGATGCTTCTTCATGCCTTGCAAAGATCCATCTCTCGTCGAAACCCCAAATATCAAACATCTCCATGGAGGTAAAATGTTCTTCCAGCCAACGGATTGATGCCCTCAGAGTTATTTGGTGTCAAAAGCAATAGCCATCATCCTCCTGACAAAAGGCAGCAGGGCGCCCAAAGCTGTTCCCGAAACTCTGGTTATTTCCAATCATCAATAAGGTTGACAGCAGGTGCCCCCTGCTGGGTGGTGGCGCGCACTCAGACGCGGGGCACGGTTGGTTCTGGACGTGGAAGAAGGTTGTATTATTTTAATTTTGTTCTCTCTGTTTCCCAGGAGGGCCTGTGATTATTACATTAATCTTCCAGGAGAAGTTTTTACGACCGATTCCTTGCAGACTATGAGAAGTTTCTCCATCCATTACCAGGAGGGAAACAGACCCCGGTGGGGAGGAAAATATTTGTTACATCTTATCAGGATGACACGTAATCTAACAACAATTACAGCAGACCCATATTTTGTACTATTTCAGCTCCTGTGTGAAAAATCGTTCTAATATTAAAGCTGGACCGAGTGGGGGTGGCGGGGAGTAAGCGGCTGAATGTTCGAGCCTCTGGGGCCCCAGATCTCCTTTGAGGCGTCACCAAAAGCCCGTTGGGGAGCCGATGTGGCACATAAATCGCAGCTCCATGTCTCCTATGCAAATGTGACACAATATGGATGTGTGCTGGGAGAGGAACATGAAAGATGATTGCCTCTCGGTCCATATCTCTTTAGTGAAATTGCCTTGTATCCTGTCTTCCATTTTCTTAAGGTAAATGCCCTGTCCCCTTACTAGCTGGGGTTGGTACCATCAGATTTAGTTGCACTGGGTTTTTTTTTTCCTTTTTAAGGACCATAATATAATTTTACCTTATAAAATTGCTCTGTGACACTGATCAGGTAGGTATTACATGCAGAAATGACATTTTGTTCTAACACCATCTGAGACATCTTTAAATCCGAGCTCAGTGCTCTGTCCTCTGGAACATAGGTCCAAGTTTTGGAGATGGGAGGAACCACTTAGTCCGACTTCCTCGGGCTGTAGACAGGCCTTCCATCACTTTCTGACTCTTCCCAAGCCCTTGCTGACATCATTCCACCAGAACTGCTTTTTCCACCATTAGCTGTGATCTTGGTTGCCAAATCCAGTGGTCTTTTCCCCTTCCTCTTTGCAGCCTTTGACACTGCCCATCACTTCCCCTTCCTTGAGCCTCTTCTCTCTACTTTTTGGGCCACTCTCCTGCTGCTTCTCTGACCACTTCTTCTCTGTCTCCTTTGCTGGATCCTCTTCCAGGTCAAGACTGTAGGGTCCCTCAGTATCCAATCCTGGGCCATCTTCTCCCTGGGCTGCTTCTCTTGGTATTTCAGCAGCGCCCATGAGTTTAATCATCATCTCTGTGCTGATGATTTTTAAATCCACCTATTCTGCCGGCCTCCAGTCTCCTACCTCCAATAACTGCCTTTCAAACATCTCTAACACCTTCCTTTAAAAGGACCTAAACACTCCTGCCCTCCCACCTTCCCTATTGCTGACAAGGGCAACACTCCCCTTTCCAGCCCCTCAGTCTCACAATCTAGCCGCCATCATCCTGGATTCCTTGCCCTCCGTGTCCAACCTGAGTTTGCCGATTTCACCTTTGGCCACCTTCTCCCCAAACACCAGCTTCTCTCCTCACCTCAAGCCTGCATGACTGCAGTAGCCTGCTGGGGTCTGGGGTCTGCAGGTCTCCCTGACGCTGATCCATTCTCCATTTACTAAGAGACCTGGCAGAAGGGTTGTTCTGGAACCTCCTTACTCCACAACGTGGCCTCTTTGGTCTAGTATTTCTGGCCTTCTGGCTAATTGTGACTACATCTCTTTGTCACCTGGCATTTGGGGGGTGGGGGGGCTTGTCTCCCATTCCCAGAATGTTCTCCCTTCTTAATCTCCGCTTACTGGCTTCCTTTTTTTTTTTTTTTTTTTTTTAATTATAATTTTTTATTGACAGAGCCCATACCTGGGTAATTTTTTTTACATTATCCCTTGCACTCATTTCTGTTCCGACTTTCCCCCTCCCTCCCTTCACCCCTTCCCCCAGATGGCAAGCAGTCCTATACATGTTGAATATGTCACCGTATAGCGTAGATACAATATATATTTGCAGAACCAAACAGTTCTCTTGTTGCACAGGAAAAATTGCATTCAGAAGGTAAAAATAACCCGGGAAGAAAAACAAAAGTGCAAATAGTTCACATTCGTTTCCCAGTGTTCCTTCTTTGGGTGTAGCTGCTTCTGTCCATCATTTATCAATTGAAATTTAGGTCTCTTTGTCAAAGAAATCCACTTCCATTAGAATACATCCTCATACAGTATCGTTGTTGAGGTATTCATCCTGCTGGTCATTTCTTACAGAACAATAATATTCCATAACATTCATATACCACAATTTACTCAACCATTCTCCAGTTGATGGGCATCCAATCATTTTCCAGCTTCTACTGGCTTCCTTTTTTAAAGCCTAACTAAAATTCTACCTCCTACAAGAAGCCTCTCCTAAGCCCTCTTAATTCTATTGCCTTCCACTTTGTAACTATTTCCTAACTATTCTGTATGTAGTTTGTTTGTATATATTTGACCATGTTTTCTCCCCCATTAGCTCTTTGAGGGCAGAGATGAGTTTTTTTCCTCTTTGTCCCCAGTTTAGTTAGCAGTTAATAAAGGTTGAGTGAGTGAGTGATTGCCCAAGCTCAGTTTCATTCAAATAGAAAATGGGAATTCCTAGTCCATATATAAGGATCCCTGTTGCCACATTTTGACACAGTTTTAAAATGAAATGTTTTCTGTGTTTTATGATTTTTTTATTAAAGATTTCACAACAGTATCTTACTCTGGCCTCTGAAGCTCTTTGGTGTGTTGTGGCCATTGCAGATTGACACTGCTGTTGTAAAGAATTCCAAATGGTCTTGTCAATGCCATCTGTTGGCGTGGTGGAGGGGAAAGTGTCCTGGAGTGAGGCTTCCCTTCTGTTACTCCATTCATTAGCCATGGCCTTGAGCAAGTCCGTGAAGCTGTTTGCTCCTCTAGAACATGTGGGGAGTAAGCTGGCTGGCCTCCAAGGCCCCTCCCAGCTCTGAGACTGGATCACATAGAGCACCCTCTGGGCGCAGGGCAAGAATGCTCCTACATTGGTGATCCTGCTCCCACTTCTCCCCTCCAGGGACAGCTGTCTGCAGCTTCCATCTATTACGACACCCAAGCAAAACAAGTCACGTTAGCCTTCAGATACTTAAGGACAACCGAGTTCCTCCCTTCCCTCCATCTTTACTCCGAAAGAAACATCGCCAGTCATTTTCCTTGGTTATATACCAGACCACGTTCTGCATGAACCTCATCCTGTAGTTGTTCAGTTGGAGTTTTTTTTAGAACTAAGGAGAGGTAGCATGTATGAGGCAGGGGAAAGTCCCAGCTTTTAGGGTCTAATGCTGCCTTTGCTCCTTCACCTCTAGGACTCAGATGTTACTCACTCTCTTTTTTTAAAAGCTTTTTATTTTCAAAACATTCATGGGTACTTTTTCAACATTGACCCTTGCAAAACCTTGTGTTCCAATTTCTCCTCCTTTCCCCCCATCCCCTCTAGATAGCAAGTAATCCAATATATGTTAAGCATGGTAAAAATATGTTTAATCCAATGTATTTATACAATTAAATTGCACAAGAAAAATCAGATCAAAAAGGAAGAAAATGAGAAAAAAAATGCAAGCAAACAAGAGTGAGAATGCTCTGTTGTGGTCCACACTCAGTCCTCACAATCCTCTCTCTGGGTGTAGATGGCTCATCATCACAAGATCATTGGAACTGATCAAGTGCTACTCTTAAACTAGCTCAACCAAATCTGTTTGATCCTTAGATTATGGCAATAAGTCACGGGAATCCCCTTCTCTCAATTCCCCAAGCTACCATCCTTCTCAGTTCTTGCCTAGACTTGTAATACCTTCACTGATCTCCCTGTCTCGATTGTCTCCCTACTCCAGGGCAGCCTCCTCTCAGCTACAAGATAATTCTTAAACCGGCCAAGTCGACCCCAATGCTCCATGAGCTCCATTGCTTCTCCACAACTGTCTCTAGGGTCAAAGATAAACCCCTTTGTTTGTACTTCAATCTTTTCATAGCCTGACTCCTTAGCTTTTCAGTCTGTTTCTATTTTCTTCTCTGAAGTCTAGCAGGACTGGCCCACGTGTAATTCCTCACACATAACACTTTATTTCCCATCCATGAGCCTTGGCATATTACCTGACCCTGAGCTGGAGCAGCCCTCCTCCTCTGCTCAGCCTCTTGGTTCTTTATCTCTCGCTTCAACACTCCCCTTCCATCTGTCATGTAGAGATCTTGTACCTACTTAGATGTAGTTGTTTACGTGTCTGCAATTAGAATGTAAGCTGCTTGGAGGGCAGGAACTAGATTTGCTCTCAGAGCTTAGTTTGGTGCTTGGCACATAAGTGTCTAAGAAATATTTGTTCACTTGATTAATATAATGGAATGTTATTGCACTGTCAGGAAGCAAGAATGGAACAGTGAAGACTTCATGCAGAGAGGTATGAGCAGAATAAGGAGAGCGTCATTCATCATATATAATTATATTATACTAATATATTAATGATAACAGAATTATATATTATTGTAAAGAAAAGCAGTTTGAATAATACAATTATTATAGTAATAATATATAATTGCAATAATGTAAAGGAAAACAACTTGATATAATTATTATACTGATATGCTATTATATTGGTACTAGTAATATAATGATATTGTAAAGAAAAACAGTTTGATAATATAATTATTATGCTAATATTACAGTATATTAATATTGATAATATTTTAAATAATATAACAATATTGTAAAATAAAACAGCTTGAATATTGCACTGGTATACATAAAATATTAAAAGAAATGCAGGAAAGATCTCCTGTTTTGGATCCTCTAATAGCAACAATAGATGGTGTCTGTACATATATTAAGATTTGCAAATTACTTTTAATAGCTCATCTTAAGAGGATCAACCTCACAAATAACCTTGTGTGGTCAATACTATTATTATCCCCATTTGATAGGTGAAGAAACTAAGGCTGAGAGGTAACTTAGCTGGCAAGTATTTGAGGCCGGATTTGAACTCAGGGCTTCTTGATTATAAGCATAGAGGATTTATGGGAAGGCGCGAGATGATAGAAGTTATGGATAGGTTTGGGAGGGCAGTAGGGAGACTGACTGCTGCCGAGAACAGCTCTGCTGTTGGACTCGGATACTGAGAAAAGATACCCATCCTGGCATTCTGGCGGGATTCCACCCCAGCCCTCTGCACTGGAGGGAGAGATGGCCCCCAGGGTTTTGTGTTGGGAGGTGAGAGCAGAGTAAACAGGTGGAAGGGACCTTAGAAATCCTCCCAACCGACTGACACACATTTTCTACACAGGAGAAAATCGAGGCCCGAAAAGGGAGAAGGATATTTGTTGGGGAGCAGGTGGAGACGGGGGAGGGGAGAGACTCCTCTGGGTCTGGGTCCTTGGGAGGCTCCCAGCTGTGCTTCTGAATGGTTGGCTTTGTAGCCAGAGGTCGGCTCTCCTGGGGACAGCTCAGGAGCGGGATCCTGGGGCTGTGCCCCCCAAGAAGCACCCGGGCTCTTGTTTATCGGACTTGGCCAGGCCCGGAGAGACCAAGGCAGGGGCTGCTAGGGGCAGAAGCCGGAGGAGAGGGAGGCTCGGAGCCCGGAGGGGAGCCCGGCCAGCCCGGAGCAGGAATATGGATTGTGCATCATTTCCAGGGGAAGATAAGCTTTAGAAATAGGAAGTCGGGGCTGTCGAGGCTGTGGTTTGTGACCGCAGGCCCATTAAGGATAACAGAGGAGGCATCGGGAGCAGAGAGCAGACGCTGATGCTCATTTATAAGCCTGCAGCTCCCCAGCAGCCGGGAGACAGATGGGTGGGGGTCCCTCGGCCGGGCCGGGAAGGATCAAAGCCGGCCAGGCTCGCCGCCTCCAAGGACCCCCCCAGCTCTCCCCTGGGCCTGCTCTGCCCTGACTGCCTCCTCCCGACCGCCCGCAGCAAGGGGCAAATCTTTCCCCCTCTCTTGGCCTGTGAAACGGGAGGGTCGGACCAAATCACCTTGAAGGTCTCAGACACCTCTGAATCTTGCGACCCTGTGGATATCAGCTCCGCGGCCGCCTTGGCTTGGGAAGGTGACTCACCATTCTATTCCTCGCTTTTCACATCTGTAAAATGGGGCTAATAAGGCTTTCACTGACTGTCTCATAAGATAGTTGAGAAGAAAGCACCGTAGAAATACTTGGCTATTATAGGAAGTCGCTCTCCAATCCAATGCTCCTTTTTGACAGTGGAGAAAACCGAGGCAGGGGGTCACGTGACTTGCCCAGCGTCTCACAGCCAGTAAACGTCTGAGGCCAGATTGAGATTCTGACTCCAAACCTGGCACTCGGCTGCACCCAACAAGATGCCTGCTAACTCAAGTGCTAGGTGCTAGGAACTGAGGGAGATAGAAAGATTAATAATGGTCATTGCTAGTGTATAGATTTGCAAAGCCTTTACATCTCTCATTTGCTACACACTCGTGAGTTAGGTGCTATCATTAATC
This sequence comes from Antechinus flavipes, assembly GCF_016432865.1. Lineage (NCBI taxonomy): Eukaryota > Metazoa > Chordata > Mammalia > Dasyuromorphia > Dasyuridae > Antechinus > Antechinus flavipes. The sequence goes on along the minus strand of NC_067398.1, from coordinate 57,854,150 downwards.
CCATTTAATAGAGGGAGAAACTGAGGCCAACAGAAGTTAAATGGCTTGCCCTTCCCTCGGGAAGCTCTTGCTCCAGCTGATGACAGTCTAGTCTCCATTTAAGCATGGCTGATAATGCTCAGGTTTTCCTACAACTATCTGGGTATCTCTGGAAGACGGAGATTTCAAAACAAGACCCAGAGGAATGAGTCCCTGTAGTGGGATTCATGGGAGGAGGGGACATATTTTTGGAAAAAAAAATTTCTTGGCACTGCTCAGATCTCTGTTTAGGTGACCACTTATTCTGCTAATTAAAAAAACTTTTAGACACTTGCTGTGTTGGGTTGAATACTGGTGGGAAATGTAAAATTTAAGACAGGACCTTTGCCTTCATGGAGCTTGCCATCCCGTAAAGGAAGATGATCTACTTTTCAGCCTCGTACAGGAAGCTTTCCTACCTCATTGCTCATCCCAACTGCTCTCTCTAAAGGTACCAATGATTTCTTAATGTAAAATCTGATGGCCTTTACTCAAGCATCATCCTGTTAATCACCTCTTCTTGGTCCTCTTGTTTTTTTCTCTTTTGCATCACTGATTGATTATTGCTCCTGATTCTCTCTTTTTTTTTATTTTAATGAAAGATTTTTATTTTCAAACATATGTATGGATAATTTTCAACATTCACCTTTACAAACCTGTGTTCCCATTTTTGCCCTCCCTTCCTCCACCTCCTCCCCTAGACGGCAAGTGATCCAATATTTGTTTAACCATGTGCAATTCTTCTATACGTCTTTCCACAAAATCATGCTGCACAAGAAAACCTTGATTCTTCTAATGTGTGTGACCATCCCTTCTCAGTCTCTCTGTAGGTGTCCCCCAAAGCTCTGTCCCGGGCCCTCTTCTCTTTTCGCCTTGTTGGTGATCTCATCAATTTCCATAGGTTCAATGATCATCCCTGTGAAGATTATTCCCAGATCTTTACATCTAGCTTGAATCTCTCTCCTGAACTCTAGACCTTCATCACCAGTGGAAGCTCTGAAGTCATCTCAAGATTCATGATGTCTGATACAGAACTCGTCATCTTTCCCCCGAGACCTTTCCCTCTTCTCACCTTTCCTACCGCTATTGAGGACATCTTCCTACGCACTCAGGCTGGCAGCCTTGGTGATGCTCAATAGCCTTTTGGTTGGTTGCTCTGCTCAGATCTCCTCCAGTCCTTCCTCCATTCAGCTTATAATGACTTTTCCACTACTATTACTACCATTGCCACGACTACTACTGTTGTTACTAGTATTACCACTACTATTGCTACCATTACCACCACTACTACTATTATTACTAGTACTACCACTAATATTACTACCATTACCTCTATTACTATTATTACTAGTACTCCCACTACCACTAGTATACTGCCATTACCACCGCTACTATCATCACTAATACTACCACTAATATTACCACCATTTCCGCCACTACTACTATTATTACTAGTACTACCACTAATATTACTACCATTACCTCTATTATTATCATTAGTAGTACTACCATTACCTCTATTACTATTATTACTAGTGCTCCCACTACCACTATCACTACCATTACCACCACTATTACTATTATCACTAGTACTACCACTAATATTACTACCATTACCATCACTACTACTACTAGCACCCCTACCACTATCACTATTATTCCCACTACTTCTATCACTCTCAGTCCCACTACTACTACTACCACCACTAATTACTACTTACTCCTTTAGCCCTCTCCTGGTTCTGGTCCTGACAGTCCAACCCTACTGCCTTTCCCCAAGCTGGTACCCTTTCTCACCCCCACCTCACCCTGCATCTCACCTTTCAGACTCTTGGGTATTGTCTTCCACTATAAGAAGGCAAGCCCTTGGAGGACAGAAACTGAATTTCTTTTTTGATTATATTTATATTTCCAGTTTTTAACACAGCGCCTAGTACACAGTAGGTGTATAATAAATGCTTCTTGCCTGACTGCTGATTGACACATATGGACAACTCAATATCCAATTGGAATCCCACGCATTTGGAAATTCTCTAAGAATGCTAGTGGCGGGGCAGCTAGGTGGCGCAGTGGATAGAGCACCAACCCTGAAGCAGGAGGAACCGAGTTCAAATCTGACCTCAGACACTTAATACTTCCTAGCTGTGTGGCCCGGGCAAGTCACTTAACCCCAATTGCCTCAACAAGAAAAAAAAAAAGAATGCAGTAGCAGATAGCCCTGTGCCTCCCATGAAGCTCTTGTCCATGTCCTCCCATAATGCCGGAGCCTTTCCTTGCTTTCTCCTGGCCTCTCCAGGGCTCTAATAGAGCACCCTGGCTGTCCACCTGACCTCTCTCATTCTCCCCACTGGACCCGCCCATTTTCTCTTACCATACGTCTCCTGGATCAACTCTTTTGCTCCTCTTATTCTTTGAAGTTTTTTGACAATGTATTTCACCCTCCACCCTTCCCATTTTCCATTTTTCATCCAAATAAAAATGTTTAATTATTTGGAGACTGCCACCACACAGTAACACTGACAGGAGAGAGGTATTAAAAAATATAGACTTTTGTTTCCATGAGAAACTTGGGGTCATTAAGGGAGCTTTGCAATTTCCTGGAGACAATCTAGTCCCCTCTCTCCCAGTTCAAATCAGGGCTCAACTCATTGTCCAGATGGACACACTGATGGATGAGCTTTCTGGGTTGTCACACAAGTATGGTACAAAATGTAACACCTAAGTGTAGAGGACATGCGAATGAAATGTTCTACGATCTTGGGGAGGGGGCAAGGAGCAGGATCCAGGAAAGGCTTTCTGGAAGAGCTGGCATGTAACCTGAGCTGGGCTTTAAAGATGGTCAAGGCTGGTATTGCTCACCCTGAGGTTTATGGACCCCAAGCCTCCTGGAGAGGGCCATCCTCTGATACCCAATTCTTTTTTTTCATATTATCTTTTTTATTATTATAGCTTTTTATTGATAGAACATATGCATGGATAATTTTTTCAACATTGACCCTTGCAAAAATTTCTATTCCAACTTTTCCCTTCCATCCATCCCCTTCCCTAGATGGCAGGCAGTCTCATACATGTTAAATATGTTAAAGTATATGTTAAATACAACATATGTGTACAGATCCGTACAATTCTCTTGTTGCACAAGAAAAATTGGATTCAGAAGGTAAAAATAACCTGGGAAGAAAAACAAAATTGCAAGTAGTCCACACTCATTTCCCAGTGTTCTTTCTCTGAATGTACACCTGCTTCTTTTTCAACCTTTTCCCACCCCCTTCACCCTGACTTCTTTCCTTGCTAGATGCAAAGATTGAAGGTGGGTGAGGGTGGTAAATAGGGACTCTATTAAAAAAAAATGAGTACACATTTCCCAATCAAACCCAGGACATAGTGCTTCCATCTACCATGAGGAATTCAATATTCCTCGATCCCGAGATTCCTGTTTTCAGTACCTCATCCAGGGCTCTGCTATCCCTGCTGCCTGGATAAAAATGACATCACACTCTGTACTCCATCTGGGACAAAATCTAATAGAAGTGATAGAAATCAGGAGGAAGGAAAAGGAGTTCCAAAGTAAGGTAAATGGACAGGGCCCCAGCTCTCCGGGGTCCCATTCCAGGCTGTTCTGGGATCCCTAATCATAGGCACTGAGAAAAGAGTTTTTTTGGGAAGCATTAAAGTCTGATTCAGCACAGGGAAGGTAACATCCAGATAAGGGTAGGTCAGAAAATGTGAGAGAGACTTAACCTGCCTTTGACGTTGAGCATCTGAGGTAGTGCAGGGAATGAAGGGACCCCTCTCTGAGCCAGTTCCTTAAACCTGAGAAAGGGTCCTGGGTTCCAAGCTATAGATGGTTTGGGAATTTGGGAATGATCTGCAACCAATTTAGCTTATACATTCACAGCATCCTTAAGCACTTCCCAGTTTGTTCACAGTCAAATGGGACTTTCCTTTCAGACCCCAGTGGAGATTTCTTCTGAAAGCAGAAACTTTCCAACCAAAATAAGGTTTCTGCCATGAGCAGCTTCCTTTGCCCCCACATCTCCTTCACAGAACTGCATCCCTTTCTCTGAGTGATGATTCCATGAAGGGACTACTTCGCCAGGAGTTAGAAGACTTCAAGGCTTAGCTCTGATGCTTCCTGAGTGCGGAAGTCTGATCAGTTCTCCTTCCCCTATCCCCCATTTCCTCCTCTGCAAAATGGGTAGAACTTACCTCACTTGATTGTTGAGTGACAGCTGTAAATAACCAAGGAGATGTCATTATTCTCTCCCCTGAGAGCTGCCTGGAGGCCACATCCAAGAGTAAATATAGTGATGGAGAGTGGGTACCAGACCAAGAAGCAGAGGAAAAGCCACATATGATCTCAGGTAAATTCTGTCACTTCTTTTTACTTTTTTGTAAATAATACATTTTTAATGTAATATTTTATTTTTTCATTTCATTTTTTCTCCAATTAGGTAACATCTCTCAATATTGGTTTCATCTCTGAAATGGAATTTGTAGTCCCTGTTCTACTTTATGGGGATGGGAATGACAGACATTCTCAGGCCTCTAATCTCACAGATCTCTAAGCACAGTGTGGTTCAGTTTGGAGATCCCATCAATGGAACAGAGAACCCTGGGATGTGATGACTTGGGCCCCTTGGGTGCCTTTTTCCTGACCTCTCTGGGACACCAGTGGAACATGCCGGCTGTCCACCTGCCTACAGGCCCTCCAAGTTCCAGAAATGGGGTTTCCATGCTGGTCTCTTCTGATTCCAAGTCCCACATTCTTTCCATCACACTAAAGGTCAACAAACCAGTAGATCAGGAGACACTGAAGACAGGAATGGAGAGGAGATAAGGGAGAAGGGCAATTCAACATGCAGAAAGGGTGGGGAGCCTTGGCAAAGAGAAGAGCCCCTTTTCCCTCAGAGCCAGGGAGGAGATAATGTGGGGAAGTGGGAATGGCATAGAGAGGTTATGGCAGAACGGGGAAGTTGTGTCAGATTACTGAGTCACCCCTTCCCTCAGCCTTGGGATGGTTGAGCTGAAGGGTCATGTAGTCCAATGGTTTCACTTTACAAAGAAATCTGAGATCCAAGGGAAGTGATTTACTTGCCCAAGATTGCAAAGACGGGGGTAGAAGAGGCCGGAATCAGGCCTCCCAGCTTCCCCAGCTACTACCGGACAGTTGTAGCTCAGGGACTACCGGGACCGGCCAGCATCACGGACTCCTAGCTCCAGAACTGGAAGAGATCTCGGAATCTATTCCAGGCTCCCTATTTTTACAGAGGACACCGAGGCCGGAGAGACGAACAGGTTGGCCAAGGTCACAAAGGCAAAAAGAATCAGGGGAGAGAGGACAGGATGGAAGGAAAGACAGGGAAGGGGCCACCTGTCTCGGATCCTCCATGCTACCCGCGGCCAAGGGAAGCAGGTGTCCAAACTTTTCCCCCAAGACCTGCCTCGTCCTCCTAGGGCCAGTTAATAAAATGGGAAGTTGTCTCGCCCACGTTCCCTTGACAGGGCATTAAAAACCCCTGGCTCGGGCCCTCGCTGCCGGCCCCGGTATTGATGGTGCTGTCTCCCCAGCCTGCCCGCGTCACCTCTGGCTTCACTGGGTGATTAATGGGCTTCCGAACTTTCCCTGGCTGCCCGCGCTCCCCCTCTCTGTCACCCTTCTCATTACCGATGTATCTCTGCATCGCGGGAAGCGGGAGGAGAAATCGTGCTCGCCGGCTGACAGCTGAGGGAGCGCTCTATTATTAAAGGTACCCATCATCCACGGCCAGCCATCATAGCAGGATGAATGCGGCTGTCAGGTGGACGCCTGCCGGGCCGGGCCGGGCCGGGCAGGCGAGGGAGGGGGAAGAGAAGAAGGGAGAGGGGACACGGGCGAGAGAGGGGGATCTAGGGGGATGCGAGAGAGGAGGAGGAGAAGCAGGGGCGCACAGTGCGCCCGAGCTTAGCGCAGCGAGCGCCCGAATTGAGCGCAGATCGGGAAACCTGGGGCAGCGGCCGAACTGCCCCTTCTTCTTCCTCAGTCTGCTCCTCCCCCCCTTTTCTTCCTCCTCCTCCTCCTGTTCTTCTTCCTCCTCCTCCTCCCTTTTCGCCCTCTTCCTCGTCCTCCCCTGCGAGCCTAGCAGCTCCTCCACTCAGCCCTCCGCCCCTCCTGGGCCCCCTCCCACGGTGACCACCTCGGCTCGCTTGAACTCGGACCTTCCACAGCGACAGCCTCTCTGGCCTCGACAGCACGATTAATTTCTGCTGCCCTCGCCGGGGCCTCTCCCCGGCCGGGGAGTCCAGCTGGCCCACTGCTGATAAGATGTCCCTTTCGATTCGTTTTGTTTTTGATTGGCTCCTCTGTCACCTACAATGGCTGTCCGCCTGGCGGCCTGCACCGCGGCTGACTGACGGATCTTTTTATCTGCAGGCCTCCTCCTCCTCCTCCCCCGCCTGGCGCTGCCCCCTCTTCCCCCACACCCCGGTAGCTCCCCAGCACCCCCCTCGCGCCGCAGCCAGGCAGCGGAACAGAGCCTGCGAGCATCAACCCCATAAAGCAGGCCTGCCAGCCCCCGCTCCCCAGATAAAGCCTGTCACGGGCGCCTTCCAATTCCCGGCAGCTTGATTAATGGAGAAAAGCCACGGCGGATCGACTCCTGGTTTCTACACACCGCTGTCAGGGGGCCCGGCTTGTGGGAGCCTCAGGCTCGCCCCAACCGCCCCCCCCAAGTCCTCCCACACCAAACGCACACGCACCCCGTCTCTGATCTGGGCCCGAGGAATGATCTGGGCTTGGACTGACACCCCAGAGGGCAACTTAGACCCAACCGAACCCCAATCGGGGCCCCCCACCTCCCACCCCAACAAGTGGTCGTTCAGCCTGTACTTGCAGGCTTCCAGTCAAGGGGAATTCATTGTCCACCTGAGGCAACGCACTCTCTGCTTGGGCTTCTTGGACCTGTTAGGAAGTTTTCCCAGACGTTCAGGGGAAATGTGCTTCTCTCTACATGCAGCCAAATAGCTCCTAGTTTTGTTTTGGTTTTTTCCTTTCCATCTTTTTCTGTCTGTCTGTCTGTCTCTGTCTATCTCTGGGTCTCTCTGTCTCTCGTCAAGCAGAACAACTCTAATCCCTTCCCGACTCCTCACCTCCCTGTGACAACCCTCCAAATTAGCTATCCTCTCTCTCCAAGCTCCCTGTCCCCCAATCTTCTCCAGGTGAAACATTCCCAGTTTCTTTAACTGATCTGGAAGACCCACCCTCGTCCCAGCACTTTCTGTTTTGAGGACACACATATAGGGAAGAGATAACCATGGGCAGAGTCCATGGGGACCTGAGCTGGGGGGAGGTCTCATTGGGAATACTGAGGCTATTATCCATCAACCTGCCCACTGTAAATTGGGATCCTTGTGGGAGGTGCCTGCCTTTCTCCTGTAGGAGAAGTTACTGATATAGACAAATAAAGAGACAGGAAGAAGATAGTCACACAGGGTCAATGAAAGCAGGGGAAAGGAAAGAGGAGATGGAGGAGGAAGAAGAGAAAGGGAAGAAGGGAAAGAGAAAAGAAGCCCATTATTAGATTTGAGGTACTATAAGATTCATATATAAGAATCCAAAGATTTATTCAAAATCTTGCTAGAAAAACTTCCCTTCATTCTTTCCTCCTTTTCCCTTTTCTTCTCTTCCTCAGTCTAAATCCTTTGACCTTTTTGCAGAAAGGTGCCTGAATTTCCTTTCTCCAACCCCAGAAGTTAACCAGCGTGGATAGGCAGTCAGACTGGAGCTTAAGGATGTAACCCTGGGGTGAGAAAGAGGCTATATCCTCTTTTCGTGGGTCCAAGGTCCCCATTTTCAACTCTAGACTCTGGCCAATGGAAGACCTGCCCAGCTCCGAGATTCAAAGTGATACAAATGAGGAGGAAGAACTAAGCGTAGAAACTGAAAGAGATCTAGGTTGTCTGGGGGCTCTCTAAGTCAGTCCATTCCATTGTCCTCTATCTCTAGCAGTTCTTCCTTATTTTAAGTTGAAATATGCTTCCCTGTAATTTTCACTGTGGCTTCTAGCTCTATCCTGTAGTAGACAAAATAATGTCATGGGATAGCCCTTCAGGCATTTGCAGACAGTTATTATGTCCCTCTAATTCTTCTCTATTCCAGGATAAATCTTCCCAGTTCCTTCAGCTGGTTTTCTATGGCAGGCAGGCAGGCAGGCAGGCAGGCAGTGTGGAGAAGGCATTGGCTAGCAAGAAGACCTGAGGTTGAGTGCTGTCTCTCTGTCCATTCTACAGGCATTACACACACACACATACACACACACACACACACGTATATATAATATACATATTATATATATAATAATATATATACATATATATATGGCTCCTGGCTCCTAAAACCAGATGGCTCTGCAGGGGAAAGTGAGGTTGAAAACCTTGCACAGCCTCCCTCACTTAAGTCCAATCCATCACCTCCCTGATGTCATGGTCCGATTCAAGAGGACCTCTTCAAGAAGCACAAACAACAATGATAGGATTGTTTGGGGGACTACTTAAACTAGAGCTATCACTGTAACTCCCAGCCTGCATCTTCTCTGGTTGTCAGTGTCTCCCTTGGCCACTCTGTCCATTCCATCTCAAAAGTGGATGCTTGATCTTCGAAGGCAGGAAGGAAGGCTTTTGATAACCGATCCTCTTCCAGGTAGTCATTAATTCAGTTCAGAATAACCATTTATTAAACTCCAACTCTGTACCAAACACTGGATCAGCTGCTTGGGGATATCAAGACCAAAAAATAAAAGCAAAAACAAAAAAAGGGAGTTTTTTGTCCTCGAGGAGTTTTAATTTTATTGGAGTGAAATAACATATGCACAAATAAGTAAATGTTAAAAATACATAAAGTGATTGGCAGGGGATTATAATTGAAGGAAATCAGGAAAGTCTTTTTTTGTGGGGAAAGGGCTCTTCAGCTAACCTTGAAGAGAGCTAGAAATTCCAAGAGGCAGAGGACATTTCAAGCATCAGACATAGCCTGCAGAGTCACAAAGGTGGGATATTGAACATTATAGGGAGAGGGAGGAACCAATTTGATTTGAGCATAGAATTCATGAAAAAGGAAGGCAAAATTAATCTGGAAAAATAACCTTTGACCAAATTTAAATGCCAGATTAAGGAGTTTATATTTTTCCCTAGAATGCAGAGGGAGTTATGAAAAATTTTTGAATGAAGTGTTATGTGGTCACAACTGAGTTTTAGGAATATCAATCTGACAGCTGGGTGGAGAATGGATTAGTGAGGGGAAGAGTTTGGAGCCAAGGAGATGGGGGGGGGGGTTCAGATAGGTAGAAGCAGATATTACCTGGGCCTGAGCATGTCCTTCAGTTCACACTGCCAGGTTTACCTCGTGTTGCGATAGAGGTAATAATTTTTGGGTGCAAGGGAAAAGGAATGTTAGGATATCCTGCCTGATGACAGGGAGCTTGGGAATCTGTTTTCTAGGGCTTTAGGCTTAGATATTTCTCTGTGTCTTAAATCAAGCTCATTATCTCTTCAAATCTGCCGTTTTCTTCTCTGTTTCTATTAATGGTGCTACAATTCTTCTAGTCCCTCAGGCTTGAATCCTTAATAATCATCATCATCAATTCATCATCAGCAATTCAGATGATGTAAGGAAAGGAAAGAAATGGATGTTGCAAAAATGTAGGGACTCCTTTGCTCCTGTTCTGTAAGACACATAACCTGATGGCTAGAATTATATACAAGAAATTCACTCATAAACCAACTGATGAGAAATCTCTGTATTACCAAAGAAGACCTCAATTTATTCTTGAAAAATCAGCCACCAAATTGTACTGAGATTAGAACCTCATTCCAGACCAATCTTTGCCCACAATTGCCCCAGACAACATTGTTGAGATCCCTCGTGCCACCTGGAGACGAGGGAGACAGGACTGGTCTCATTGCCCTCCTTAAAGAGAGGTTCTGGGGATCCAGCCACTCAGAGGGAGGGGCCAGAGGGTGTGAGGGCAATTTCAACACGTGAATTCCAGGTTTGGAACAAGCTTCTGGCTGTAGACATTTCTGGGGCACGAGAGAGGAATCCATCGGGGAGTGAATGAGGAGAGAAGCTCGGGAGCAGGGCTGAATAGAG